>NC_044310.1:130034854-130347354 GCF_007474595.2 Lynx canadensis | reverse complement strand
ATCTGGTTCCCACCTCGTTCTCTAGCCTTGTTGTGATGCCCACCAGCTGCTCCCTCTGCCTAAGTTCTGCCACATTGGTGTTTTTGAGATGGGTCCAAGTTCTTTCCCACTTCAAGCCTTATACCTTTACTCTTCTTTTTCTTAGAACCCTCTTCTCACTCCACCCCTACCAGCGTGGCCATCCTTAGCTACTTGTCATGTTTCAGCTTAATTATCACACATTCAGAGAGCACTTCCTGTTTGCACACAAAAGGCAAGGCCACACTGGCATTTGCTTTCATAATAGGCCGCACAATCATCCAGATGACTAGAAAAAAGTTAGTTAAGCAAGTGACATGGACTTAAACATTAATATGACAGTTATCCAGTACCAAAGCCCTTGTTAAAATTAGCAACTTCTGGGGGTTCCTGGGTGGCTTAGTTGGTTAAGTATCTGACTCTTCATTTCAGCTCAGGTCATGATCTCCACAGTTCGTGGGTTCAAGCCCCATGTTGGGCTCTGCACTGACAGTGCAGAACTTGTTTGGGATCCTCTCTCTGCCTCTCTCTCTCTCAAGATAAATAAATGAACTTAAAATTTTTTAAAAATAAAATTAGCAATCTCCGGACATTAGTCAAAGTAACACAAGCAAACATTTTAAACCTTTGCAACTTGTTGATTTACATGATACAGCCTTTTATTCTCATAATTTTGGATGGAGTACATTCTAAATTAAATTATACTGCATGTGCCTTAAAATAAACCATATGGAGAAAATTAATTGCTGCAGTAATTTGGTGCTACAATATGAACTGTTAGAGAATACTAATAGTTGATAGGATCTCTTAGGGATCCTCCAAGAACTATCCCTCTTCCTTCTTGACAAGGTCCTAAAAACTTGAGTAAGAAAACAGAGACATGAAAGAAAGCCTGAAATATCAACCTTATGACCAATCATTGCTAAAGTATCTGATGTCAATTTGTGTTAGAGCCAGTTGAACCTGCTTCCTGACCCCCAGAATCCGGCGTGCTTATTAACTCTCTCAACTAGGATTTTCTCTAGAGCTTCAATGCTCCCAGTTGGAAACGACACTGAGAAAAAGGACAAAGCTGAACCCAACATGGTAAATTATTCTCCCCCAGTTTACCAATAGGTAGCTGTTGGGAAATAATTCTCCACGGGTTTTTCATGTGCCTTAATAGTTAGGGACTCCTCAGAGAAAACATGTTTGAATAACAAACAGCTTTGGAAGTCAGGTTCTTCCAGAAGAATTTGAAGACGTACTTCCCCAGAAACATCCCAGGATAATAATTATAATGTTTCCTCATTCCCCTTCCCAGAACCATTCTTTTTCATTCCAGGGTGATGAGTATTCTCTCTCAAGGGCCGAAAAGGGTGGATGTGCCACCAGCCCCATGCAAGTTCAGCCTCCTCACGTCAAGGTTCCTGTCCTGAAATGCACTTCCTGCCTTCCTCACATTGACCTTTGGGAACCGGGGTGTGAGGAACCCATACTGCTCTGGATGTTCTTCTCTGTAATAAGTGGTCTGTCTCTCTGATCCAGGGATTTTTTTATCCTTTTGTCACAATTTCTGACTTAACAATAAATCATCCCAATTCCCCAAAAGTGGAGAGAGTAAAATCTCCATACAATGTGCTCAGGGACAACTCCTAATTCTAGGAATTAGGAACAAAGTAAAAAGGTGTTTATCCTTCACTAACTATGATGGCTTTGGTGATACGGATATCAGTAAGAAGAACAACAACAGTATAGTACTTACCCTTTTTTTAAAGTAACTTTTATAAGAAACTTTACTGTTGTTATCTCTCTTTAACAATTTCATGGGAGAAGTACTGTTATTATCTTCATTTTATAGGAGAAATTACAGTTTAGAAAGCTTAAGAAACTTGCCCCAAGTCAAAATAATATGTTCAGAAAACAGAACGAGAGTCAAAGAACGTGTGCCCTTTTTTTACTAAATAATAAGGAAAACATCACTAGGATAGAAAATGTGCCAGTCTTGCTTACCTCTAAAGTTCCAGTCTACCACACCCCCAGACATTCGAAGTATATTGGGGAGATGTATACGTGAATATATATTCCATTTTTAAGCTGTCACATTTTGATGATTTCCACTTGCCTCCACCTACCAGCCCTGTATTACTCAAATGTGGAAAAGTCAACTGTGAACCAATTTTAATCATATCTAAATAAGTGCAAACAGACTTTGAGTGAGACTATGAGGAATTTGTTGATCCTTGGGTTTATTCTGAAACATTAAGAGTGACAAATAAATGAGATGAGGTTAAGTAAGGGATTATGTATTTATCACTTCCTCAGAAATTCCCTGCAAAGAGCAATTGCTTCTTGAATACAAGAAAATTTTCAAACCAAGCCACTCTCACTTTGTAGTACTTCTTAGGGAATAGCAATTCTCTTTTGTCTTCCAAACACCAGAAGCTTATAGCAAGTGAAATTTGAAAGACTCTTTATATGGACGTGGTTAAATATTTTTGTTAGAATACCCAGTGAAATGTACTGTTGATGCAAAGTTACATTCTTTCTTTTGCATTGCTTCCAACAAAATGTTGTAAAAAAATGGAAGTAGGAAGCTGATATTACCTCTTTCTTCTCTAAGGCTTGTCTGGGTGACTCTTCTGGACCACATGGCACAAGCATATTGACACCATACAGTATTTGTCCTTGGCCTCACTAAGTGTTTGCCCTCTAACTTTATGCAACTGAAGTCCTGTGTTAATGGCATTTCCTTCTCACAGAGTTCCTGTAGGTAAGGGATCTTGTGGCTTAGCTGGTTAGGGTCACTCACAAGGCTGCCAGCTGTGGTCACATGACTGTCCTGGGGAGGATTTGCTCCTAGCCTCACCCATGTGTTGATTAGCAGGATTCAATTCTTCATGGGCTCCTGGAATGAGGGCCTCAGGTCCATGGGGGCTGTTATCAAAGATGATGCTCATTTCCTTGTCGGGTGAGCCTCTCCATAGGACAGCTTCTAATTTGGCAGCTTTTGTCCTCAGAGTGAGTGAATGAGAAAGTGAGAGAGGATGCCCCAATGAGAGACCACAATCTTGTTATAACCTGTCTTCATCTGTTCAGGCCGCTATAAAAAAATAACACAGAATAGGTGGCTTAAACAATAAACATTCATTTGCCACAGTTCTGGAGGTTGAGAAGTCCCAGGTACTAGCAGATTCAGTATCTGGTGACAGTTTTCTTCCTGGTTCATAGATGGCCATCTTCTGGATGTGTCCTTACAGGGCAGAAAGGATGAGAGTGCTCTCTGAGATCTTTTTTATAAGGGGTGATGTCCACATGAGCTAATCACTTCCTGAAGGCCCCACCTGCAAACACCACCACTTTGGGGATATTAGGGGGACATAAATACCCCATCTATAACATAACCTAATCTTGGAAGTGAAATCTCATCATTTTTACTGAATTCTAATAGACTAATATATGCTATGTATAGCCAGAGGCATGGGCTAGATTACACAGGATATGAGTAAATGGAGGCAGGGATGGTGGGGAGCCATTCAGAAGCCGTCTACCACAGGTAGTAACAGCACACCTTCCCATTACTGAGAGGATACTTGGTTTCTGCTGCAAAGCAGAAGGCATCATACTCCTGGCTTAGTCTTCTGCCCCCTGCTGGAGAGAGGTAGAGGCACCCATTATCTCTGGGCACTTCTCTATTCTCCCGCTTTCATAATGGACTCAGAAGCCGCAATTTTACCACTTTAACCGTACTCTCCTCTTGCATCCTTCTTGGCTCTCTAAAAATAATTTCTAAGAAAAAAAATTATAAAGAGTGCACAAAAGTTGTATTCATTCTATTTAAATTATACTCCCACTGGACTAACCTTTTTAAATTTTTTTTTTCAACGTTTATTTATTTTTGGGACAGAGAGAGACAGAGCATGAACAGGGGAGGGGCAGAGAGAGAGGGAGACACAGAATCGGAAACAGACTCCAGGCTCTGAGCCATCAGCCCAGAGCCTGACGCGGGGCTCGAACTCACGGACCGCGAGATCGTGACCTGGCTGAAGTCGGACGCTTAACCGACTGCGCCACCCAGGCACCTCATGGACTAACCTTTCAACCATTTCTTTAAAGAAATTTATTTAACTTGAATTTTTTTTTTTTTTTTTTTTGAGAGAAACACAGTGTGAACTGGGGAGGGGCAGAGAGAGAGAGGGAGACACAGAATCCAAAGCAGGCTCCAGGCTCTGAGTTGTCACAGCCAAACTTGTCCACTTAACCAACTGAGCCACCCAGGAGCCCCTCAGTCATTTCTTTAAAAGCTTAAGCACATTCAGGGGCACCTGGGTGGCTAAGTCAGTTGTCCGACTTTGGCTCAGGTCATGATCTCATGGTTCGTGAGTTCAAGCTCCACGTTGGGTTCTGTGCTAACAGTCCAGAGGCTGGAGCCTGTTTTGGATTCTGTGTCTCTCTCTCTCTGCCTCTCCCCTTCTCATGCTCTGTCTCTTTCTCAAAAATAAATAAACATTTAAAAAAATTAAAAGGTTAAACGTTCAGTAATTAACCAATAGTGCTTGCTGCAAGCCGTAATATTTTTACTTTTTAATTTGGTGGCAATGATCCACAGAAAAACTACATATATTGCTACTGAGTGCATGTGTGTGTACGCCTTTGTATATAATAAATGTGGGACGATGAGCTAAATGAAATTACACCACAAATTCTTCCTGGTTGAAGACTTCTAACTTGTTCCTCCACCCTAAAATAGAAGTTTCAGTTTGATTTTCTTTTTCAAACACTTCAGTTTTTAGAATAATGAATGTTGGTATTTATTTAAGTAATCTCTTCACCCAATGTGGGGCACGAACTCACAACCCCGAGATCAAGAGCCATGGGCTCCACAGACTAAGCCAGCCAGGTGCCCCAAATGTTGGCATATATTTAATGCCAGTTTATGATTTGGTTTGACTTTTTTCGTGCCCAATTATGAAGCTGTCCCTTACCGAACAGAAACAACAAAAGTGCAATAAAATAAAATAAATAAAAAGTACTCTCAGTGAGAGAACTGTATTTCAGTTTTGCTGTTCAAGTTTGCTTTTTTATTCTGTTGCTTGCTTTCAAATGAAAACATGCCTTATGCAACCAGAAAATGGATAATTCTGGGAATTCATTTGTTTTGGTTTTAAGTAAATTACCAAGAGCTAGAGGTGCACACTAAAAACTGAGGTTTGGGGAAGTTCTAAATTGACATGAGCCTCTAGTCTGTGTTCAGTAAGGGGAAGTCTGTCAATCAGCCTGAGTCCCTAGTCACTCATGAGCAAAATTCATCAGAAGAAAAGAGGCTGGGTTACGGTCACTGAAGTCAACTTGGCAGTCAACCTCTCTTTTCAAAGGAAAACAAAATTCAGTGAGTTTGGGGCATGTAAATGGCTATATAAACAATTATTTTTAAATGCTTTCTGGGCTTTTTTTCAGACATGGAATACTTCTAACATATTTAAGATTTAATTAAGCAAGCAACTATCTTTCCTCTGAATGTCAATGACTTTAATAGGACATGAGGTCTCATAGCTGCTTTAATTGCTTTTATTATCAGAAACTAACCTGATAATTCAGATAAAATCCTGACAATCTTAAAATAAAGAAGAATAAAATTTTTTGAAAGCACTAATTCTATATAAGCTAACTACATTCTATACAATGTATTATGCTTGGTATTGGAAAAAGAAAGATAAACATATACTTTTAAGAAGCTCGCAGTCCAAGGTGGGGGCAAGAAATATACACATATAACTCTGCTACAAACTTCTCTTCTTCTGGAAAAAGCCATGGAGAAAGTTTTTACTTCCATCAATCTCAAATTCAGACCTATGAAAAGTGGGACTTAGAAATAGTTTTGGTCTTAATTTTTCATTAGAATTTTGTGACTGAAAATTTTAAATTCTACTGTGTCTCACTTATTAATGTGTTTTTCTAAATCATTCTCTTTGGAATCAGTTGGGTTGGGGGAAACTTCCAAGGTCCGCTAAATTAATTAGAAAGGGTAATGTGGAAAGAAGTGGTAGAGGATTGGGTGGAGTTCTAGTCAGTTTCATCTAGATAGTGGGTTAGACAACCAAGATTTGTCATCTAAATCCAGCCAGCTATAAGTTCTTGTAAATAAACTCTTATTGGAACACAGCCATGCTCATTTATTTACATACTGTCTGTGGCTGCCTTATGGTTCAGCAGTACTTATGAAAAGTTGCAGCTAAGACCATTTGCAACAGAAATCAACAATATGCAAATCCTAAAATGTTTACAACTCGTCTCTGCCCAGAAAAGCTTTGCCCACCTGTGACCTATACTCAGTTTCACTCATATTTGGCGATTTTATCTGTTTTACATATTGGATTTAAATATATAAGTACAGGAAAAAATATGGGAAAAGAAAATAAACTACATTTGCTTCCATGATCAAGAGGAATTGTAATAATTGCCTTAGAAGTAGAAGTTGCTTATTTTAGAAAATACCTTAGTAAGTTATTTTGGTTGACAAAGTGAGGGCGGTTGGGCCTGATCTAAATGAGAGTTTTATACAAAATATGCAAATTACACTGCATTATATAATACAAGAAGTGTTCAGTTTCCTTCTGTGATGGCTGTGAAACAGAATGTGGCCAGTATGGTGGGGGGGGGAGGGTGCATAAAGAGAATAAAAGGATAAATGGACGGGTAGACATGGGAAGTTTACTCTGCGACATCAGGTTTCAAGTAGAACCAAGTAGAATCTCAGAAGTTGACCAATAATTTCCTGGTGATGGAAATGGTCAGTTAATTTTAAAACTCATGTTATTTTTTTTATCCATTTTTTGCTAAAATTATCCCACCACCACCAACCATGATCTGAAAACTTCAATAATAGCTTGATTCTAACAGCCACATTTATGTTAGAGGGGAAAAGAAGTAACAACTGATCTAATTTGGGTGAAATGGATGTATGGAGTGGATATTTCAGAGGTGTTGAGGCTGTGTCTATGAGCTGGGCAATTGCAGAAAAGTAAACTGCCGACACTCAGGAGGTAGACTCCAGGCAAGTCCACTTTTCTCCCAGGATAGCAAAGAAGAAGATAATCAATGGGAGTTGAGATAGAGAATATAGATCCTAATTTTATGTGGGGCAAACCTTAAACCTTTCCTTCATTTTTGCTTCTTTATTTTCTTTCTTTCTTTTTTTTTTAGGTGACAGGATTTTGAGCTATAAATGTGAGAGACTGAATAAACAAAGGGAAAATGGTCATACTATGTATAAAAATAGAACTCTGACCCACAATCTGTAGCAACCTGACCAGGAAACCGACCTCCTTATCTACAATAAACAACCCAGGAAGGCATTCTGCTATAAATGAGAATTACAGGCTGCTATAAATGAGAATTACAGGAATTCAAATTGTTATCTTTAATGACAACCCAAGAAGCTAAACCACAACTTCTGTAACAATTGGTCCCAAATGTCCAGGACTTGATTAATAACTAACAGCTTCCCTATTTTTGTCTCTGTATCCAACTCAAGATCAACCTGTACCCCTAACCAATCACATATGATGCTCTACTTCTAGTTAACCCCACCTATAGCTTCTCCAGAACAACAGCCTACAGTTAGGCTGCACCTGAAGCCTTCCCTTTTTCACTCTAAAGCTTTCCCACTCTTCTGCCTGCTCTTGAGTCTTTACCAGAATTCAAGTGAAGGTGGCTGACTACCTTACGGTACAGCAAGCTCAGAATAAATAGCCTTTGATTTTTCCATTTGATTGGTCTTTGTTTATTTCCACAAATTTAACATTGTGTTTGAAGAATAAATTGAGATTTATGGCTCCCTCCCCCAAAATATTGAAAACCATTATGTAAACCAACATTTTAGTTATATAGATGGGAAACTTGATTTTGGAGAGTATAAGTAACTTGCCTTAGACCAGTGATTCTCCACCTCCTGAATTTTAGAATCACCTGGGGATTTTGACAACATCTGATGCCTAGGCCATATCCCTAGAGAAAATGAGATGAAGCCAAGTGTAAAGCTATATTTTGAAGCTTCCTAGATAATTCTAGTGGGCCACAAGAATCTGGAATCTCTGTCTTGAAAGTTGGTAAAAATCAGATGCAAATGCAGGAAATGGAACTGTTCGCCTATTTTCAACTGTCTTGTGGCATTTAAAACCTTTCATCTCAACGTGAAATAAGAAAGGCGATCCAAGGAAATATGGTAACATTCCTCCTGGCTAGAATCTAAATCCCAAGCAGGTTCACCTGTCTAACAAATATGACAAAGAAAAGCGAAAATGACCTCTAGGTAGTCAAAATAGTGTCGCTTAGTCATAGAGGATTCCCTCAAGCCTTCACTCGGAAAATAGGTATTCTTATTTTACACACACTTCTGACAGGTTTGGAAATCTCGTTTTCAGATTTACAACTTCTGTGAAAGGGGTGATGTTTTATACAGGTTATTTGATTGCCATGAGAAATGACACCCAAGAGCAATCAAGGAATTGGGAAACCTACAAAAGCCACGAAACCCAGGCCCTGCATAACCACTAATGCTCCACATCACAGTATGTCCTGGAGTCACAAAACAACCAGAGATCCTATATCTTGAAAAAAGAAAAAAATCCCAACTGTAATGATTGAAATATATATCTACTATAGCTTGACTAAAGACATCAATTCCTAATTATTCAGAAACCTGGGTATTTCAAATGGCACATTTCTTCAGATTTTTGCACATCAGAGAGATTTCGAGTTTTACCAATACAATGTTACATTTAAACTAAAAGAAATGAGGAAAACTGTTCCAGCTTTTGATCCAAAAAATGCTCACCCACTGAGGTATATTTTGCAAAGACCAATATGTCAGTTAAAGCTATATGAACTTTGCTCCTTCTTAATGTGCCATCTTTAGCAACTACCACTTTTGCAAAATGTTTTTCTCCTAGAAGTATTTCTAAAATGGGTTTTAGCGATCTACAGCAAGTAAAAAGCCCTTGGTTATGAAAGTCTCACTCCCTCTGTTTAAATAAAATGCTTAAAGATAAATCACAACTGAAGTCAACAGTTCGTACAGAGAAAATGTCCTCTACTGAGACTT
Source organism: Lynx canadensis (assembly GCF_007474595.2). Classification (NCBI taxonomy): domain Eukaryota; kingdom Metazoa; phylum Chordata; class Mammalia; order Carnivora; family Felidae; genus Lynx; species Lynx canadensis. Next base: position 130,338,254 of record NC_044310.1, on the reverse strand, counting down.
GGGTTTCTGTCAGTTCTAATCTTTGCAGTTTGCAGCCTAAACTAATAAACCATTGCCCTTGACTATCCTCCTTGAACAGTGTTCATCTGAATGACACAAAGGCAAATGCAGACAATATGTATGTTCATTTAATATTTAATGTTCCTTCCTGCATATACTTTAGGGAACACTTAGCATACTGCCTATAATGGTGCTTGAAATGAGGTGGCAACTCCAGAAATAACAAATGTAAAAATATATGTTTTCATGGAGATCAAAATAAATTTGAAACATTATAAGCGATGTTTACAAAATCCCTCAAATCCAGGTATGGAAAATATTTGTGTTAGTGTCTCTCTTCATTCAAATGTCTCCCATCAAAAGACACCTCTGAGACTCTGCAATTTGTAGCATTCTAAGATAAGCATCAAGTGTCACCCTTCTTATCCCATAGACCGCTCCCAGGCTAACCCAGAGGAATAAAATTAAAAGGTATTAATTATTTACATTACTTACTTTAAGTGACTTTCAAAGGGATAATTTAAACTAGTTTGAGTGGCACCTTCTACTTGAGGAGTCCTGTTCCTGGTTAAAAACCTTCCCTGATTTTTCAGACCTGACAATAGGCAAGTACAAAGGCTTTACCTGACAGATCTCACGATGGAAAGCTTTCTTCCCTACACAGACTTTGTGCATGGCTAGTGGGCCAGTGCTTCGCAGTCTCTCAAGGGAGATACGATAAAAGGCACAGGACCCTTCGGCCAGTCACACTCCGACACATATGGTGACCCTGGAACAATGGGGGTTGGGACGCCAACGCCCTACATGATCAAAAGTCCTTGGATGACCTTTGACTCCTCCAAAACTTAACTACTAATAGCCTACCATTGATTGGAAGCCTTGCCAATAACATAAAAAGTAGATAAACACATACTTTGTATATGTATTATATACTATTTTCTTATGATAAAGTAGAGGAAACAAAATGTTATTAAAATTATATGAAAGACAAAATACATTTACAGTACTGCATTGTGTTAATGAAAAAAAAAACTGGATATAAGTGGACTTGTGAAGCCCAAACTTATATTGTTCAAGGACCAACTGTATTTGCATTTTTAATCTTGAGGTCCTCTTTTCTAGGTCTTTTTATCTGAAGCTTTTGGCAAGGGTCCTGTTCAGGTGCCTCTGCTGAGATCTCCTTATGGGGGTGAGGGAGAAAGAAGAAAACCTTGAAGACACTTGCCCACCTCTGACCATTACCTTTTATTTTCCCACTTCTAGCCTTCCCTCTTCCCCCTATTTCCCACCTCAAGGTCTTTAAAACAGCCAGAACCTCTGTTTGTGGCTCCCTCTACAGCGAGACTACCCTGCGTCTGTGCTGATCCGCTGACCCTCACCTAGTGCTTCATTCCATAGGGGAAAATGGAAGAGGAGAAGCTGGAGTCATCTCTGGTTTTAGACCTTTTCTTATACCATCATACTAAATGATTAAAGTGGTTAGGCTCTTTCATTTTTGGCTTGTTTCACTACTCTGACACCAAACAGCTCAGCTGAGCTCCTGACTCTAATCTGTATTAGTTGTAATCCATATTGTTATCCAGTCCCTAGAGAAGGCTCATGACAAAACATTTCCACACTATTGATAACCTTTGAGAATTTAGTGTTGGTGTGCTTACTTTCCATAATTTTAGGGGAACACATCGTATCAAAACCCATAATGCTTGAAGAGCAACTGGATGCCTGAAATTTGGGATTTCTCCACCCTTCACTGAACAGCTTTATTTTTCTCTTTTATTAATCCCTCCACCACATACTGAGTAGTCTAGTGTAATCCCTGAGCAAAACAAGACTTGCCATTCTCATAATCTACCATTTTGGCATTGCTGAAGCCTGATCTTTGATTAAGTGTGTCATTTCTGACAAAACTTTCCTCTTTAATCTATGCTCTTCTCTCACTATATACCCATTGTGTGACAGCTTAATCTTACTGAGCCACATAGAACAGCCTGGTGGAGAATTTTATTTCAGCAGCCTTTCAGCAATATTTGCATCCGTTTCTATAGACAAATACTCCTCATCTTTCTATAATCCCTATATTTGGATCCACACCTTCCTGGAAAAACCTCCAGCATGGTTTATATATAATGACTATTCCAGATTGACAAAAAGCTGTTGGATTCCAGGGAACTCATTCCCAGGGCGCTGAGTCTATAACAGAGAGGCTGCTCCACACATTTGGGAATAAGAAATTGATTATATGGAAAAGCGAAAATAAAATACTGAAGTGCTGATGGTGTTGGTGGTAGGGAGCGTTCGTGTTAGATGCTAAGACCTGACAATGAGTACTTTGTATCAACAGGCAATTTCTGCTGATAGCTTCATTTGCAAACACAAAAATAGTTTCACAAAGCTCTTATAATAAAAGAAAATAGCTTCAAACTATAAAGAAGCAGCTTACTTGCTTAAGCAGAGATTTTCTCAGGACAAGAGATGACAGAGAAAAGGCCATGAAGCTTCCTGGTCCCTGAGACATGTCTTCAGTTGTTTTCCTCAGTTCTGAGAATTCATCGGGAAGGGGCATCATCATGTCAGGGTTGAGCCTTTTTTCGTGGGGTAAGTGAGCCAAGTCATGTGTAGTACAGCAGGATCTTTTGAGAAAGTAATCGTTGCTTGTTGTTCCTAACACCCCATCCACTGGTATTATTGCCTCAAATTGGAGTGTACATCAGCTTACAGCATAGAGGACACAGTAATTTCGCAGTCGACTTTTTTTGAATGCACAGGGAAAAAAAAGTCACAGCACTTTTTATTAGCAAGCGCCTGGTTTTAATAGAGTAAAAGATTTTTGGAATTCTCAAAATGTGGCTTTGAGTATTATGAGGAAATTCTAAAGGAGTTAGAGTTTTGAAATGATGCCATAAAGAAGAAAGAAAAAGTTGTTGAGTGAAGAAGAAATTGTGATGATAGAAGAGCAGTTTTCCCAACCTCAAGCGAAGAAATGATACTTTAAAGATCTCTTCAGGATTCTGCATAGAGAGGTGACTCAGTAAGATTGAGTGATAAGTGGTAAAGAATTTAGAAACCAATTAGGGAGTTGTATCAATATCGATGTGTTCTCTGTACTTGAAACCTTGTTTAAAATTTCATTAAAAAAACAAAAAATGGAAATGGGAAGATAAAATTATCTGTTATTGGACTAAATAGTGCCTCACAGGTTACTTTGAATTTAATTATAGTGACATAAAACAAGTTTCCAAAATACACCTGACTCTGGATGATATACCTATTTATATTTAATATATAATTAAGTATATGTTTGCATGACATTTTATATATTTATATTAAATACATTTTACATTAAATATAGAATATTTAATATAAATTATAAAATGTTATACAAACCTATAACTACACAAAATAAATATATAAATATAAAATCTTATATAAAGTATAATTAATTATATATTATATTATATTATAATATAAATTTATATGTATTTAAGTCCCTATTTGATATTATACTTTCACTTTGGGTGACAGAAACAAGGGAACAATTTGTCAGGACTTGTGTCTAATGACCAAAGAATATATTCTGTGAAAGTTTTCCAAGGATAGCTACATGTATTGGTTTTCTAATGCTGCTGTAATGAATGACCACAAACTTAGTGTCTTAAACCACATATTTATTTGGCATGTCAGAAGGTCTAAAGTCAAGGTATCAGCAAGATCTCATTTTTTATAGGGGCCCCAGGGGAGAGTCCAATTCCTTGGCTACTGATTCCTTTCATGCTCAAGGTCCCCAGCTTAGCGTTCAAATCCTCTGTCACTCTGAGTTCTGCTTCTATTGTCATATCTCCTTCTTTGAATCTGATCCTTTTGCCCCCCTCTCACAAGGACCCTTGGAGGCTCAGCCTCATGCTCCATGATCATCTTCCTATCTCAATATTTCCAAAGTCTGAAAAACACTTTTCTCATTTAAATTAACATATTCACAGGTTCTGGGATGGAGAAGAGGCAGATTTGGTGGCCCATTCTACCTCAGTATACTTCAGAACACAGTGCATAACCCTCATAACAAACCATTGATCAGAATCAAAGGTGTATATTTGGCATCTTACAGCAAAATCTAATGTCTTCTTAGAGAACATGAGGTTTTTGGAAAACCCAATTAGTCATTTCTAATTTAATTCTTATACCAATTTATGGTTTTATTCTTCCCAAACAGGCACACAAAGAAAATTAGCTATATTGGTAATCATTGAGGAACAAAAACATTTCCCTCCATAGATTTAATTAATGTGAGAGAAACTTTGAAATACAGGGCTGAAGAAGAAATTGTGATGATAGAAGAGCAGTTTTTCCAACCTTAAGCCACTCTCATGCCATTGATACACTACTCATTTATACTCACCCCATAAATGATACTCATTTATCATTCACCCCATTTGAAAGCAAAAAAGGTAAAAGGCAAAACGATCTCCAAATGTCATTAAATATATAGTTTTTGCTAAAATTAAATCATTTTAAAATTAAACTTCATAAGTTTACATGTTTTTATATAAAAGATTATTTTAAAACATTCTAGATAATTACATGGTAAGTCATTAAATAGAATGATTTACGCTTTTACAAACTTATTAAACCTTTTGACAGCCAATCTTTTTCCATGAAAGGTTAAAGCAGACCATATGTTCCATTGGGCACATGACAGTCCTAACTATTAACAGTGTCACCTTTAACTTTCAGAATGGTTTGATGATAAATCATATGGTCACCCCACGATTAATTCTTCCTATATCAAAACAAAAATGGGAGATGATTCCATTCATTGCCTTTCTTTTCCACATTACTATACATAGAGGATAAAAAGGGAAAATGTGAAAATGTCTATAAGTAAAAGGGGATGTCTTGAGCAACAGGTGTTGTTAAGGACACGAGAGACTGCAGGCAAATGCGGTCTGACACAGGAAGAGAAAAGTAGCCTGGGACTCTTGCTGACACTTGGGTGAGGCCTTAGTACTGAAGGACTTCTTTCTTTATTTTTTTTTAATGTTTATTTCTTGAGAGAAAGAGAGTATACACAAGCAGGGGAAGGGCAAAGAGAGAGGGATACAGAGGATCCCAAGCAGGCTCTGTGCTGACAGCAGAGAGCCCAATGAAGGGCTTGAACTCATGAACTGTGAGATCTGACCTGCGTCAAAGTCAGACATTTAACTGACTGAGCCACCCAGTCGCCCCAAATACAGAACGATTTCGTAACTGTAAACATTAATGAAGAAAAGACCAACAGACATCCAAGAAACACCAGCACCTAAAGAAATTAAAAACAGACAGAAGACATCATATCCAAGGAAACAGATGACTGAGTAGCCAGAATAGGAGTCAAAGTAAATGAAACTAATGATATCAGAAAGGTGAGAAGAGGTACTTAATCAACAGAACATCGGTAGGAAGTGTCAGCAATGGTAAATAATAAATATACAAACTTTTCAGAGATCTTAAACAAGAAAAAAGATACCATTTTAAGTTTATATTTTTTAGTAATCTCTACACTCATTGTGGGGCTCAAACTCATGACCCCAAGAACAAGAGTTGCACACTCCTTTGAATGAGACAGCCAGGTGCCCTGAGAAAATGATAACATTTTAGTTTAAAAAATAATCAGTAGTTGTGTTAAACAGTAGACAAAGCCAAATTTGGATTTAGGTATTACTTTTCAAAGTATCATATCAGAAAGGAATTGTGAGATGAAAAGTATAATATAAACATTAGAAAGAAGAAGGTAAAGAAGTGGAATTTATTTATTTAAAAAAATTTTAAGTATTTATTTATTTATTTATTTATTTTTGAGAGAGAGAGAGAGAGAGAGAGAGAGCGAGCATGGGAAGAGCAGAGAGAGAAGGAGACAGAGAATCCCAAACTGGCTTCTCACTGTCAGCGCAGAACTCAGTGTGGGGCTCAAACCCAGGAACTGAGATCAGATCATAACCTGAGCTTAAACCAAGAGTCAGAGGCTTAACCAACTGAGCCACCCAGGTACCTCAGGAAGTGGAATTTAAAGACAGAAAAGAAAGAGTATAAAAGTAATTACTAATACAATCACTACTACTTTTAATATATCGATCTTGTATTCAGATACCCTGTTAAATTTTGTTGTTGTTTTTGTTTTCAATGTTTTATTTATTTTTGAGAAAGTGCAAGTGAGGGAGGGGCAGAAAGAGAGAGGGGACAGAGGATCTGAAGTGAGCTCTGTGTTGATAGCACAGAGACAGATGTGGGGCTTGGACTCAGGAACCGGGAGATCATTATAGGAACCAAAGTCAGATGTTGAACATAGTGTGTCACCCAGCTGCCCTACCCTGTTAAACTGTTTAAAAAATAATTCTTATTTACTTAAATTTACCCATTTATTCTTTGGATTATCTACATAGATGATAATCTGTAAATAACAAAATAAAATATCTTCACTTCTAATTATTATACTTTGACTTTCAAATGAATATAAGACGATATTCACAATAATCATAATAGCAAAAAAAAAAAAAGAAAAAGAAAAGAAAGAGCCTCCTTTCCATTAGTGAGGAGATAAATCGACAAAAGTATGATGAAATGCAATATAAACAGTTAAAAATAATAAACTGACTTGTAAATAGCACATGCATGGATTTAAAAAAATATGATATTGAGGACAAAAGTTGCCAAAGGAAACATGTGCTGGGATACATTTTAATATAACATCTTAGACTAAACATTAAGTATTATTATTCATGGTTTGTGGATTTCACACATATAAGTAACAGCCAGAGAAAGGATGAGAAACATTTACTTTAGATATATTATAATGGATGTTTGTTGGAAGAAAGAGAAAAAACTGGGAATGAGGGATAAAGCACATAAAAATCAAAAATAAAAAGTGGGGCATTTCTTGGACCAGTGTAGATGTTAGGCTACCAACTAAGGAATATTGATTAAAACAGTGCAATCCTTCCCATCTAGAGCTTGGTGCCTCAAGACAAAAAGAAACCAAACCCCAAACTAACAAAATAGAAATACATACATACATACATAGGCAGATTCATTTTTTTTTTAAAAAAAAAGGAAAACCAATGATAACATATTGACTGCCATTTCTAGGAGACACTGGTAAAGAAAGTGATATATGTGATTCTCCACGCTTTTATAACTAGAAAAGTGGCTACAGTGGTCCCTCCTCAGAATAAACTCTAAGAAATGCATGCTCTATGGGCTCATACCATAGGGATGGGTGGACACTTTCTCATTAACACCTCCAAAGCATAAAGAAATGGAATTCAAAATTAATACAAACTTTGGATAGCAATGTAATTATAAATAAATCTGGATTATTATGATAGATGATGTTAAATGCTGGTTCTTATAGTGCTGTCTGATAATTATCAACGTCTTGACCATGAAACATAATGTAGTGATGGTCATTATGTGAGCAATAGCATGAAAGGTGCCAAGCTGACTCATTCCCAAAGAGTTGTGCCTTGTTGAAGATTATCTATAATGCAGCAACTTTAAAATACTGGTATGCAAATATTTATGAATTTAGAGGAAAAAGGCACCCAAACTCATAGAATTACCTGAAACTAACAAAAGTAAATGACTTAGTAGAGTGACCGAAACTTGTATTTAAGTAACTTAAAGTAAGGTTTATATCCAAGAATTGGAAGGAGGGAGTTCTAAATGTGAAGACCTGCTTAGAATAAACTTCATTTCAGATCTAAGATACATGACTTTTAGAATAGGAATTTTATCATATTTGTGGTTTAGCCCTCCTCACCTTCTGACTCCACGGAAAATAATATAGTAGTGATTGGGAAAGTCTGAACACACTACTTGTGTTCAGTATTAGGAGTACCAATATTCAACATGCTATAGAGTTGTTTGCTCCCAATTTAACTTCTGTCTTTCAAATAGTGTTTGTATTCATTGGCTCATCTGATGATTTCTGGGGATTTAGATGCCAGGCTTGATTAAGTCACTGCCAAAGCTTTGCTCATAGACAATCTGGACTGGGACTATTGTTTCCCCAAGGGCTTCTTCTCAGTGTTCACTATGTGAATCCAAGAGGAAAACAACAGGTCTTGTTGATCAATAGATAGAATCAAATACAGCTGAATGGCAGCCTGTGGGACAAATCCAGGCGACATTTTGCTTAGATAACTAACTGGCTGCCTCTTTTTTTTTTTTTTACAAACTCCACTTGTCAAAATCTCTGACCTGGATAAAATCTCCATGATGCTCAGAATTAGGGAAAGGAGATTGAAAAACTCCCTTCGGTGTTACAGGCTGTGTTTCTTAAATTTCAGTCTGTGAACCACCTACTTTGGATTCACAGAGACATGTTTTTTTTTTTATTAAATATTCAGTTTCCTGGGCATTAAGGCCAATTAAGTTATCTGAAGTAGACACCAAAAACACACATTTTAACAAGTTCTTCACATTCTGAAATCGTAACTTAGAAAACCTTAATTTTAATTCAGTAGTCTTGGGTTTTTTTGTTTTGTTTTGTTTTGTTTTTTGTTTTTTTTGAAAGAGACAGAGAGAAAAAGAGAGAGAGAGAGCATGGGGAAGGGCAGAGAGACAGGGAGAGGGAGAATCACAAGAAGGCTCCATGAACCATAAGATCATGACCTGAGCCGAGATCAAGAGTCAGATGCTTAACTGACTGAGCCACCCAGGTCCCCCTAATTCAGTGGTATTGGTAATTCCTTATCATTTCTTATTAGAAGTTCTGTCAAAGTCATTGTTTATTATAATGCAATGAGTTCTAAAATTATAATGAAATTTCCTGAATAGAAATCTACCTTTGAATCATTGCTCGATTGTGCAGCCATCTGTTTTCATGTATTAAAGAACAATGGGTAATTCCATTGGGTACAAACTGGATCTAATCCCACAGCTCTGTGTAAATGACTAAATGTTTTAATATGTGAGAATTAAGAAACTTTTTAACAAATCTCATAAAATGATGTTTTGGTTGAGTCTACTATTAGTTCAGAGAGAATTTTGGTCAGGTACTTGATTACATTATCAATCTCATTAGGAGATGAATTAATGGTTTAGCTTTGGAAGACTAGGAGACTAGGAGCATCCTAAAAGAATAATTGAAGGAAGGAAAAATACACCAGTCTTCTTGTTCAAGATATGGTTTAATTCTTAGGGCTAAATTGAACATGCCCAGGTGTTCTACTTACCTCATTATTAAGAACAAGAAGAAGAAGAACAATAAATTTAGACTAAAAAAGAAAATGAATTCAAACAAAACTTTGTAGTTATAAAAAGTTAATTAGCTAGGCTAGTCTCATAATCCTAAAAAATAATGTAAAAAAATCTAAAAGGTAGGAGAAAAAAAAAGAGAGGAATAAGATAAAACAAGATAAAACCATTAATGAATACTTAAAATAAATTGGAATAGGGTTTTTAAAAAGGACTAGAAATCTGAAGAATAAAATAACAGAATAAATATATAAGAACACAAGAACCGCTTATAAGGATCCGAACTAAAAGAAAATCTCTTTTGTTGATCTCTCATGATTTAGGGCTTCCCAGGAATATTTCCTGGAGCTCCAGACTTGAATATCAAAGGCTTCTTGGCAACTTTGCCCCCCAAATTTTATCTCACATTAGGGGACAAAGTGGGTAGATACCATGTTTTCCACCCTCTGATACTCCAAAGTGAATCTTTTCCATCCCTCTCTGTCCCTGGGATCCTTATATTCGTGCAATGCAAAAACCTCTATCTCATTTAACAGTCCATCTGGAACAATGGTCTCACAATGAAAACTTTTAAAGAGATTTTTGCCAGTATTATTAGTATCTGATATTAGTATCAGAACTATTTGACATTATTTGATTTCATTTCTTATTGGACTACAGCTATATATGAAGCAAATATATACCCAAAATAATTTGGCACAGCCACCATTTCAAATCTTATACCATTTGTCAGATATCAATCAGATCATGAGTCTCAATTTGGGGTTATAAAATATGAATGCCATAAACAAATACTAAAAATTAAAAGTAAAAAATTGGGTACCTATTATGTGCCATTTATTTATTTACTTACTTATTTACTTATTTTTGAAGTATAGTTGAGATGCAATATTTTATTACTTTCAAGTGTACAACATAGTGGTTCAACATTTGTATTCAAATACACTAAGACTAAGACACGAAATAATGCTATAAGCTACATATTATTATTTCCATTGAATTTATGAGGAAATGAAGACATAAAAAGGTTAACTAACATGTCTAAGACAGCATACCTAGAAAACACTGGCAATCTGAACTTAATTTTAGGTTTCTATGACCACAAACCCATGTTCTCTTCTCAGTAATGCATCTTTCTAGGCTTGTAAAGGCAGGCAGCCTGGGCCAAGCAATGCTAATTTCATTCTCCATAGAGCATTTCTTAAATCCTTTTCCTTCTGTGCTACATAAGGCATGTGATCTGGTACAATGGAGAATAACAAATATAGGAATACAAATGAAGTGTGCTTATATCAAACACCAAACTTCCCTTAGGGTATTTTCCTGTTACACGAAACTAACGTTGCCTTATATAACACATTTGAATGTCATGTTTTATGCAAACTGGATTTTACAGCATGTGGATAATAATGCTGAGTTTAAAAATAAACTTTATTTTGCTTTATCTAAACTTTGTGAGTATAATAGACAGATAAGTGTTAAATAATAAAGAAATCCCCATAGTCCTTTTTATACTAAGTCCTACACATATGTGGGACTGGTTTTCTGTTCTGCAATATTACATAGTTGTTATTGACACACTACTCAAATATCACAATTACCATAATTTTAGCTAATTTTGAATTAATTTCTCTACTTTTGATAAACTTCATTTACATTGGGTACATATGAAATCATTGCCACATTTTCAGATAAACTCATAGCTTGTTCATTGGTGCCCAATACATGAAGTGTTGGTTTGTTATTGTTTTTTGTGGGTTTGGTTTTATTTTTTTGCTTCTGAGAAAAATTCATATCACTTTGCGTCTTTCTGCACTCATGCTTTTCATTGTATATTTTAAGAACACTAGTAGTAAGCTGCATGGCAAGTTAATTAATCAAGCTTTGTACAGTAAAACATAAAGGCCACATTTTGGGATGTTTACTAGTTACAAAAAAATGTTAATGGTACGTAATTGCGTTTCACCTTATGGAACATTTCAGGCTCTTAAATAAGGAAAGATCACTCTAAGAGCATTCCATATTCCGGAGGGGCCATTTCTTCTTAAAAGGAAGTTTGATGCACAAGTTTTTCTTCCAAAAGGATTTCACCAGAAAATATAGTATACTGAGATGGGCAAAATACGGCTTTTTTGCTCTCTCTCTATACATCATTAATGTCAGCTGTTTAAAAATGGATGCCTCTGAGCCAGTTTGCAGCATGTTTTATGGCTGCAAAATTGTTTAGTGTGGATATAAGTCAGAATATGATTTGTTTCTGACACCAGATGCTGCCTGTGACGTTCTGTGAGGAGAGAATAATGAAGGGAGGCTGCTGCATAGAATCTGTTCATTAGGCTTTTCATTTTAATCAGGTCACAGTTTGGGACGTTCTGACAAAGCAGTGCCACTGCTGTACTGATCCAAGCATGATCATGTTTGACGGACAGTGAGTAAGCCACCTCACCATCCTTTGGGCTGCAGACTTTGGCTTACAGTTTGCTAATGCGGCATTTGTTTTCGTATCAGAACATGAGAAGGTGGAAGACTTCACTGAGTCATTTGCTTTTGGTGATTAATTCAATACAAGGAGAACTCTTACAAGTTTTCCTGCCACTTGTCGACTCGTCTATTAACCAGAAGGGAGAATGAATTGATACAGTTGAAAGTGAATAGGTTTAGCTTCCTAAGTTTGAAGACTTCTATTTAAAGAGCTGCTACAAGACTGCTAGATTTCAGATTTGAAAGCCAGGGTAATATGATGAAGGGGGAAGAGTTGAGATCAACTACAACAACTAGTGCGGATTAAGGACAGCAATGGCTCACGGCTAGAAATTTGCATACAGCTAAGAAGCAGTTATTTCTTTTTAATACACTGCAGTCAAATCTGAACATTCTGTTCAACACCTTAAGACTTAGCTACTTTCTAAGGGAGGTCAATCCTGATTACTTGGAAGCACTGATCATTCCTCTCCGCTTCTCTCTCTCTGAATAGGAAAATCCCAACTATCCTAATCAGCTTGCGACTCTTTCTCCACTCAGTTATAAGTTTTTTACTGTCGTCTTTTTGGGTAATCATTTATTAGACATGACACTAAAAATACAAATGACAAGGGACACCTGCGTGGCTCAGTTGGTTAAGCATTTGACTCTTGATTTTGCCACAGGTCATGATCTCATGGTTGATGGGATCAACCCCAGTGTTGGGCTCTGCACTGACAGCGTGGAGCCTACTTGGGATTCTCTCTCTCTCTCTCTCTCTCTCTCTCTCTCTGTCTCTCTCTCTCTTTGCCACTCCCCTACTCACATTCTCTGTCTCTGAAAATACATAAACAGTAAAGAAATGGCAAGAAAAAGAGATAAATTGGATGTTACTACAATTAAAATCTTTTGTGCCACATTTGATATCATTAGAAAAGTGAAAAGGCAATCAATCCAAAGAATGGGAGAAAACATTTATAAATCATATCTGATGAGGAACTTGTATTCAGAATATGCAAATAGCTCCTCAACTCAGTAATAAAAAGACAAATGATCCATTTTAAAAAATAGGTTATGTATCTGAATAGCCATTTATCCAAGGATGTACCAATGACCAATAATCACATGAAAATGTGTGAAAACATGTTTAGCATAACTAGTCATTAGAAAAATTGCAAATCAAAACCACAATGTTAATACAACTCTACAAGGATGGCTACAATAAAGGAGATGGACAATAATAAATGTTGACAAAATGGTGGAGAAACTGGAGCACTCAGACATTGCTGGTAAGAATGTGAAAGGGACAGCCGCATTGGAGAACAGTCTGGCAGCTGCTCAAAATGTTAAACAAAGAGTTACTATATGACCTAGAAACTTCACTTCTAGGTATATACTCAAGAGAAAAATAAAACATGTTCACACACACAGAGATGGACATGATTGTCCCTAGCAGCATTATTTATAATAACCCAAAATTGAAAGCAGCCCAACCGTCCATCCACTAATGAGTGCATAAAGAAAATGTGGTATATAGTTAAAACAAAATATTACTTAGCAATAAAAAGGAATGAAGTGCTGGTACATGCTATGACATGGTTAAATCCTGAAAACATTATTTGACATGAAAAAAAGCCAGTTATAAAAGACTATAGATTATTTATAGGTAATGTCCATGAGAGACCAAATTATAGGGTCAGAAACTAAATGAGTGGTTATCCAGACTTGGCACAAGGAAAGGCAGTTGGATATGGCATGACTCTTAATAAATAAAGGATTTATTTTTAGTGATAATGAAAATGTTATAAAATCAAATTGTGGTGATGGCTGCACAACTTGAAGATTATACTAAAAACCACTTCATTACACACTTTAAATAGGGGACGTTTGTGGCATATCATTATATTTCAACAGTGCTGTTTTCATTTTTTTAAGTTTATTTATTTATTTTGAGAGACAGAGAAAGCACAAGTTGGGGAAGGGCAGAGAGAGGGAGAGAGAAAAAGAAATAGAGAGAGAGACTCCCAAGCAAGCTCTGCATTGGCAATGCAGAGCCTGATGTAGGGCTCAAATTCATGAACTATGAGATCATGACCTGAGCCAAAATCAGATACTTACCCAACTGAACCACCCAGACACCCCTCAACAATGCTGTTTTTTTTTAAAAAAAAAACCTGCTAACAACAAGAGTATATTGACTTTTAACTGATTCTTAAAAATAACTGCAAGTGTATAAATCAATCTATACCAATTGATTGCAATTCATTTCTGGGTCACAATATCAATATAGTTTGTTTACTCTACTAGCATCTTTTTCAACATGAAACAGAATAGAATAAATTAGGATGGAATGGAATGGAATGGAATGGAATGGAATGGAATGGGATAAGGAAGAAGAAAGGAGAGGAGAGGAGAGGAAAGGAAGGGAAAAAATCAGAATATATTAGTAAATGTATACTAAATTATATTTAACTGTGGCTCATGATCAAAAAATGTGTGAAAAGTACTGACCTATATATTCACTATTAATTTACTGCCACTTCCCCTCCTTGCCTAGCCAAGTACATGAAATTATTTTATCTTCACAAGAACTGTCAGACTGAATTTAAATGACCATTCCCCTTCACATTTGCTCTTTGTTATCAGTGAATGGGATTCCATCTTTCTAAAATTCTAAAGGATTTTGGGAAATAGAACACTATACAGGACTGTTACCAGAGAAAATAACCTGGATTTCAGCTCATGTTCATATGAGTGACAATACTTAGACCATATCCTTTGACAGGAAATTTAATTGTTCTTGTTTCTTTGTTTGTGTGTCTGTCTGTTCTTTTGTTTAACTTTGATGTTCTTTCAAGTGTGATACTTTTTTAACCAAACAATACAGATTTATATTTGGCTGTGTCATTATTGTCCACAGCGTAGCACGTGTGAAATTGTTAAACAGCAGCCCACTATATCTGGCAAGTGATTTATTCTAATATGGGAGTATTCTCTATTTTAAAACCAGGATAAAATGATCTTGTCTTGGTATTCCAGGGAGCACACAGCCAGCAAAGGAAACAAAAATTAACTCAAAGAAGGTACTCCAGTTGGAGACAGAGGTATCCAACATCACAGCTCTAAATAGCTATCTCATTAATTCATAAAGCAGGCAGGGTTTTATAGAGTGTATTTAAGGGGGAAGAAAAATATTCCCCCATAAATCTGTTAATGACAAGGTCTTGCATAAGATTAGACTTTGCACAAGGGCATAAGCAAAGTCCAAAATCTCTCTGGGACTGGTTGTAAAGCTCTCAAGCACAACCTGGACACTTCATTAGCTCCAGATGGTGTCAAGGAGGAGTCAGCCAGAAACAAATACAAGGAACCTGAAATCCATGAGATGAAACCAGGGCAGGCAAGACACTCACAGACTGTGTCTCGCCTCTATCACTCCAAACCACCATTATTTCATTTAAGAAAAAAAAAAAAGAATAGACAAATATCACAATCCAAAGCATATCCTTTTGTATTCATTTTAGCATATTAACCTTATTTTTTTCAAATAACTATCAAATTTAGAATAATGAAAGCTCAGTTACTCACAAGGCTATTTTTTTTTCTGCATTGAAAAGTCCTAAACGGGGTGCCTGGGTGGCTCAGTTGGTTACGTGATCAACTCTTGATTTTGGCTCAGATCATGATCTCACAGTTTGTGAGGGAGCCCCGTGTCAGGCTCTGTGCTGACAGTGTGGAGTCTGCTTGGGATTCTCACTCTCCCTCTCTTTCTGCCCTCCTCTCTCTCTCTCTCTCTCTCTCTCTCAATAAATAAATAAATAAACTTTAAAAAAAAGAAGGAAAAAAAAAGCCCTAAACAGAAAAATAAAATCCCACCCTCCCCACCTTCAACTGGTCATTGAAAATGTTATTTGTCATCTTTGGGTCACGTGGCTCTTCAGATTGTAACTATGAATATAGACTTAAATTCAAACAGTTTGCCTATCTTTTAAAGGCTGTCTTCATAAGGCTTATTTCCCCATAGATGTTCTACTGAGAATGGCACAGACCCATGAGATAAAAAAAAAACTGCTTCCAGGCTTTTCAGTGCCCGGTCCATATCGTTCCATTCTTCTCAAGGTCAGAACAGAGCAACACCTACTGCCAACAAAGATCTTAACTGTGACACAGTAATTTGAAATATTTTCAATCAACAGCTTGATGTTTTCCATTAGCCTGTCTCTGCTGTTTCACACAGCCTGGGAAGTGCTAGACAAATGCATGGGACCAGACAGATCTGGGTTCAAATTTTATTTCTTCTGTTCATCACTCATACAACCTCAGGCAAGTCCCTCAAATTCTGTTTCCTCATCTGCACGATGAACATAGTACTACCTGGTAAGTCTTGTAGAGTCATCATAGAGCGTTAAAATATGGTAATTTAGGTAAATCTCATTATTTAATGAATTTGTTGCTTTGGATTAATAGTAGTTTTCACTGTCTGTGTCTTTGTATCTTGCTGATTTTTCCCTCTTGTTACCTTTTTCCTCTAAGATCTGGTTGTGATCTTTATTCAACCATGAACAGAAAGTACTCTTACTTTTCCCTCAGATAAAACAGAAAATATGCAGAAATTAAACTGAAACCAAACATAAAGTCAGCTCTTGGAACTAAGATGTACAGAAAGAGAAGGAAAACTGAATAAATATATTGCTGCTCTCAAACTCTGGTCGTTGCATAAGCCTAAGCTAGAGTTTCTAAAACCTCAGCATGCTATTGACATTTCAGGCTGGATGATTTGTTGTGGGGGGGACTGTCCTGTATATTATAGAATGTTTAGCAACATTTCTGGCCACTTTACACTACATGCAAGCAGCACCTCCCCTCTCCCCTATATGACAACCAGGTTACTTATTGTCTGAACTTACAGCCCAGAGAAAGCCTCCCAACTGCAGCGCAAGGAGAAGATGTCAGGCGGGGCCCACTGGAATTCATGAGTTGAGGAGATGGAGCTGAGGTTCCAGAGAGACCAAGGCATTTAGAGTTTGCAGAATAGAACAGCTGAGAATAGAGACCTATGCACAGAACAGAGAATACATGGAAACCTGAGAGTCAATCAAGTCACTGAGCTCAATCGATCAGAGTTCTTCGGAAAAGCCACAAAGTAAATTGAGCAGATAGAGGAAGAGAGTGAGCAGAGTGAGACCACAGTCACTTGAGAGCAAATCAAAGATGTAGACCAAAGAAAAGACTAATTTTGTTTTTAATGGAAAAGTAGGGTAAGCCAGGATCTAGGGAAGTAGCTGGAGCAAGAGCCTCGAGACACCAAATGCAGGCAGGGCACTACATGATAATTAGGCTATCATTTGAAGCTCAAAAGGAGTCAGATATTCTTCTCACTATTCTAGAAGTAATCTAAGGGCCTGCAGTGGCAGCAAATGAATAAACTGATGGGACAGCAAGCCTCTGAAGACTGTGATAGATCTTTACACTTAGCCAATCATTGATCTATAGAGTTAGTGGATGATTGAGATTCATGGTGTTTCTACATAGCACATAACAGAGTGATTATTATTATAGGGGTCAAGCCAGCCCTTAGATCTTTCTTCCATTAGAATGCATGAACCTCAATACTTTTTTTGGTGACTCTCAAGAATTTTTAATTTTTATTTATTTTTTTGTTTTTTGTAGATCTGACACTTCACTTTGCTGCCCTGTCTGGTTATATAAGTGTTCCTGTCAATATGTCTTGCCTCCTCAACTAATTTCTATGTCCCTTAAGGTCAGCGATTTCATCTTCTTTGCATTTCCCATGCTGCCATGAAAAATGCTAAGTATTTAGAAGATGTTCTGCTAACCTGTCTAGAATGAATAATGAATATCACTACTCCCCAAGTGTGACCATCTGTTTTAGAAAATGACACGAGACAATTGAAGGGTTTGGGAACACATTTGATGGCATTGTGGGTGTGGGGGGTCATTGTTATGGCACTAGAAATGATATTAAGTTGGTCGCCAGGGTCTAATTTATTATGTAAATCTTAATGAATATAAAATGATATTAAATTGAACAATGAATTTAAATGAGGAGATTTAATGAGAAATTTCCATCTGCATATTTCATCTGGGCCACTGTTTCCCAAACTTGGTATTAAGGTACTCAAATAGATGAACCATAACATCCTTAGCCTTTTTAAGATGACACAAAATAACCAGTGAGTCAACAACAAAACATAAAAAAAAAGGTGGAACATGTGTGTGGGGGTGGAAGAAGATTCACAAGGGGTATGTGATTGCATATGTATGTGAAGACACGTGAAGTCCTTTATGATTTCACATATATTTAGGAACTAAATCCACTTCCCTAGTAATTCACCAAGAAGTTTCTAAGAATAATGTACATGTTTTCTTAGGCAAACACAAAATACATGTGCTCAAATCTATCTTATATAACTTGTCTGCAATTAGACAGTACATATGTTGCAAATGGTTGGGAAAAAAACTGACTTTGGGCTACAGATTTTAAGGTTTTATGGGAATGGATAAAATTGATTTGAAGGTGAAACAGGGTCATTCTCACTAGATCAAAGTTTCAATGTGAGTCATGGCTCTGACAAACTAGGCAAAACCAATGACAACCATAAAATTGATCCAACAATTAGGTTAAAGATATTTCATTGAGTAAAACTATCCTTTAACAATAGCAACAAAGTCCGCAAATTTGCTTATAGTTTAGCTCTCTTCCTCTGCTAAACTTACTTTTTTTATTACTCGTATGCTAAAAAGGAATTTAAAACATATGAAGAATGTGTAGAAATGTGAATGAAGTTTTAATTTATTACAAAATATTAAATTATCACATGGTACACATGCTATGGTTTTAATGATATGAAATTTTATAGGCAAACGGATAAAACATTGGAGGTATAAGAACTTTAAAGTAGTCATGCTCTGTTGACAAAGTTATAGGTCATTTGAAATGTGCTTAAATATGTTAACTTGTAGTTTGCCTTGTTAAAAACTCTCAAGTAAATGTTAAAAAAGAAAAGTAGATCACCACCTCTTCTAACTAGAGACCATTACAGTTTTAATGGAACTGCCAACACTAACACATTAATCAAAGAGAATGTCCATCACACATCTTTGGTGTCATTGCTTTATCTTTTTATTTGCTTATATTGAAGGCAGAAGATCAATTTTAAATTGTGCCAAGCCCTTTGATAAATACATTTAATTTATATGGGGACATTTAACTCATAACTCTTCACTTCTTTTTTTTTTTTACCCAAGGAAGTGGCTGATAATAAAAAATGTTCCATTTTCATAGTACAAGCTCTATGAATTTGAGCTTGTTGATAAATTTAAGTGCAATGACATTAATTACACTGGCAAAAGCTCTGAAAGTGCACTTTTCTTGTATAGCAAAAGGCCTTTTCAATGAAACATTTTCAAACCTAGCAAAAAAAAGTTGGGGGGAAGGGAAAGATAAGCTTTTTTGTTAATTAAAAGTATTATAAATATTAAACCATTTTGTGTCATAAATTATGGATTCTTAAAAATGAATTACCAGCTTCAAGCTAAAATGATTTTTACTTCATAGTGATACAGCCCAGAGTGATGTGCGTGTAACTATAACTTCTGGTATGTTTTTAGAGTTAAATTTTGATTTGAGAAGTTAAAAAAATCTTTATTTTGTCAATCTCACTTGAGTTCTCCATTTTCTTAAAAAAAAAAGATTGTATATTTCATCACCATGCAAGTGGTGATTTAGAGCACAATAATTTTTGATCTTTGGTAAAGAAACTCTTGTCAAAGGATGAGTAGAAAGCCTGTCACAAAAATATAAGCTTTTGAAAATGCCAACTCATATAATGAAGACAGTTTTAGTTCAGAGGAGGAAATAAACTAATGTGTTTATATTTCTTCACTTCCTCCTACTCTATGTGTATAAAGAGGAGGGTCAATTTGCCTTCTACTAGCATTCAAAAAAAGAAATAAAAAACAAAAACAATTCACAAACATTTTGTTGGATTTATGAGAGTTAAAGATTAGAATTTATCTGTAGAAATACATATCGCCCTCCTCCCAACACTATCAAGCACATCTCTTTTCCACTTCCCAAGCTGGTTCAGGAATTACCATGCACTCCAAGGCCACCTACCTCTGCAGTGGTGAGGTTTTGACACAACACTGCTGAAAGAAACCACAGTTCTTTTACAAGCAATGTGTACCAGAACAATTTACCTCAACTCTCTTAGAATTAGGATCTTCTTTCATAAAATGATGACAATGGTATCTATTTTTTATGGTTGTGTTAAGTATTAAGAAATAATCCTTAAGGAGGTAATCAATCAAATTTATTTTAATACTTGCCTGTCCTTCATCCTTAATATCCAAAATGCAAACAAATCATTTGTGCTCTAACTTAAGCAAATATTGCTCATAGCTAAAACCTCCTTTTATTGCCAAGTGTGTCTCATCATCTTCCATCTCTCCCTCCTTCTATTCACCTTCTGCAATATTGCTAGTGTTCTCTCACTCTCTCAAAATCTATCTTTTCATGTCACTCCTATGCTTAATTATATTCTGCAGATTCCTCATAGTTTACATTCAAAAAGTCAAACTCTGTGTGCCATTCAGAGCTCATTACTGTCTGGACTCATCCTACATGGTAGGTCTTATTCTGGCCACACCACAGTTAGTGTTCAGCAAACACTCATATATTGATCCAACCAAGTATCAGACTTAACTATAGAGAACAAACTGATCATTACCAGAGGGGATGGGCAAAATTGTGATGGGGATTAAGGAGTGCACTTGCTGTGATGGGCACTGAATGATGTAGGAAGTGTTGAATCCTATACTGTATACCTGAAACTAATATTACACTGTATGTTAACTAACTGGAATTTAAATAAAAAACTTGAGGGGCGCCTGAGTGGCTCAGTTGGTTGAGCGTCTGACTTCAGCTCAGGTCATGATCTGACGGTTTGTGGGTTCAAGCCCCACATCGGGCTCTGTGCTGACAGCTCAGAGCCTGGAGTCTGCTTTGGATTCTGTGTCTCCCTCTCTCTAGGCGCCTTCCCACTTGCGCTCTGTCTGTGTCTCTCTCTCTCTCAAAAATAAATAAACATTAAAAAAAAACTTGAAAAAATTATTATTTCATCCATACAAATCTCTCTACCTGAAATACTATTTTCCAGTGTCTCATTCTTCATTCCCCAGATCAGTCATCTCTGTGGAACCCTTCCTTATTTGTGCTTCTATAGTATATATTTCTAAGATAAAAATTTTCATGACATATTTGAATTTATAAAATATTTTCTGAAAAATATTTCCAATAGCCCCTGGCGCTAGACAGTGAATAGAAAATATCAACGCATAGAAGTTTTTAGCTAAATAAACAAAACTAGTTACAATATACTTGCTAAAAGAAGAGAAAGTTTTTTTTCTTTTTGTATTCTCTTTCCAAATAAAATATTAATAATAAAAATATTTATTAATAATTTATTTATTATAAATTTATCATAAATTTATAAATTATATTTATTATAAATTTATTATAAACAAATTAATAATTTAATTATTTATTAATAAATTAATAATAGAAAGGTAAATTACAAGGGTGTCTGGGTGTCTTACGTGGTTAAGTGTTCGACTCTTGATATCGGCTCAGGTCATAATCTCATAGTACTTAAGGTCTAGCCCCAAATCAGGCTCTATGCTAAAAGCACAGAGCCTGCTTGGAATTCTCTCTTCCAATCTCTCTCAAAGTAAATAAATAAACATTTAAAAAAAGAAAGGTAAATTACACCAAATTGTCTTATAAGTGAAATTTTAACCATTTTTAATTATTTAACACTTGTTAAAATTGATATTAGGCAAAAATCTAAACTGCAATTTCAAGTAATTGGAAAATAATGGAAATTATTAAACTCAAAATATATAAGGATTTTATTCTAGTCAACTATTGTATTTTTTAATGCAACCATCTATTGTTTATCTTCCAAAATCCTGAAGCAGCAATTCCTGACTGATTCCCAGTCATCTCTCTTTGAACAACATCCAGGTTGTTCAAGGAACACACACTGAAAAAATTACATCACTGACAATCAGTTAATATGTACATAGAGGAATACTGGTAGCCTTAGAATCATTTTTTTAAGGGATGAAAAATAAATTACACATTGAGGTTAATACATTTCATAAAACTCACACAAACTGAAATCAAAGAAAACATAAAAGAAAGAAGCAAAGATAAAAGAAAGATTAAGAAAACAGAGAATAAAAGGCATGCCAATTAATAAATAAAATAAATTCCAATGCTTCCAAAGTATTAATAAAACAGCCGTAGCTGACCAATTTGTTTAAGGAAAAAATAGAAAATGAATATATGATGGAATTCAGAGTGAAGGACAATGAATGAAGTTAAGTAATCATAAAAATAGTATGTGATATATTTTCATAATGATTAATTTGAAATTTTAGCTAAATTTTAATATACATATTATCATAATTTACCCAAGGAGCTGAATGACAACTATAGCAAAGAAAGAAAAGAAAAGAAAAAAACAAAACAAAACAAAAACACAGAAAAACAAGAGAAGTGAGGTGAAGGAAGAAAGAGAGGAGAGGGAAAAGAAAGAAAAAGAGAAAGTAGAGAAAATACATTTAAGAATATACTTTTTCTCAGGGGAATGTAAAAACATTATTATTTTACTTTAAATTGCCTTCCAATGGAAAAAGCTTAAATTTATCTTTGCATATTGTTTTTGAAAAAGAAGAAAGTGGTCTATTTGAATGGAATCAGTTATCACAGTTATTTTGACCATCTACAGGATTTCAGAATCCCCAGAAGCCTCAAGAATAAGCAGTGAAACACAAAAGACTAGTATCCTGGTAAAAGTTTCTTTCTAGAAGGCAAGGGGACACTTTCAGCACTTGAATTCAGTGGTGAAAATTGGAAAAGAGAAAAGTAATTTCCTGTGAGAAAAGTCTAGCCCTCTACCCTACTCTAAAAATGTCTTATTCTTCTTTGGGTGAAATTTTCTACAGTAAGACAAAGGATCTCAAGAGACAGAATTGAAACAGCATATAAGCCTGATCATGTCTGCTACCACCTCAGGAATCAGGCATTTAAAGCCTACATGAAGGAAATTGATCCAAGGGACAGTAAGTAAGCCAACTTACCAACAACACCAGATCACTGTCATGAGATGCTTCAAGATGATCATGTTCCTTGCCCAGTATTGCCCTAAAAGAGATCCTCCTATGTCATGACTCTTCTCACTATGCACAATTGCCCTTCTTCTCTGACAGGACATCGTGATCCCAAAATGGGCCTTCAAATCCATTCTACTGGCTTCAAATGGGTCTTATTCACAACCTATTGTTAGAGTCCAGTCTGATTACTGCCTATGGTCACACTTATCAGAATCAGATTACTAAAGCAAAAACGTTTTTATAAACAAAAGGCAAGCAGTCAGGTGCAGGACAAGGACAAGGAGTTTTAGCTCCTTTCAGAGGGCTTATTTAGGAAAGGAGTATCATCAAAGCATTCTAGAAGTGAATAGAGCTTGCAACTGTAACATAATCTCAAAGAAACATGACTTAGGATATTTCCTTTTTGGAATAGTCTAAGCACAAAGCTAATATTTTAGGATGCTTTTCTTACTGTTATTCTTTAAAATGAATGTTCCCAAGTAAATTTCACATTTTATACAACTTTAGGAGAGTCATGTTCTGCCAAAATTCATCCATTAATCTATTTCCTTTGATAACTATTCTGTTTAAATTATATATAAATCATTTATACACACATACATGCATACTATGGAAAACAGTATGGAGGTTCCTCAAAAAATTAAAAATAGAACTACCACATGATCCAGCAGTCCAGCTTCCGGGTATATATCCAAAGAAAATAAAATCACTGTCTTGAAGGAATAACTGCACCCTGATATTCATTGCAGCATTATTCACAATAGGCAAGACATGGAAACAACCTAAGTGTCCATCAATAGTCAAATAGATAAAGAAAATGTTGTACATATAATCAATGGAATATCATTCAGCCATGAGAAAGAAGGAATCCTGCCATTTGCAACAACTTGGATAAATCTCAATGGCATTACACTAAATGAAATGAGCCAGAGCAGAAAAACAAGTACTGTATATAAGATATTACTTATATTTGGAATCTAAAATACCCAAACTCAGAGAAACAGAAAGCAGAGTGGTGGTTACCAGGGACTGGAGAGTGGGGGAAATGGGAGATGGTGGTCAAAAAGTACAAACTTCCAATTATAAGATTAACAAAGTCTAGGGATCTAATGTACAGCATGGTGACTATAGCTAATAATGCTGTTATATATATGAAAGTTGCTAAGAGAGTAGATTTTGTATGTTGTCACTACAAAGAAGAAATAGTAGTTATGTGACAAGATAACAGGTATTAGGTAATGCTATGGTGGTCATCATTTTGCAATATATAAATGTATCAAGTCAACATGTTTCAACTTTAAACTCACACAGAATTCTATGTCAATTAAACCTCAATAAAGGTGGGGGAAAACAAATAAATAATTGTCACCAATTTAATACATTAAAGGAAGAAACTATGAATATATAATAGATATTAAAAGGTTCTTCATAAGATATAGCAAATACTCTTGACATAATTGGCAAGAAACTTAAAATAAATGAAATATTTCTGAACATTATGAGACATATTTATATGAAATCATTATCAAATATCATTTGTTTTTTCAAGTATAAAAACATTTCCATTAAGTCAACAATAAGACAGTGGTATCTGCTTCAATGATATTAGAAACTCTACCAGGTCTAGACAAATAGATAAAAAAAGAACTATGCACATATGATCATTTAAGATATGATAAAGGTGACTCAAATCTTCCTAGAAGAGATTATTTTTTTCAATAGAATGTTGATATAATCAATTATTCACTAATTATATCTCAATGAGTGTTGTGTATGTTGTGTATGGGCCCCTTTTATGCCCATACATGAGCAAGAATTCCAAATGGAATTAATATGTAAATATTTAAAATAAATAATATTTTCATTAAGAGGTGTCTGGGTGGCTCGGTTGGTTAAGCATCTGATTCTTGGTTTTGCCTCAGGTCATGATCTCAACCTTCGTGGGCTTGAGCCCTGCATTGGGATCTGTGCTGACAGTGCAGAGGCTGCTTGGGATTCTGTCTCTCCCTCCCTCTCTCTGCATCTCCCCTGCTCTCTCTCTCTCTCTCCCTCCACTTCCCCCTCTCTCTCCCTGTCTCTCAAAATAAATAAATAAACTTGAAAAAATAAAATATTAATTAGAAGAAAACACATGACTTTAAAATATCTTTACGAGGATAACAAATCTGACCAAGACCCAATATTAAGGAGAAATTTAAAAAATAGCCAAGTTTTTAATAATCCATATGACAAAAATTATCTATACACAAAATTAACAAACTATAGACAGAAACAAAATATTTCGAGCACATATGACAGAAAATCTCCTTGACCCATAGTCATGTAGGGCCTGATATACCAAAAAGAAAATGGCAAGCATCACTTAGAAAAGGTAATGAAGGCTACTAATGAAACTTTTATAGGAAAATAATTTTAAATGTTAAACACGTGAAAACTCACCAGTTGTTAAATATAAATTAAGTATCTTTTGCAAACCACTAGGGTTTGCAAAAACTTTTTAAAAAATGATATCCAGTGAAGAGACACTTAGGAAAATGTTCTCACTTTCCTACACTGTTCTCACTTTCCTACACTGTTTCATGGACTGTAAATTGATGTAAACATTTTGGAGGTTGACCTGGCAATGTCCTCTAAAATGTGCTCATGCTCTCATCCCATAATCTAAAATAAAAGAGGTTATAAATGTGGAGTTCAAGTAGTATTGCAGGAATAAGTAGACTTGTCCATCGGAGGAATACGAGCTTGCATCAAAAACACAACCACAAGCACCAGGATCCTTAAAACACACATAGATCAATTTAATACCAACTGAAAATAAAAATGCCAACTCTTTACATATTTTGGGCAAAAAACACATAGTATGATTTTCACTTCCCTGATGGGGAAAAAAATTATAATTAGCTTTCTCACAGGGAATGACTGCACAGGAGACAAACAAGGAAACATAGACACCCATTTACAAAAACATGACCATATAAAGAGGATATAATGTTGTAATTTGTAAATGGAAGTGGGCAACAGTATGAGATCACTCAAAGAATAGCCACTGGTAAGAAATTAGGATAGAATCAGAAAGGCAATATTGACAACCATAATGACAAAAGAGGTTTTTAGTTTCCCCAAAACTTCATATGTGTGCTTAAGAACATCTGGATTATCTGGGGCGTTTGGGTGGCTCAGTGGGTTCAGCGTCCCACTCGATCTTGGCTCAGGTCATGGTTTCATGGTTCGTGACTTTGAACCCCAAATTGTGCTCTGCATTGGCAGCAGAGAGGCTACTTGGGATTCTGTCTCTCCCTCTCTCAGCCCTTCCCTCTCCCTCTCTCTCTCTTTCTCAAAATAAATTAAAAACTTTAAAAAATACTTTAAAAAAAATCTGGATTATTACAGGCCAATAGCCCCTTGTCCCATCCCCAGTCTAATCACTGTTCAAGGTAAATTAATCCATAGTAGTAGATCCCCATTGCTTTGTTTGGTCTACAGATATCACGGCTAAGGCTTGCTTGAGGCATGGGAGCCAAGAGAGGTTTCTCCCTTCTCAATGCCAGGGAGATGCATTGAGATAATGTAGCCACCTATGAAGAATGGCATTACCACACAGGGATCAACCACCAAACCTGCTTTAGATGGTAAGATTCTGGTGAGGTGTGAAACCAAGTCCTGAAGGAACATATTTATGCTTTATCATACAGAATTTATGATAAAGATAAGGTTTTGGGGTTAATTTTTGCATTCTTATTTGAGACTTTCAGATTTTAAAAGATCAGCCAGGATACATTATAGATCAGAAAAAAAACCTGGTATATTTTTACAGTAAAATCTGAGACATTAAATGTATTCATGCTTTTGACATGCTGCGTCAAGCCCTATCTCCAGGCTCATTTGGAACAAGTCATACCCTGGTATCTTTTTGCTTCTAGAAGTATTTTGGTATACAGGTTTAGATGGCCGCTCACAAGACGGGAAACATTACAGTGCTTTACAAATATTGTTTACCACCTTCTCAAATGAAGAACTAAGAAGTGTGCCACTGATTTCCCTTTCATCCCTACCCCCTTTCTGTATTCATCTTTCTTGAAGCATCATATTTGTTGGGAGCACACAATGACTTTTCGTTTAGTTGTATTAATTTTGAAGGCCTCTAACTACCCCCTCCCCTACACAGATGGTCTTTGCACTGCTCTTGAGCAAGAGCTTTTTTCAATTTTTTTTTTTAACGTTTATTTATTTTTGAGACAGAGACAGAGCATGAACGGGGGAGGGGCAGAGAGAGAGGGAGACACAGAATCGGAAACAGGCTCCAGGCTCTGAGCCATCAGCCCAGAGCCTGACGCGGGGCTCGAACTCACGGACCGCGAGATCGTGACCTGGCTGATGTCGGACGCTTAACCGACTGCGCCACCCAGGCGCCCCGCAAGAGCTTTTTTCTTGAGGCCCGTCTCTTCATGCCCACAAATAACCAAGCAATTCTTCATGCCACAGCTTCCCTTATGTCGATCTGCTGCTCAGCCCTGTTCGCTTTTTGCTTCACTCAGAGTCCAATCTGCCCTTTCAGGTCCAATTCAAATCACCCTTGTCCTTAAAATGCCTTCATCAGCCATGTCAGCTCACAAAATTATACTGTACTTTGAAGCAGTGGTATCTTCAATTAGCACAAATTTAATCTTCAACTCTTTATTTTCCCTTGTATTACAATTCTTCCTTTTGACTAAACTAAGATACAGACCATGGTTATAACTTTGTAATATTTCCTCAGTCACTCTATGTTACACTCAATTACCCTTCAATATTTCCCATGCAATGCTTACCAAAATCTTTATTGTTGAACAGTTGATATTCTAGCCAAATGTGCACTTTAAAAGCAGCAATATTTACAGTGAGAATTTCACTCTGTTAGAGATGTTTTAATAACGTTTCTCTGCATTGATCATCACCTTCCATTTTTCATATTGGTCAATGAAAAAAAAAATGCATCGCTTGAAAAGAAAACAACCACAAACTTCAAACAGCAGATGTTAACCATGTACAGGTGGCTGAATAGCTCATGGGATGGCTGATTGGATTTGAGACTTTTCACCTCATGGTAATCAGTCTGGATTTGGCCCATGGTTGACAGGTCACCCTACAGCTGTTAAAAGGATGCCAGGTGTGATAAGCTCTCATTACCAGCATGGTGGGCAGGTGTTTACATCACAGTGAGTGCCCTTGTGGCCACTTTTAGGGGCAGCGAAGGCCCTGGTTCCTGGAAGGTACAGCTACCTGTCAAGAGTAATGTGGGTTGCTCTGCATAATGGCTGCAGCATTCCCCAATTGTACCGGAAATGCTATCAAGTGAGAAATGGCACCTCAATGTGACTTACTAAGATGTGATAAATGCACATTTGGAAATAATCTGGTGCATTTTGAAATACAAATATCGACTCCAATTTAAGCCCATTATTCTTTCTAAATGAAATGGCTTTTTTTAGATGACTAATTTACATGAGCTATTCACTTAATAATATTTAGGTTGTGTTGTTTAATTTTCCTGGTTATATCTGCTTTGCAAGTGAGGGTCTCTATTTTATGGAGTGTCATCTGGGAACATTCTGTAAACTTGAAACCACAAAGGAGGCAGAGTCAATGTGGTAAACTCATTCATTAACCACTAAGATTTCTGGGTAAAGCCTCTTAAAATTGCATCTCTTGCCAATAGAAGCCACTGAATAAATGCCCATTAAATTAATATATGAATACACTTAATTTCTATTTTAAATAAAGGGATTGGACTTAATGTCTAATAGTTTTCTATTCTCACATGCTGTCTATAAATGCTCAAAAGGAAGTAGATTCCTACAGTGTATAACCGAAATTATGCACAGTGATTCATCCTGCTAGAAGCAGAATAATTTTCCAAAGAAGGGAGATTGTAATTGGTTTTTTCTTCTGCCCCCAGAATTCTTTCTGCCACTTTCTCCTTTATAGTCCTCTGAATTTCCAGTGCCTCAAGGTAAGGTTCATTAGTGTGGCTCCTTCCATTATAATTTTCTCTTTAACTAATGAAACTTAAGTAAAGGTGGAGGCTATCCCCAGAATAAGTGACAAGATGAGTATTATATGCTAATAGCAGATCGGGAAAGAAAACAGTATATGTATAACAGGATAGTCCCAGTTATCTGGCAGTCAACGTCTATATATCAAGTATAAAGTAACCATATTCTCTATAGAGAGCTTCCAAGGACATTCTTGAATCCCTCCATGGTTGTTAAGAAGCTGTTGCATGAGTTTGATTATCCTCAACCATCACCCCATCCTCTTGACCCCACACCAGTATATATAATCTGAGTGGGCACAGGAAAAAGAATGAAAAATAATCATTGAATTTATATACATACCCTCAACCTCAGAGGGGTCTCCAGATAGTCAGAGATGGAGAGATGAGGTGTTTCACTCTATAGAGGGATACTGGCCACGCTGTGGAACCCCAGATTATCCAAGGCTCTAATGACAAAACATTGCACAGAAGAGAATTATTGTGTACCTGAGATGTGTATGTTCTAGAATTGGGCTCACAAAGAGTTCTCATGTCTGTTTCCCTCCAGGAAAGTATTGAGGAAGCCAGTTGGCATAGGCCACACCAGTCGAGCAGTAAGGGACCATGTTATCATATGTCTGGGAAGAAGACATCAGCAACTCTCCACAGCATCTAAGAAACCTGGTTACTTTGAAGAGCACAGAAGAGAGGCTCAGCAGTCCAATGACCCCCCTCTCTGAAAATGCCCTCAACAGAGACACATGAGACCAGAGATTTTTTCACTTTACTGAAAGGAACCCCATTATAGGAGTCCATTTTGCCTATTTTCTCATCCTAGTCTCCAATGCCAGAGAATTAGAAAATGGAATGGACAATCAAATTCATTCTCCTACACATTGGACCCATGATACAGGTCAAGTATGAGCTGGGAGGGTGAGAGATGACAATGAAATTTTAAGTAGTCTTGAAGTGGTCATTTTAATAGCTGAAAATGGCTAGAAAGTTACAGTGTCTAGCCAGAATGCCATTATGGATCCAGGAAAGAGAGAGTCAGAAGAGCTTATCTGAAGGCAGCAGTTAATGAAAAAGCATAACTATTTTATATTTGTAGCCTGCTGGCTTCCAGTCGTTCAATAAACTAGCTGCACATATATGGAGTGAGGACACAGTGATGTGGAGTAGAAAACCAATAATGGGGGGGAAAGAGGAAAAAAAGAGGAGTAAAATCCCATAATTAGTATGCATCCATTAGAACCTTAATATCCAAATATGGCATATGGACCAGTATCACTGGCATAACCTGGGAACTTGTTAGAAATGCAGAATCTTGGGCTCCTACACATCTAAACAGAGCTTCACAAAATTTAAAGTGCATCAAAATCCCAGGGAGACTTTGATAAAACAGATTTCTGGGTCCACTCCAGAACTTTTGAATCATTAGGTCTGGGGTGGACCCAGAGATTCTTAATTTCTAATAAGCTCCCAGGTGATACTGATGGTACTCATCTATGGGCCACATTTTGAGTTAGTAAGGCAGGTAGAAGCCTAAAACTTGTGTTTATCCACTTGCTTGATTTTCCCAATAATTAAAAATTATCTGAACAAGAGGGATGAAGGGATGTATTTCTCTTTACTTCCTTCCAAAAATCATAGCCACTTTAGCATGCAGCAAAGAGCTGTTCTCCTCCCTTATCTTGCAGAAACGTGAAAGAATTGGGGAACAGATATCTAGCTAAATGCAAAAACAAATAACATATATATAAAAAAGCAGATAACAAGAAAATCATATCTTTTAAAATTTCTTTCACTCTTCTGTTCTCTTATTAGACTTTTTGTATGTATATACAGATCTTCCATGGCTTATGGTGACGTTACATCCTGATAAGCCCACCGTAGACTGAAAATATCATAAGTCAAAAAAGCATTTACTACATCTAACCTACTGACCTAGCTTAGCTCAGGCTACCTAAAACATGCTCAGAACACTGATATTAGCCTACAGTTGGGCAAAATCACACAAAGCCTACTTTATAATAAAGGGTTAAATATCTCATGCAATTTATTGAGTACTGTGCTGAAAGTGAAAAACAGAATGGCTGTATGGCATAGAATGGTGTAGAGAAAAAGAAAAAAAAAAGACAGTGTAAGATAAGAGCATCCATTGTCTACCCTCTTGCTCATGTGGCAGACTAGGAGCTGTGGGTTGTCTGCTGTTGCCCAGTGTCAGGAGAGAGAATCGTATGCATATCACTAGTTGGGGAAAAGATCAAAATTCAAAATTGGAAGTGAGGTTTTTACTGAATGCACATTGCTTTTACATCACTGTAAAGTGAAAAAAATTGTAAGCCAAAGCCTTGTAAGTTGGGGACCATCTGTAGTGCGTTCTCTCCACCATTTCTTGTGGCAATTTCCCATTATTTTACTGCCTTATTAGGCTCTGAGTGTATTCTTTTAATGTCTCTCTTTTCTCCTTCATGGACTCTAAAGGAAAAAAAATAGAGCTGAGAAGTATCTAATAGAACTGAAAAAATTACATAAAATCTGCCATGTAATTTGCAAAACTCCCAGTTCTATTGTTTTATGAAAATGTAAAACTTGCACATTTTTTCCATCAGGCTAGAGAATAAAAACCCATGACAAATAATCAAACCATGTCTCTGTTATGAAATCTCCCACAAAGAAAGCAACTGCCATTTCCTTTTTGTGTGAGGAAATGTTCAAAGAGAACATTTTGATGAGGAGTTGGATGAGGTATCTGAGAGAAAAGATAAGATAGAAAATTCTGCACAGCCTACCCTTACCCCAACCGGCTTATCTGAGATTCTCCCTGGGGATCAGCTAATGCTTCCTCCGCTCTCAGCAGGGAAGCTGTAGGAGAAGCATTGTAAAAGTTCCTCTCAGCAGCTTCTTTCCCCCATGGCAGTCATTACCATTAACAATGGCTGAGGGTTTCATCACTCTGCAGTTTAAACTCTTTGAAATAAAGCTCACAGATAAACATCTAATCTGCTGCATAAACCAATAATTAGATGATGATTCCAAATAGCATAGTTTACCACATATTGGATGGAAATCTGAAGAACAAAACTAAGGGGAAAATATCGGTCCCCAACATTTATTTTCTATACGGTGCTGAACAACCACCTGGATTTTTGACATAGGAGAATCCTTGTGTTTTGTTTGTGTGTGTGTATTTGTTTTAAGGTTAGAAATTAAGACTACATTTTTCTTTTAGTTAATATTTGCATTTCTCTAAGACACTGTTCTTGTGCTTAGAACCAGTGGCTATTCCATAAGTAGTTTCTGAACAAGCTTGATGTCTCTCCTCCTTTGTCTCCTTCACTTACAAAAATCATTTATCCCAAAATAAGATGTCAGGTCTCCAAACTGTAGTTTCTACCCCATCTAGGTACCAAACTAAATGAAATCCAAGATTCAGACTTCTCAGGGTCAAGTGTCAATGAAATTCTCCACAAAGACTGGTTGACAAAATAAAGCATCCCTGTGGAAACCTTATAATTTTTACAACACAAGGAGGATGACTTTTTCTTGTCTTCCTGAACCAAAGGTGCTGTTAGAATAATCTTCATGAGTCTCATTATATGTTATTAGCTTTAAAATGCAAGCTGTATCTTTAATAACACGATTGTATTTTTCTGTTGCCATTTTATTTTAACTAGAGAATTTCTCAAAGTTCTGTGAATGGTAAACAATTTTATATATTAATAGATGCATATTACTATTGTGCATTCAGAGCCCTGGTGCTTTTAAAATAGGGTATGCATTGACTTGACTCTCATTTGATCATAGAAAAAATAAAGAATGCAGCCCCTTGAAACATGCTGAAGGTTTGTGGTGTTTTTTGAGGGGGTTGAGGAGAACCATAATATGTCTTTCACCACTCTCACTTTGACCAAATCTGCTATAGAACTAATAATTTTCTAAGGAAAATAACTTCTTTCCCATGCTATTCATATACAGTTCATACAGCAGACAGAATACTCTGTTAAGAATGTGAATAAGGTCGTATCACTGTCATGTTTTCAGTGTTCCAATGACTTCATATCACTTATTACAATCTAAATATCTTACCAGGCCTAACATAATCTAGGCCTTGATTACCTCTATGGTCTCTACCACTGTGCCCTTTTTTCTGCCTCAATCTCACTTGTTTTCTAATTATGTTTTGAATATGCCAATTGCAATCAGTGATGCCTGGGGTGTATTCTCAGGGCTCAAGAACTAAATAAAGATAGTAAACTAAAAAAAGATAGATTGATAGCATTAGTCTGCTCATAGATACCTTTTTTTTTTCCACTTGTGAACTAACTTACCACACCCTCATCTTGAGAAATGGTGTTGAATTGCTATTATTCATTATTTCCTAAAAAATTCTCAAAGCCAATGCCTGAATAGATATTTGCCTAAAGGACTTGCACATTGAATACAATGTGGAAGGTCTCCCATTGTACCCATTGTCAGGAGTCTTACATGTCTGAAAAAAGGTAAAGCAAATGGAGTATAAGATATATCCATACATTTGATTATCTGATACAGTTCAAATAAATAAATAAATAAATAAATAAATAAATAAATAAATTTCCTTCCCTTTCCAGTAATAGCTTGTACAGCTTGTATCATACTAGCCCTTCTTCTAAAAACAATTATAAACTCAGGACAATATATGTAAAACAAGACCTATAAAGCATTGGACAGCAACCAAAATAGGGAAAAATAGGCAAAACTTGAGACAGTGAGAACATAAATGAGGGTGAAATCATCTTGGGGAAAAACTCCCATCCACAAGGCATGCAGCAGATAAAGATCAAGCAGAAAGCTGCGGTCCCTTGGGTTGAGTAGTCAGATATTAAATTTTAAGGCAGCCTTTTTAGCTGGAATTTAAGGGAAAGAAATCCTTAGAAAAGAAGAATCTATAAAGTGCACACATAAACTCACACAAATTTGTGACTGACATCTGAATTATTTGCACACGGGATAAGATTCCATACAGTCCTGGAGAAACAGCAATTCTAATGAAAGGAAGATATGACTAGAGATTTGAATTGTTACTGGCTGCTGGAGAGACAGATTTTTATGTTCAATTCATGCCAAACTAGAGGGCCTTGGTAACCATGTCAGACTTCCCACTGAATTCCCAAAAAGGCCATGTCTTATAATTAGAACCCATATTCCAGAACTAAGCTATTTTCTTTAGGGCTAAGAGAAAACAAACAAACAAACAAACAAACAGATTGACTTATAGAAAGTACAACCTAAATTCAAGTCTCCATAAAGTCAAGATAACTCACTTGTAACAGTATGCTAAAAAAAAGTCAACACAATTTAGAGGGAAATAATAATCTTCCGTCTTAACACATCACTTAAACCACATAACCACCAGACATGAAAATACACAGGAAATGTATGATGTAGAGGAAAATAGGCAATAGAAGCAGATAAATGACCCAGATTTTGGAATTAGCAGACAAGAATTTCAACATAATTATGCTAATTCTGTTATTGACCATCCTGACGTAATTGGAGTAGTCATGCCTATTGCTGTAAACATCTAAAAAACTAGACACAATATTTAGACAACTGCTTTCAGACATTGGAAAATAGTCATTGCAGAACTTTGATCCCTGAAAGGAAGAGAAAAGTGAGACAAAATCTCACCTAGCATTCTGTCTGAAATACATTTCAGAATACTGTGCAGATAATACAAGTAATGTATGGAAACTTCACTAAGTTTAGGAGTGAGAGATCAGAGTTCAGGGAGGATAAAGTGGTTAAAATTTCAGAGTAATGAAAATGAGGTGGCTAAATAGAGAAAAAGGTCAAGAAAACTGCTCAAGATTCCCTTTGAGTTGATTGCTAAATTGTATGCTGTGGATGTTCAGACTGAAACTCCATAAGGACAAGAAAAGAATGACAAGGAAGCAATAGACTAAACAATTTCCCCTAGGCTGGGGGAAACTGAATTCTAATTCATCAGAGTGGACATTCCTTGTTTATTATAAAGGGTGCTCAGTAAAGACTCTGGAAAAATCATGCTTTGGTAATGCTAAACTAGACCTGGATTAAAAGCTTTTCTGTGCTCACCATAACTAAATTGCAAAGATAATTTGAAAGGGTCAAGTTGCTTGGTATATAACTGAATTGCCTGTCAGAACCAAGTCTAATATTAAAAAAAATAATAACACACTACATCACTCAATAATGTAGAATTCACAATGCACAATGTCTAGCAAAAGAAAATTTCTAGTAATAATAAGGAGATGTACATGAACAAGTCAGTCAATGGAAAAAATGTAGACATGGTAGAAATATAAAATTAACAGAAAAGGCTTTTTAAAGCAGCTACTAAAAACACTTTCAAGGACGAAAAAATAAGGAGAGAAATGGAAGCTTAAAAAAGAGCATAAAACATAGTAATATAAAAATACAATGTGTGTAAAGTATAAAATGAATTAGAAGAGTTAATAAACTTCCAAAGAAAATATCAACAAACTTAAAGACCTATTAATAGAAATTATAAAAGCTAAATCACGAACAGAAAAAAAACCAAGAGTAAACAGAGTTTTCATGACCCATCTACTAATATGAACAGGTCCAACAAATGTATAATCAAAATCCAAGAAAGACAGGAGAGAGGATTTAAAAAAATAAAATTTCAGGCATGCCTGAGTGGCTCAGTCGATTAAGCGTTCGACTCTTGATTTTGACTCAGGTCATAATCTCCTGGTCATGAGATCAAGCCCTGTGTCAGACTCTGCACTGAGTGGGGAGCCTGCTTGAGATTCTATCTTCCTCTCTCTTTATCTCTCCCCCACTCACACATGCATGCACACTCTCTCTTAAAATAAACATTTAAAAAAGTAATAAAATTTACAAATTTAATGAAAAGTATACATCTACTAATTCAAAACTCTCAATGACCTGTAAACAGAACAAACAAAAGAAAACCACATAAAATCATGTTGAAATAAAATTTCTGAAAACCAATAATAAAATTTTAAAAGCACTGAAAAAAGACACTATGCAGAAAACTCTCAAGTGGGAATTCTACATCCAGGGGAAAATGTTAATGAAAAAAATATAAAATTCTTTCAGACAAAAGCTAAGAGAATTCATCTCAAGCTGACCTATGCTATATCAAATAATTTTTTAAAAATAAAAAAAAAAAAACTATGCCAACTGAAAATTTGAATTTATACAAAGAAATGAAGAGCACCAGAGGGATGCATCCATGTAAAATACCAAGTATTTATCCATTTAAAAATATGATTTAAAAGATAACTAAGAACTTCTAGTTGCATCTCTGACAAGTAAATATTTGGAACGTGTCATTCCTAACCTTACAAAAAGAAAAAATTGTATAAATTACAAACCACAGTTTTTTCACAGACTCATCGGAGGACTGAAGTCACAGGCAAAATATCCCCATTCCATCTAGAGAAACTGGAAGAATATAGCAACCAAAATCTGCTTACCTGGAAAAGAAGCTGCTGAAACCTAAAATGGGAGAAACACTTATATGGTCTTTTGACTTTGTTGGGGGCTGAGTGTACATTAGTGTACGAGTGAGAAATTCCTGGGAGTTGCAGTCTTAGGGAGGGCATACATTTTTATAAGTGTTTCTCCAGGAGTTCCACTGCGTTCTCACAGTGAGGATCCAGAAAGAGCTCCACATGGCCTTGACAAGGAAAAGGAAATAGTAAACATTTTAAAGTCTGGCAGTAATAACACGAAGATGAAATTACAAATATTCTGGAAACTTCCATATCATTCTGTTAATAATCAATAAATCAAAACAGCAGAAGATCAGTAACTTAAATAGCACTGTAAATTAACAATCTAACTGACATTTATAAAATACTCCATCTAGCAATACTGATGAAAGAAAATATAGTCATACACAATATACAAGATATAATATACAAGATTCACTGTATCAAAAACAAAAGAGATTTATTAAAGAACATTACAGATTATATGAAACTTAAAGAGGACAATAAAAAAATATAAAATACTTTATGCCAATAAATTCAGTAACTTAGATAGTCCAGACAATACCCTTGAACAATACAATTTACCAAAATAATATACACTCACAACATTTTAAAAATGTGAATAATTTTATAACTATTTAAAAAAGTTGAATGTGCAATTAAACTTTCAAAAATAAAATTCCAGATCCTGCCCCAAT
The DNA here is from genome assembly GCF_007474595.2 of Lynx canadensis. NCBI lineage: Eukaryota > Metazoa > Chordata > Mammalia > Carnivora > Felidae > Lynx > Lynx canadensis. Next base: position 130,301,142 of record NC_044310.1, on the reverse strand, counting down.
TTTTTAATTGGTGAACTCTATCAAATATTTGAGAAAAAAAAATACCAAAATTATACGGACTGTTTCTAAAACATAGGAGAGAACTATTCTCAACATGTTTTATGAAGCCAGATTACATAAAAAAACATGGGAAAAACATCATGAGAAATAAAAATTACAGACCAATATTCTTTGTAAATATAAAAAATAATACAAAAATAATTAAAATAAAATACAAAAAAATTCTCAACAGATATTAGATAATTAATTTCAGCAATGTATAAAGCAAATAATATACTGGGTCCATGTATGATTTATCATAAGAATGTAAAGTTGATTTTACTTTCAAAATCATATATAATTTATCATGTTACTAGGATAAAGAAGAACATAATTATGGTAATCTTGATAAACAGAGAAAAATGGATTTGACAAGGAGTCAACACTTATTTATCTTCAAAACATTCCTACTGTTAGAAGTAGAAAAGAATGCACTCATTCTTTTAAAAAACACGCATACACATTAATTAAAATGTCACTGAATGCTGCAATACTGAAGCTTTTCTGAGTTTGGGAACAAGGCAAGGATATATCCTCTATTTCTTTTCAACCATGTACTGGTGATGTTATCCAATGAAATAAAATAAGAAAAAAAAATAAGATTAGAAAGGATGTAATAAAACACTCTTACTTATAAATGATGAGATGTTACATAAAAAAAACTCTAAGGAATTCTATAAAAAACAGAAGAGTATTTTACAACCTTAGACTGGAAAAACTTTACTTACAGAAGATAAAAAAGTAAAGCAGTATCCATAAAGAAAAAAACTTAATAAATTGGACTTCTACATAACTAAAATTTTTTGCTCATCAAAATTGCTGCTAAAAGTAAGTTAATAACATACACTGTCAACATTTAAAAATTTAAGGATAAACAAAAATAGATTAATTGAGCCAGCTGAGCATCCAAGAATAGAACCACACTTATATAATAAATTGATTTTTAATAAAGGGCCAAGGTATTTTGGAAAGGAAATTCTTTTTCAACCAAGAGTTGTGGAACAACTAAAGAGCTTTATAAAAAATAATATGTGTCAACACTTACATCAAACCATACACAAAATTTAATTGGATGGATCATACACCTAAACATATAGCTGATACTATAAATCTTCAAAGCAAAAAAAAAAAAAAAACAAATCATAGGAAATATATTTTTATATTGAAGTAATAAAGATTTCCTTAGAACAGAAACAGCACTAGCCATAAAAGCTAAAGATTAATTGAACTTCATCAATAAAATGTTCTGCTCATTAAGAAAGTAAAAAAATATAAACCACTATTAGAGAAAAATTTGTAATACATTTATCATAAAAGACTAGTATCTGGATTATACAAGGGACTTTCAACTCAATAATAAAAAGGCAAACAGCACAATAAAAATAATAGTTAAAAAGTGTTAGACACTTTATAAAAGAAAATTTGTGAATTTTCATAAAATACTAAGAAGATACTCAAATTTAATGGTCCTTAGGAAAATTAAAGTTGCAAGTTAAAATTACAGTGAGATACAACTATGTATTTACTAGAATGGCTAAAATTACATAGAATGACAGTTTCAAATTTTGATGGGATGTAATTCAACTATCAAATATTACTGACATTAGAGTGCATTAGTTTCCTCTTGCTGCTCTGAGAAAGTACCATTTGGCTTAAAACAACACACATTTATTCTCTTAAAGTTATGGAGATTAGAAGGCTAAAATCAAGGTATTGGCAGGACTGTGTTCCTTCTGGGGGTTTCAGAAAAGAGTATGTTTCTTTGCCTTTCCTATTTTCTAAAGACAACCTACATTCTTTGGCTCATGACTCTTTTCTCCTTTCCTCTTTAAAGTGCGTTCTTCTAACCTCTTCTTTACCATATCTCCTGTACCTGTTTCTCTTCCCTTCCTCTTATAAGACATTACTTGGAATTACTACTTGGCATCACATTGGGCCCATCAGCATAATCCGGGATCCGAAAATTCTTAACCAAATTACATCTGCAAAATCTCTTTGTCACCATGAGGTAACATATTTACAAATCCTGGGGATTAGGACGCAGACATCTTTGAAGGTCCATTATTCTGTCCACCAGAGAGCATAAAATGTAAATTTATTTTAGAGTACTATTAAGTTGAGAATATACCTACCCTATTAGCATTTCTACTCTAAATATGAAAGCATATTTTTAGGGGTGCCTGGATGGCTTAGTAGGTTGAGTTACTGATTCTGAATTTCAGTTTAGGTCATGATCCCGGGGTTGTGGGATTGAGCCCCCTGTCCGGCTCCATACTGAGAACGTAGCCTGCTTGAGATTCTCTCTTTCCCTCTGCCCCTCTCCCCTGCTCACTCATATTCTCTCTCTCTCTCTCTCTCTCTCTCTCTCTAAGAAATAATATTTCTAAAAAATAAATGAAAGCATATTTTTATAGAGAGTTTCATTCAAAAATGCTCATAAAATCTTTATTTATGATAAGCCCAAATTAGAAACAGCACAAATGTCTATCAATAGGTAAGTGCAAAGATAAATCGTACTAAACTCACAATAGAACACACTTATCAGTAATAAAGTTGCTTTAGCAATACAATACCAATACAATAATGGTATTGTAATAGCAATGTATAGTCACAGATGGCAGCTTCACTTGTGATGAGCACAGTGTAACGTATAGAATTGTTGAATCACTATGTTGTACACCTGAAACTAATGTAACATTGTGTATCAGCTATACTTCAATTAAAAAAAGCATTATCAAAAAGGAGAATCAACTAGTGATACATAAACAACACGGACAAATATTTAAAAACAAAAACAAAAATATGCTGAGTGAAAGAACTCTTACATTGTGGATGGTTTCATTTACACAAGTTTCTAGAAGTAGCAAACTAATACATCCTGATGTAAATCAGACCAGTGGGTACCTTGCAATAGGAGAAAGGCAGGTAGAAAAGGAGATCAATTGAAAAGGGCACAAGGGAAGTTTCAGGGTTTTGAAGATGCTCTATATTTTGTTTAACATGGTGGTTATATGGGGATTTACATTAATCTAAACTCATCAAACTCTGTACTTAAAATTGTTACATTTCACCATATAAAAATTAAAATAAACTGTTTCCCACTCAAATCCTTAAAATCCTCAAGGGGAAAAAATCTTTTAATAATGTTTAAAGAAAGAGAAGAAAATCCGTTTGTAAAAATTCTGAACCTTTCTACACTTATATTACCAAAGCAGACTGTAAAGTGATGTGGTTATGGTACAAAAGGACCAAATAAAGGGACCAGGGATATTGCAGAGGCACTAAAAGTTTATTTCATATTTACTTTTATGTATCTGACTGTTAATTTTAAACTCTTCTGGAGGTTTTTGGATACTGTGAAGGAAGGACACTGTACCTCTCAACTGACTGCCTGAGGAGAATGCCTGGGACAGTGTGTGCCCAGGTAAGGAAAAGAGAGAAGAGCCCTTCTGGCTCTGAGGCTGAAACAGTCTGCTCAGCAAGACCCTCCGCCAGTTCCACTCCCCCCCACAACTCCCCACCCCAACCCCCCCACCTTTCCCATCCTGCCTGCTTGTAGGTACTGTTGTGATGTCCTCATGAGTCTGCATATACTTACAAGTGGTCAAGAGATTGAATTTTCCTGTAACCACAAACTATTACACCCTATCCTTTTACTGTAAGTTTTTTTTTTACTAAACCAAATTTCATCTCATTATATCTTCTTAATTTTATAATCTTGCTCTCATTTCCCAGGTTACCATTTTTTACTTTGAGCCTCATATGTAGATAATTTAATGATACACCCAATGGTATTTCAGAAATTATTAGATTCTCAATATTCTAACGAAAACAATGGTAATCTCCACCCTCAGAGTAGCACTTGTAGTGTATTTTTCTACTGCAAGCCTAATAACCCTAACTTACCTTCTTACTATTCACATCTTTACACATCACCTTTTTTACTTTCCAGCTGCATCTTCCCTGATAAAACTGTAAAATACTTTTATTCTTTTTTTCTTTCTTTTTGCAGATATTCTTTCATATATTTACTTCATTGCTTTAATCTCAATACCAATGGCCTCACTTTTCAATTTATTCATATCAAGGTAATTTGACATGAATTTCCTTGATTTTTTTTGCATTTCTGAAAACAAAAAACAAAACAAAAAAATGTCTATTTACCAATTGTCAGTTTGCTTAATCTTTCCTTTGTTTCAATGTTGCTTTTCACTTGCATTGTTAACTATGAAGTTTTTTTAAAAACTAATAGAATATTTTTCACCTTTTTTAAATTCTAAAACTAGTGTATTTTAAATAAAAATAAAAAATTCAGATAATCAAGATGATTCATTTTTATACAACATATATTACCGAGTAGCTACTATGTGCTGAGTATTATTCTACAAGATAAGATACAGTCATTGCCCAAATATATAATGAGCTAATTCTAAAGGGATTTATCTTTTATTTCATTTGTTATTAGCACTTTGTCTCATCTCTTTTTTTTTCTTTGTTATACTCACTGGAGGCTTATCAAATTTATTTATTTTCTCAAAGACCCAATTTTTAGTTTAATTGATTTTTTTAATGTTTATTTTTGAGACAGAGAGAGACAGAGCATGAGCAGGGGAGAGGAAGAGAGAGAGAGGGAGACACAGAAACAGAAGCAGGCTCCAGGCTCTGAGCTGTCAGCACAGAGCCCAATGCAAGACTCGAACTCACAAGCAGTGAGATCATGACCTGAGCTGAAGTCGGACATTCAACCAACTGAGTCACCCAAGCGCCCTGTTTAATTGATTTTTTATATTGATTTTTGTTTTTGATTTTATTGATTTCTACTCAAATTTTTATTATATCTTTTCTTCTGCTTAGTTTGGATTTAATTTGCTCTTCTTTTTCTGGTTTCCAAAAGTAGGAATTTCAATTATAAATTTTAGATCTTTCTTAACTTCTAATATATATATGTTTAATATAAATTGCATTCACCATAAATTTCCCTCTAAGCATTGCTTTTGCTCCACCCCACAAATTTTGATACATTATATATTTATTTTTATTTAATTAAAAATATTTTAAAATGTCTCTTAAGACTTCTTTTGTGGCACATGTGCTATTTTGAAGTATGTCATTTAATTTCAAACTATATGGGGATTTCTAGCTACCTTTCTGTTCTTGATATACAATTTAATTCCACTATGGTCTGAGAACATACTTTTTATGATTTCTATTCTTTTAAATTTATTAAGGTGATTTTTATGTCCCAGAATGTGGTCTGTCTTGATGAATGTTCCATATGAACTAAAAAGAATATGTATTTTGCTGATATTTTACAAAGTATTCTATAAATGTCAATTATATCAGTTGATTGACGGCACTGTTCAACTCAACCGTATCCTTATGAATTTCTGCCTGCTGGATCTGTCAAGTACTGATAGAGGGGTATTGAAATTTCCAGCTGTCATAGTGAATTGTTATGTCTTCTTGGAGAATTGACCCTTTATCATTATGAATTGTCCATTTTTATAGATCTTATTTATCTTCTGTTGGGAAAAATAGATAATAGTCAAGGTAAGTAAATATCAAGATAATTTCAGGTAAAGTTAAAGACTGTCAAACATAATCCAGGACAATGTGCAAATGGGTAGGGAGACAGGGAGATATGAAAGATAATTCGAAAGGGTGGTAAAGAAAGGTTTCCTGAGGGATGGTAGTTCAATGTGAAGGAGGCTCTTTATGAAGAAAAGGAGGAGAAAGTATCCCTGGCACATTGAACAGAAAGAACAAAGGCCTTGAGAGCGAAGCAAACTTCATGAATTCAAAGAACAGAAATTCCATGTATGTGGAGCTTCATAAGCATACAAGATTGTGGTGTGAGTAGAACATACTTACAAATTCCCAATGTGCAGGTACGTCACCGTTAGTAACATTCACACATTTTCAAGTGCAATTTCTGTTACTTTCAAACCACAGAAACACATTCTGGCTAAAGTAAATAGAACATATATTTACTGGGTATTCATGGGGAGCTCAGAAAAGTGAAATGAGTAAAGAATCATAGACAGAAGAGATAGAACCCTGACAAATCAGGGTGACTGAGTAACAGGAAGAGATGGCAGTTCTCACTTGGACCCAAGTAGCAGAAAATATCCACTATATGTAATAAATTCACTTTTCTCCTCTGTATCTAGAATGGTATTAGCTGTGTACCATCTTTAGAAGAATTGAGGAAATACTCACATAAATCAGTTTCTGTAAAACTAATTAGATTACAGACACTTGGTTAAGAAAAGATGAAAGGTGTGCCACTGAATAATTATTTTTCACCACAAGGCTTAAGATTCTCCTCCCTGAGATTTGAGTTAGGAAAGCAGAATACCCCCCATCATCCTACAACTACTTTGAAGATTAGAAAAAAGTAGTTTCCTCAGGAAAATTTAGTTAATCTAGAAAGAAAAAAAAAGGAAATGGATTCAGAACAACAAAATGCACACATGATTCATAGTTATATATGCACATAACCATTTTCATTCAGACATAGATGGAAATTCATTAATTGAATATTTCACACAAAAACCCCACAAATCTTTATTACTGGATATTAATGTAGGTTTAAATATTCTGAAATCACACAAAACATGGCAATGAATACTGACATGTATCTGAGTCCACAAATGCAGCCTTACTTTTTTTCCTAAGGAATGACTATTATTCAATCTTTGTATTTTAGTTGTTGGTTTGTCTTCCAGAATTCAGTCTTATTAGCCAAGGAAGAGACACCTTGTTTCCCATTAATTTCATTGTTTAACGATGTATATTTGATAGATATCTATTGTTTCATTTAAAGTCAAGCAAATTTAATTTTCATTTCTAGGTTTAGAACTAAAATTAAATATGTTATTCAAATATAACATGCTTTTTTTCCTTAGAATAAATTTCCTGTTCATGTCTGTTATCAGTTTTCCAATTAAGATCTTCATCTTTTTATTGCTTTTAAAAAAATAGACTGTTTTTTAGAAGTTGTAGAAAAAATTGTAGAAAAATTAGAAAGACAGAACAGAGAGTTTCCACCCACAATCATTTTCCCCTCTTAATAACATCTTACATTACTATGGTACATTCTTTACAAATAATGAATAAATATGGCTATATAATTATTATTATTGACTGAAGTCCACAGTTACCCAATTTCTTAAAATTTTGCTTAATGCTCTTTTTGTGTTCCAGGATCCTGTTCAAGATACTACACTACATGTATTTGTCATGTCTCCTTGGACTTTGCTTGGCTATGGCACATTCACAGTCTATCTCTGTTTTTGATGACCTAGATGGTTTTGAGGAGTATTAGTCAGGTGTTTTATGGGATACCCTCTATTGGAATTTATGTTTTCTCACTATCAGACAATAGTATTGTTTGCCAGATTACTCCCCTGTTAAATTATTCTGCCCTCCTTATTTTTTAAAATATTTAAAATAAAAAATATTCCTACATCTAGGCTATTTGCTTTTTATTTGGCCTATGATTTACAAACATTGCTCCAGTTTACTGTTTTGATCTAAATTTTATTGTTGATATTTGTATTGAATAAAAGTTTTAAATACTTGGAGAGCTCTTCTATTTGATGCTCTTTACTTTTTTTTAAAATTTTTAAATGTTCATTATTTTTGAGAGAGACAGAGCATGAGCAGGGGAGGGGCAGAGAGAGAGGGAGACACAGAATCTGAAGCAGGCTCCAGGCTCTGAGCTGTCAGCACAGAGCCCCATGTGGGGCTCAAACCCACAAACTGTGAGATCATGACCTGAGCTGAAGTTGGACGCTTAACTGACTGAGCCACCCAGGTGCCCCTGATGCTCTTTATGTTAAGATTTCTAGCATGTAAAATTTTACATTCACTTGTTTTCTCTTCATAATTTTATACTTTTCTCCATTTATTTAACCTATCAATTTAAATTATATTTGAAATATATGCATTCTAAGCTTATGATTAGTACTCTCTTTCCTCCTGGATGTCCTTAACTTTCAACTCTATCTCCTGATGTCATGAGTTTTCAAGATCAAACTTCAAGTGGACATTTTATGAGTTTTCCTAAGTTACTTCCATTAAGTTTTAGGTACCCTGCCCCTGTGTTCTGGCTGGTACCTCAAACTTCTGTAGTACTTATTGAATCAATATTGTTTTTTAAAGTTATTCATCATTATGTTAGTCATTCCCTCTAAACTCTGAGCCCTGGGAAGCAAAGGGCATGTCTTATTCATGTTGTGCACTGCGTGATGCATACAATCGTGCAGAAATTCCATAAATACTTATTGAATTGGATCATGTCCTTGTCCTTTACTCTTTTTTGTCCCTCATTAAAAAAAAATGTTCCCTACTGCCAACAGAATATATTAAAATGTGTCAGCCAAACCTTCCTCAACTGGTCCAAATACAACTTTCTAATTATTTTTCCTGCTATTTTCCATTATGTGCATAATCCACAATGGGCTATCTATGGGTCCCCAAACTCACAGAATTTTCCTACTCTCATCTCAGCTGTTACCTGGTAAGTGTGAATATTGTTATAAATCTCTCAGAAAGCAATTTGACAAGGTTCAAGAGTTTGCAAAGTTACTTTTGTGACCAGAATTTTTCCCTCTCAAATCTAACAAGGAAAAATAACCCTAATTATTGTAGGGGGAAAGGAAAATCTCTAAGACAAATAAACAGAAGATTTATATATACATTAAATTTTCATTGCAACTTTATTTATAATAAAGTAATTCACAAAACAGAAAAATGAATATAAAGCTTCAATGTTTATTGTCATACAATTTAGATAGACTTTAAATTTGGTAAATACTCATTTTTAACATTCCAATTTTTTCCTCTGAAAAGAACATCAGGTAAAGTCGTACTGCTTTCCCCTTTGTTTTGGAACTTAGAGCAGGTTATGAGATCCTTTGAGTTGGTACTTACAACTATCTTATTTATTATTAGTCTCTTTTTCCTTTATTTATTTTTATTTTATAGAGAAAGAGAGCATGTGAACCGGGGAAGGGGGCAGAGGGAGGGAGAGAGAGAGAGAGAGAGAGAGAGAGAGAATCCCAAACAGTCTCCACACTCAGCATGGAGCTGATCAGGGCTTGATCTCATGACCTTGGCTGGGATCATGACCTGTGCTGAAATCAAGTCAGAGGCTCAACCAACTGAGCCACCCAGTTACCTTGTTCATTAATCTCTTTTCTATGCAGAGCCTAAATTACACTGTGTTGAGCTAATTCCCTCTCTTTTTGTCTCCTACTGTCCCAAATGAAAGCACTAGATGCAAATTATTTTTTAAAAATCACAAAACTATAAGAGATTTTTAAGAAAACAATTGTCTTTCCTGTCCTTCCTACTGCATCCCACTCTTCAGATACAATAACATTTAATTCTTGTATTTTTTCAGATATTCACGTTCATATTCTAAATAATAAATGTATACTGTTATGAGATTGTCAAGACAGAATCGTGATATATTTTAGTGAGAAAAGCTAACCAAGTTAGAAGATAGTGAATTGTTTAATGGGAACTTATGAAGATGGTGTCACAAAACAGAAGACACAGCAGGATGCTCCCAGGTGAACGCATGACTTTGCAGTTTCTAGGACATAAGGCTGCCTATGACACTATCCTAAGCAAGTGGAGAGTCCACCAAGAGGCACAGGGACACTTTTATTTCCTTCTGGGAGTAGCCTGTCCATTCAGATGCAAGAAAAGAGTCACTCACTATAAAAAGTTGGGATTGAAATCTCTGTGTGATTCGGCAGTGCTGATCAAGGGAGCAGGAGGAATTCATTACACAATGGCCGGCAGCTTTTTGATCCGCAGCCTCCACATGTCAGTGTCGCTAACTTTAAAAAAAATGTTTAATGTTTATTTATTTTTGAGAGAAAGAGACACACAGAGACAGAACACGAGCAAGGGAGGGAGGACAGGGAGAGGGAGACACAGAATCTACAGCAGGGTCCAGGCTCTGAGCTGTTAATCCAGAGACTGATTTGGGACTTGAACTCACAAACTGTGAGATCATGACCTGAGCTGAAGTCAGACACCTTACTGACTGAGCCACCCAGGTGCTCTAGTATCAGTAAGTCTTAAGAAAAGGGCTTCCTGTCCTTCTTCTTGATATTTATCAGCCCTGCTGTTGGTTTTCTGGAGTTGTGTGGGAGAAAGTGCTAGAAGGCTTTACTAATCAGAAAGCAGAGTTTTATTCAGATCCTTATTTGCCAAAATGAGTCTTCAATTTTCCCTCTTTAATGACTAATAGCCCAAGCCAGAAGTCCCTTTGATTCAGTTTCATAAAGGAAAATAAAATCAAGTCTAGAAAGTTAGGGAACAAAGGCTGGGAGCCCAACTGGCTTCATTCTACACAACCATTCAAACTCTTAGTTTTTAGCCCTTGTCTCATTTCTACTCTCTGCAGTACCAGCAATTCCTGAGTCTGCGATACCTAAGTCCTAAAGGAATTCCAGAAGAGAAATCAGTGATCTCTTCATTGGTACTTCCCTGATAAGCACTTGGGTTCCTTTCTCTGTAGCCATTTACCACTCTTCTTTTTGCATTCTATATAGTGCAAGTTACAGAGGGCTCCTTCTCTTCATCAAATGTAAAACTTTTGTATCTTATTCTTGTGTAATATATAGTAGAGTGATCCTGGAGAAGATAAGTGTGGCATTGTGGGATAATATGATTTATAGTAAGAAACATATTTGGGGCACCTGTGTGGCTCACTCAGTTAAGTGTCTGACTTTTGATTTCTGCTTGGGTCATGATCTCATGGTTCATGAGTTTGAGCCCTGCATCAGGCTATGCTCTGACAGTGTGAAGCCTGCTTAGGATTCTCTTTCTCCCTCTCTCTCTGCCCCTCCTCTGCTCTCTCTCTCTCTCTCTCTCTCTCTGCTCCTTCCCTGCTCACTCTCCTCTCTCTCTCTCTCTCTCTCTCTCTATCTGCCCCTTCCCCACTCATGCTGGCTCACTCACTCTCTCTCTCTCTCTCAAAAATAAAAAAAAAAAACTTAAAAAAACAAACAAGCAAACAAACATATATTTGGTTTCATATCCACTTCTGGCACAGACTTCCTAAACCTCTGGAATTTCTTAAGTCATGAGACCATAAAGGTGTCTTGCTATGTGAATGAGGTGACTTTTGGGAAACGCTTAAAGATGAAGACTGGTTGCCAAGAGAAGCAACCAATAACAATTGGAAGATTGGAGTTTTCAGTCCCATTCCTCTGACCTCTGGGGAGGAGGGAGGAGCTAGAGATATAATCAATTATGAATGATCAGTGATTTAATCAATCATGTCTATGTAGTGATACGACCATAGAAACCCAGAAGAAAAAGATTGGAAACTTCCGGGCTCGTGAACACATGGAAATTGGGAAGAATGGTTCATTCAGAGACAGCATGGAAACTCCACATTTTTTTCCCCATACCTGTCCCCATACCTGACCCTACTCATCTTTTCCATCTGGCTGCTATTCAGTTATATTCTTTTATAATAAAGTGTTCATCTAGTAAATATAGTTTTTTGAGTTCTGTATTTTTCTCTGAGTTCTGTGAGCTGCTTTTAGCAATTTAATTGAAACCAAGGAGAGAGTTGTTGGAACATCTAACCTGTAGCCGATTGGTCAGAATCCCAGGTGACATTCTGGAATAGCAGTTGGTGTCTGAAGTGGGAGAGAGGCAGAGTCTTGTAGAAATAAGCCCTAAACCTGTGGGACGTGACCCTACCTCCAGCTAGATCATGTCAGAATTGAGTTAAATTGTAGGACACGCAGCTAGTGTCTGAGAAGTGCTTGGCGGATGGTGTGGGACATGCCTCCCCATCCCTTTCCAACACCTCCCCCCCCCCCGCTTGCCCCCACACATGCTGGAATTGGTGACCACACCCTTTAAATTGCCTTTACATTGCTAACTTGAATCAGAAGTTGGCACAGTCATATTTAAACATGTGGATACTGACTCTGAGATTCCCATCTAGACAAAGTAGACATAATACCTCAGAGTACTGGACATCTAATTATCAGAGGTCCTGAAATGCATCCAGTATTTTCATGGTCACAATGCTATAGTAAGAGCATCAGATGAAAAAATCCAAACAAAATTAAAAGCTTCTTCTCTTCTCTTCTCTTCTAATGGTGCTTGCTACATAATGTGGGATATAGATTTTTATAATGGTATTGAATTGATAAAGATAAAAAAATAAAGTCTTGACTGAAATTCAGATGATATATTATTAGGAAAACTGTTTTAGTCCATTTTGCTGGGGTTTAGAAGTCACATTGTCTGTCCCCATTCATGCCAATGGGCATTAGGAGTTCAATAAAGTTTTCTCAGTTTCTTCAAGACTAATTGGTCTCTATCTTCTCTTTATTACCTTTGGACCCCCAGGGAGACTTCAGCCACTAATGGAGAAGAGACTCTAGGGTCTATTAATAATGCATTTATAACAAATCAGTTTCATTAAAGCTGTGGAAAAATGTGGGAAGATGCTTATAGAAGAATGACAAGGAAAGAAATCAGAATAAGCTACATAATCAAATATTATTATGTATAAGAAGACTTGAAGAAAATATACCAACATACTAGTCATACTGTTTTGTCATCTTATTTTTTCCATATTCTTGAAATTATATTTAATGAGTATATATGACTTTTAACATGCACATTATTTTGGGGGGACACCTGGATGGCTCAGTCAGTTAAGCATCCATCCTCGGCTCAGGTCATGATCTTGCAGCTCCTAAGTTTGAACCCTGCATCGGACTCTGTACTGACAGCCCATAGCCTAGAGTCTGCTTTGGATTCTGTCTCTCTTTCACTCTGCTCTTCCCCCACTCACATTCTCTCTCTCTCTCTCTCTCTCTCTCTCAAAATAAATAAACATTATAAAAAATTTTTAAATGAACATTATTTTTTATAAAGGGTTTGATTTTACATATTTTGAGGCCTGACTCAAATATAACTTCCCTTTGCTTTTCTGGTAATATCCTCAGTAGAAATAATGTTTTGCTCCTTTTAAAATCTACAAATTTGATTTGGTACAGCTTCTGCGCACTTATCACATACTGCCCAGTATTTTAATTAGCTGACTATTTTTTTTCTTTCCATTTAAGAGCCAGCGTTCAGTAGCTTGTGTGCTAGCTATATTGGCCAGGGCTCCAAGCAGTGTTTAGCATAGTAGTTACTCAGAGACACAGGTATAGATGAGTGAATGAACTACCTTCCCCAGCTCCACAGTCATTTTGGTAACTTGCTGGACACTATGAGCACATTGCCTAACACTGATTTTCCTTCCAAAGCATCATGCAGTGAAAGCTTCCCATTACAAAACTCACCATATTTATTACACCCTGAAGGTAGAGATTTTTTCCCATTTGCCTTTATCAAATGTTTATCCTCTTTTATCCATGTCTGTTGCCATGGTAGCAGCTCAAGACAGGGCTGAGCAAATCATAAGAATTCTTACACACACAGACTGGTTACTACAGTGGTGGCAGCTTGCTTACGATGCCGAATGAGTGTTTTCACATGTCCTGGACTGCCCTTGTTTTCAAGGCCAGATGTCTTACTGCCTTTGTGAAGACGCTTGCCTTTTAAAGCTGTAAATAAGCAATCAAGTAGAAAGATCCACGTAGCGTTGCTAAATTCCGAGGTGCATTTGTTTTGATCTTTTTAGACACCATAATAATTATAATTTTTTAAAATTTTTCATTAACTACACAAGTTCTTTCCTTTATTTAAACCCTGTACATGGGGATAGTGGCTGCTTCTACATTTCCTAGGGGAAAAATAGTTACGTAGTAACAAAACACTCAAGGTCCTGTGGTCTAACCTCACATGTCTCCCAGAAGTACTGTACTCTTTGTAACCAGATATATATCTATTGTTTTCCTTCAATTTTCCTGAGAAAGCAGTACTAAAGCCATCCTAATATGTTATCTTTGTGATATGTTCCTAATGTCTTTCACTTTGTATTTTTCTTCTTTCTTGTTCAGCCTATTGAAAATGGCGATTTTAGAAGTTAAGAGTCAAGGATCATAGAATGTTCTGTGATGAAAAGGACCTCAGAGAATATCTACTGCAACATTTTCACTTTATTTGTGTGAAAATTGAGGCATAGAGAGGAAAAGTTAACTTTCAAAGGCCATGCAGTGATTTAAAGGTATATTTTGTTATAACTAGAATGATCTGATTTCTAACCCAGCGCTACTCACTCCTTATGACTGGACATCAACATGAGTTTCAAGCAAAGAAATTGGATCTGCTTTAAATATAAACAGCAACTACAAAACCTTCAATGTTAAGGGAGATCTGGGAGTTTGTCATGAGAGATGCAAGGTGGGTTTGGGCTTAGAGAGAATTATATCAGATCCCTCACAGTTCTAAAAGGTGCCATATGACAAGACAATGTCATTTCTTGGAACATCTTCCTTCTTCTTTACTGCTAGTCCCTGTCCCTTGTCATTTGAGCACCAAGTCAAAGTCCAATATCTTTTTGTGAGATGCTTTTGTTATGCCCCTTCATACCCATCTGGTTCCTTTCCATCTAAGCTTCTCTATTGTAGCAGCACTTCGTCATGGCACCTTATTCATTCATATTTTCGTACATCCATTTTTTCAAGTGTTTATTAAGAACTTACTGTGTCCCCCCCCGCCAGAGTTGTAGGTGCTACGAATACCATGAAACCATGATGAATAAAAAAAATCACTGTACTCAAGAAATTTCTGCTTAGTTGGGAAGTTCATAGCCCATTTTCATATGTTTCTGACATTAGACTGTGAGATTTTTCAGAACAGCAATTGATCTTTCTGCATTATTATATTCTCAAAGTGTAATATAATGCTTGGAATTTAATGACAATTTATTGAAAGAACAAGTGAGGGGCACCTGCATGACTCAGTTGGTTGAGTGTCTGACTCTTGGTTTTGGCTCAGGTTATGATCCCAGAATCGTGGGATCTAACACAGGGTCAGGCTTCACACTGAATGTGGAGGCTGCTTATAATTCTCTCTCTCTTCCTCTGCCCCTCTCCCTTGCTCGTGCTTTCTTTCTCTAGGAAGAAAGAAAGAAAGAAAGAAAGAAAGAAAGAAAGAAAGAAAGAAAGAAAAGGAACCAGTGAATGAATAAATCAGGTACAGGATGTAAGAACCACAAACTACAGAAAAAGAAAATGTTGATACATGCCAAAGCATTTTTAGATAACGTCATGGGCCACAGGAAACTATAACTTTGTATTAAAAGTACAGGAAATATTGGAAAGGAAGTAAAGGAGAAGGAAAAATTCAAGGCAGAGGAAGAACATGAAGGTTAGAACATGGAGGTTTAGATTCAAGTGATATTCATGGAAACAGATGACGACAGTCAATGCTGTTAGAGAGATGACAATAGAAAGGTGGATGAAAGCAATCTGAGAAGAAATGGAAATATTTATTTTATTAGTATTTAATGAAAATTATTTTATTTGCAATAACAAAATGCCTGGCTTGTTTAGGTATATTAGGTAAAAATAAACAAAAGCCTATTTTTAGATCAGTATTTTAATATGTGCCCTTGTGAGGAGGTGTTAAGTTTGGTCTTTCTAGTCACTCATTCAAGTTATTCTTGTTTGTCTACCAAGATCAACCTACTGACAGATAACTCATTCAATAGGCAGCCATTCTATGTGAATTATTTTTTCAAGGATTTTAGATATATTGGTGCTAATCATCATCATTTGATGT
Organism: Lynx canadensis; assembly: GCF_007474595.2. Classification (NCBI taxonomy): domain Eukaryota; kingdom Metazoa; phylum Chordata; class Mammalia; order Carnivora; family Felidae; genus Lynx; species Lynx canadensis. Next base: position 130,285,374 of record NC_044310.1, on the reverse strand, counting down.
TGTTCCAAATTCATTTTTGCCAGGAGTTCAAATTTGGTAGCAAATTACAGACATTGTCCATGACCAATAAAAAACAAAACAAAACAAAACAAACATCAAATCAACTGACCACCCAGGGAAAGAAACTAGACTAGATATTTGATGGATGTATATATATAAGAAAAATTATGCAAAATCCTAAAGAGTTAGAAAAAATAATCAACAGTTTTGTGTTAGGCAGAGAGACACTTATTTTTATTTCTTTTCCTATTCTAATATTTTTTTCTTCCTAACTTAGAAAATAAATATAGAAGAGAAATTTCACTAGGACACGAAGTTTCTCAGATCCTCTTATAGCCAAGTATAGTAACCATAGCCAAGATCTTGTAACATTGACTCATTGTATGTCCATTTGCTCTTTTCCTTGGATAAGATCTAAGAATTTACGTGAAAGATGGAATATTTGAAATAGGGGAAGGTTATGTTATTTTATGGTGTATTCACAGAATCCTCATAATATAACTAAATTATTACCCAAACAGGTTTAAAAGTTGCATGGTCACACACACACACACACACACACACACACACACACCAAAAGTAGTCATCATTAGCAACTCAAATGAAAAAGGTAAGATGATGATTTTATACCTCATCATGTAACATTTAAAAGCAATTAAATTACAGTCATTTTATGTATGTTTCAAGGGAGAAATACCTCTGAGATAGCACACTGTACCAATACATAATGTCTAAATAATTGAACTGGACCTAAAACACTCATTTGTGGGGGCAAAAATGCTTCAAAAGCTTGAAAGAAAAAGAACTAAATTATCCGAATTGTATATCTTTATTAAAAACTCTTAAATGTCAATATGCATGTCTGAAAGTGGAAGAGGAGGGTAATTTTTCCTTCTTAAAAAGGCAAGATTAAACAAAAATTATTTACATAAGGCTAATAGTTTTAGAGGAAAATTCTAGCTTAATGTATGTAGCTTTGATTATGCGAAAGATCACAAATGGCTTTGCCTGTGGTTTAATTCTTTAAGTCTATCCTTTCAAGAGCAAAAAAGATTGACACAGATTCTTAGCCTTTAAAAAGATCAATCCCAATAAACTGGACTTACCAAATTTAATGTGTTGTTTTCATTCTTTAGTAATTCTTTTTATAATTAGTGCTAAATGGACATAAATTACTAAAACACAATTGTAGTAAAGTCTTGGTTATTCATACTGAATTTTCTACTTTGTGATTTATTTATGGGAAAGTATTAATCCCATAATAATTTCCCCTAATGCCCCAAATCTTTAAGCCATTCTCTCCTTAGGTGACACTGACTTTCAAAATGAAAACTAATTTTGGTCTAAGTTCAGTATAATTTGAAAAGTAACCTGAATCTAAAGAAGTAATGTTATATTCTATAAATACCACACATACACATACATATGTGTACACACACATACACAAACATACACACAAAACCTCCACATATTATGGAAAGAAAAAAAACAGAAATAATTTCCTCTCCCAAAGCTTTCTCAAAACACCGACTGCCCCTGTAAACTATGTTGATTTAGACCAGAGTAGAACAAGGGTCTGGTAGTAGATTTGAGGGGTGGTTAAAGCTATTGTAAGGAAAATAGGGGAAATGGAAGGTTAAGAGAAAGATAGATGATGGAGAAAAGTCGAATATAAAATCTGGAGGTAACTAGTGCCTCTCTTCCAATTCTCTACTCATGAAACTGAAGGGTGGTTTAATAACTTGAAATGGAAAACTATGACATTATCCTCTTTTTATCTTTCTTTTTTTAATCTACTCTCTAATCTACCAAAATCACAAATAATTTGGAATTCACTTTACCTTTTCCTTAAAATAAGAATACCATAGGTGACATCTCACAAATGAATAGACTGTCTCCTTGGCCATAAGGCATTTTCAGTCTTCAGGATGCAGCACAGGGCTAGAAAAGTCAAGGTTGTATCTACCACCCATAGGTGGGGAATCAGGAGGCTGGGATTTGTTCATTTATTAAAAATTTTTATTTGTCCCAGACATTATTCTGGATGTTAGAGTAAAATAAAAGACCAAAATAAGTCTCAGAAGAGCTTGGGAGAAGATAAACTTGAGAATTACAGGTAATTTTTTTGTTATACCAGTTTAATGGTGACATCTGACACTGTCACTCACACGTCACTGGTTAGAACTGATCACTCAGCCACATGAACATGCAGGAGTCCTGAGAGAGCATATGAATCATAGAACAATTATGTCACACTGCCAGTGAACCTAAAATGTCATCTGTATATTCCAAGGACAGAATTCAGATCAACATTTAAAAAATGCACTGATTACAATCAATGACAACCAACACAAACAAACAAATTAAAAACATAAGATTATATCCTAACAATTGATGATTTGCTATTTGTTTGGAGGAAGAGAAAGAAGATGACCTTTTCAGTTCTGTCACATTAAACATTACTGATGTGCATTTCATTAGTAATATACATTCCTCAAGACTAGTCATTAAGGGTGTGAATAGAAATAACCCACAGAATCAAAGCAGCGGAGTATGAGCAGGATCATAAAAAAAGATATTTGCATTCTGCGGAGAGGACGATACTTACAGTACAATGGGAATCTGATTTGACAGGCAAATATTCCTTAAACCACTGATAAATTGCTCATTAATCCAACAGTTTGTGTCATTGCATGGGAATCTTTAGTGAATCATAATTCTCTTAAAAGAATGCTGACATGAAGTACATTATATCATAGAAATGTTCTAAAACTTCTCATTTTCTTATCTGTGGCCTCTTTGTTAAAGGGGATATGGACGATGCTGCAATGTCAGAGGGATTGGTCTCAGTGCCTCACAATGATAATTCTGGGAAAAGTTCTCTAGAAACTTGCAGGTGAATCTACCCTGGGTTCTTCATACATTATTGACAGTCTGGTGTACCCTTGTGGGATTAATAAGGCAAACTGGGGTTTAAACCACAGCTCTTTTGGCAAATTACTTAACCTCCTTCAAACTTACTTTTCCCATATGTAAAATATGGGTAATTATCCTTATCTTTTAAAAAAGTAAAGTATTTCTTATAAAATATATTTAAAGTATATAGCTAAGCACCTGATATACTACAGATCCACAATCTCTTATAATGCAAATCTGGAAGTCAAAAGCTCTGGAAACAGAAGTTTTTGTTTTGTTTTGTTTTCAATTACTCACTTAGTGGCAAAATCTGACCTGACCTGAACTGCTTTTGGCAGAGAAACTTGACCTCAGTTGATGTGTGGCTATTTATAGTCTTTTAATCCCACTTAGCATGAATGCTCATATTTTCACTAGAGAAATCTCATATTCGATTTTAGGCTGCTGTCTATATCCCACTGGCAGTATTATATAAAATACAATATTTTCATGTATTATCATTCTGAAATCCAGAAGGTTCTGCAAAGGATTGTGAAACTTTATAAGGTAGACCTAACAATTATAGAGCTAGCAAGCAGACAACTAGGGTATCATCTGTCCTTGTTTCTGAGTTCCTGTTTTACATACCTGTGGATACAAAGGTTTGACAGGAATGATAAAAACAGCCCAGAAGAGGGAGTTCAACAAAATTATTTTGTGTACCATAAGTTTGAATAAGCTCAAGGAAGCCTACAAGAGCAGAGAGGAGAGGTCCCCTAACCTAGAAGGGGAATAGAATAGTAAATATTTAATACTTTGGTAGCTTGGGGCACCTGGGTGTCTCAGTTGATTGAGAGTTCAACTTTGGCTCAGGTCATTATCTCATGGTTCATGAGTTTGAGCTCTGTGTCGGGCTTTGTGCTAACAACTCAGAGCCTGGACCCTGCTTTGGATTTTGTGTCTCCCTCTCTCTCTCTGTCCCTCCCCCACTCAAGCTCATTCTCTCTTTCTCTCTCTCTCAAAAATAAATAAACATTAAAAAAATTAGGTAATACTTTGGTAGCTTAATTCAGTATTGTAAATATTTAGATATAATGGAAGATGAGCACTTATGTGTACTTTTGGCCAAGATTCTACAAATCTGTTAGAAGTAGGTCTGAACAGTGATTAAATATGTTACCTTGCATCAGTTGTGTAGAAAGTTACTGCTAAAACAGAGAATGTGAGTGTGATATCGATGCTGTAAGACATTCTGCTGTTTATTTCCCTTAATGCTGATCTCTGATGCCTATCAACTTTAAATTAGAAGTATTTAAAGCCTTTAGAGAGTATACAATAAATATTATTCTTCATATGTAAATGTATTTCAAGCAGATAATAATGAATAATAATTAGCTTTTCTTTTTCTTGTTAGTAATGCCTGGAGCTGTTGCAGCCATTTTGACTATAAGCACACAAGCATGAGAGTGAAGCCAAACTGAGATTGGTAGAGTAAAATATGAAAAAAAAAACTAGTTTTTTTAAGTGAAATATATCACCTCAAACTGTTTACCATGCAATCTTACTTACATCATTGTTAGTGGGTTACCACAAACTGAATTCATCCTACTTGATTCGAACAGGAAGGCCATTATTGACTAAATGTAAGAAATGCCATATGAAATCAATTACTGCACTTACAGCAAAGATGTTGTCGAAGATATTGCTGATTCCATTTCTCTCATGCCCTCTTTTTAATAACTTCTGGGACAAATCACTTTTAGAATTCAGGGTTAGGAAAATTCTTTCTCCTGGAGAACTGTTATCCTTCCTATTTCAATATTGCACGTGATAGGTACCCTTTAACTGTTTGTGAATGAATAAAAGAACTACTAGAAAACAGAGAAAGACAGATACCATATGTTTTCACTCTTATGTGGATCCTGAGAAACTTAACAGAAACCCATGGGGGAGGGGAAGGAAAAAAAAAAAGAGGTTAGAGTGGGAGAGAGCCAAAGCATAAGAGACTCTTAAAAACTGAGAACAAACTGAGGGTTGATGGGGGTGGGAGGGTTGGGAGGGTAGGTGATGGGCATTGAAGAGGGCATCTTTTGGGATGAGCACTGGGTGTTGTATGGAAACCAATTTGACAATAAATTTCATATATTAAAAAAAAAGGAACTACTAGAAAGCTTATCAGTGCTCTTTGAAGGGATATCTATGTCAACTCACCGGTAAAACTAAGACAATTATAAACCCTATTTTAGTCTTTATTGCCATTGTATTTTTACTTGTGTTTCCTTTGATCTTGAATTTTTACTTATGTTTATATTTTGCTAACTATTTGTATGTTCTTATTGTTTCAATTTGCCTGAATATATTTTATAGAAAGGAAGTAGGGCAGAAAATTGAAATATATAAATAAACATGAATAAAAGCATTTTTTTTTGTAATTTGGGATAATGGAGTTGCAGGCATTCTGACACATAATTATGCACAAAATAATTTATATTGAATATAAAGTTCAATATATGGGTTCTCTTATTGCAAATTTATCATTGTATTTTCCTTTTGCTGAGGAAATTAATGTATAATTGTCAGAATTTAGAAAAGAAAGTGATCAAAATAATCCCACAAGAAGCAGAAAATACATTTTTTGTGATTAATCTTAAATAACAATAACTAACATATTTTGAGTGCTTATTATGCCCCAGTCACCAATCTATTTTTTTGTATATTAATTCATTTATAAGGTAAAAAATATGATTTTCATTTTCAGATGAAAAGAGTTAGGCCTACAAAGGTTAAGTAGATTTCCTGAGATCTCAAAGCTAAAAAGTGTTGAAATTGGAATTCAAAATCAGGCAGTCTAAGACCAGAGTTTAGAGTTTAAACCAACCACACTGCCTCAGATGAGATGTTTTTATTCATTCAAAAATTATTTGTTGATGGCCTACTATGTTCCATGTGTAAAAAAAGGCTCTAGCAACATATCACTGAACAATAATCCACAGCTGAAAAATTGAGAAATTACTTACAGTTTATAAATTTGGTATCACTGCTGGTCTATTACTATGTGTATCCAAATGCAGGCTAAACATGATGAACAATAAAATAATGTTCATTAGATGTGTAATTGAGATTTTCAGATTTTAGCTATGTGTTTGATCACAGAACAGGCATAGGCACTCACCATATACAAGTTTAAAGAATGTGGTTAACTTGTTTCACAAATAAAACTTTCCTTGTTTGTTATAATGATGGATATCAGATTACATTTTTTTTTTTGTCAGCCTGCTTTGTTGGTCTTATGTAAGTGTACTTGCTTTGAGTTTTTATTTGTTTACCTATTATTTAATACATTTTTATGCAGTACTCTCCCCAATTATATGATAAGCTATCAGAGGGCAGGGACCCTTAATTTGAGACAAGCCTAATCCATGGCCCCAGTGGATGCTTGGATAGCAAGTTTAAATGTGACTTGTGTAAACTGGCGGAGGTTGGAAATGAAGAGCTTTTTTTGTTCAGACTGATGGCAACTGAGTGGTAATATAGATTTAACAGTTAATATAAAAACCAATTTCCCTTATGATGAAACAGTAAGAGACTCAAAACTACCATGACAGCTTTGAAATATCAGTTCCCTGAGACAAACTCTCAAATGATAAGCTTGCTTATTTTAAAAGGAACTTAGGGAGGGGCGATTTTCTTTCTTTTCCTGTCAGATATTCACATCATTTGAAAACTATTAGTAAGCAACTAGAGTACTAACAGTAATGTTCAAAATTCTTAGTGAAACCAACCAAAAGTCCATTTTGGTCATTAAAACACTAAGTAAGGATGTTTTGTTTTGTTTTGTTTTGTTTTGTTTTGTTTCCTGTCAAGGTGTTTTTAGGGAATTTAACTCACTAAATGTTATATTCTTAGCTGCTATTAATTTATGGGATCTAATGTTGGCAAGACAGGAATGAGGCTGAAATTAGACCCTGCCGCATCAATTTGAATACGTTCAATGGCCATCTTGGCATACCAACCAATAATCTTAATGATGTCTACAGGCTAGAAGATTGCATCCCACCTCATCTGGTGTCATATTTAGTAAAGACTTCATTGATTTAGTTGATTGAGATAGAAACAGAAAGATGCATAGATGCAAATCGTATATGCTTTCCATGACTTTTCTGCATTAACTATTAATGATCTAGTGAAAAACCCACATTGGAATATTCTAAAGGCAATGCCAGGGCCTAATATTGCCCAACCATTAGTACATGTTTTCTTTTTTTGAAATTTATTTATTTATTTTGTGAAGGAGTGTGAGCAGGGGAAAGGCAGAGAGAGAGGGAATCCCAAGCAGTCTCCATGCCCTCAGTGCAGAGCCCAATGTGTGAGATCAGACTTGAGCCAAAATCAGAAGCTAAATGCTTAACCTACTGAGCCACCCTAGGGCCCCTAGTGCATGCTTTCTACCATGCCACATATAAGTGCACACCAGACAGTTCCATAGCACTCAAGGATTCTGTCACAAATTTTGCCCTCAAAAGCTGCCAACTTCATCTTCAAAAAAAAAAAAAAAAAAGAAAGAAAAAAAAAAAACCCTAGGATATTCAACCATTTTGGAAAAAGTCCATAATTGACAGTCAGGTTGGAGAAATGTCATTCAATTCCCTCTTCCTGACATTCTTTTGTGCTAATTGCACTTCCTGAATATTAAATAGAGATTTCCTCCATATGAGAGCAATTACAGAACTTGTTAAAAACACGCAAGTGGCTTGTAAAAGCAATGCACACATTAAAGACAACTTCCTTAAAGGACTTTGGAAAGGTCTTCTGAAAACATAAGGAGATGAGTAGGTAATGAAAATGCACAGGATCTTTGATGATTATGCTGTTTGCTAGAGAATGGTATGAAGTAGAAGGCAGAACAATGTCAGAGCGAACATTAGTTACCGAAGTCTGAAAACATCTTCACTGTGACTATGAGGAAGTTATGCTTTCAGGTCCCATAACACAACATGATCAGAGGGCCTTAGGGTATTGAGGGAATAAAAAATGAAGCAGAATAATTAACAAGTCTCCTTACTGGATGAGAAATTTTGTATTACTATTGCAAAAATTAAATACACATCAACATATCTAAAGTATATTTTAGCAAGTCGCAGAATTGAATACTTTATTCATTTCTTTATTCAACAAATACTGCCAACCTGTGATCATTTTATTCTATAGATTGGGAAATAATCATTTGTTTAAAAAAATTATAAATGTACTTTGAATTCAGGCAGATCTCTGCTGTCTTAGCTCTGCCACTTACTAGCAGTTGATCTTGGGCACATGTAGAAGATTGAATTATTGGCCCCAATACTTTACTTGTCTCTGTATCCATCCCCTGTGCAGAGTTATATTTTATCTCACTAGAGGTAGGATATATCACTCTGTCCCACTGCTGCCGGGCTATGGCATGTGCCTTGCTTTTGCCAATGAGATATGAGCAACTATGAGACAAGCTGAGATTTGGCAAGTGTTTGCATGGTTAGGCTTGCCCTCTTATACTTCTTTCATATGATGAGAACATACTTCTGCTGGCCCCTGGTCAAAAGCAAACAATATGAAAGAAAACTGGATTTAGCGTATAACTTAATCTAGCCCAACCAACCTAGATCAATTGATTCCCAGGTAATCCCCAGGTGATTAGCACATGCATGAAAGAAAAGAAATCATTGTTTTAAGGCACAGGAAATTTTATTTTATTTTATATTATTTTATTTTATTTTATTTTTTAATGTTTATTTATTTTTGAGAGAGAGACAGACAGACTGCGAGCAGGGGAGGGGCAGAAAGAGAGGGAGAGACAGAATCCAAAGCAGGCTCCAGGCTCTGAGCCATCAGCACAGAGCCTGACGCGGAGCTTGAACCCACGAACCATGAGATCATGACCTGAGCTGAAGTCGGGCTCTCACATGACTGAGCCACTCAGGTGCCCCAAGGTACAGGAAATTTTAAAGTTCATTATGTAGTAGTAGTAAGTGATATGGGATGTAACTCAATCATTCTTCTACTCAGTTTCCACATCTGTAAATTGATGTTAAAAGAAAAGGTATGTAATGGGGTGCCTGTGTGGCTCAGTTAGTTAAGTGAATGACTCTGGATTTTAGCTCAGGTCATGATCTCAGGGTTGTTAGATCAGGCCCAGTATAGGGCTCTGCATTGGATGCGCAGCCTGCTTGGGATTCTCTCTCTCCCTCCTCCCCTCTACCTGTGCATGCTATCTCTTTCTCTCTCTGACAAATAAAAAAATAAAAATGAGAATAAGTAAATAAATAAATGTATGTGACATATAAGGTTGCCATGAGGACTATTGATGCTTTAAACACCTAAGTGTAAATATAAGAAATCAATTGCATTTCTATATACTAACAAAAAGCACATGAAACTGAAATTAAAATTAAATACCATTTACAATTACTACCAAAAAAAAATGACACTCTTAGATGTAAATTTACCAAACATGTGCAGGACTTGTATGATGTAAACTATACCATGCTGATGACAGAAACCAAAGAATTTCTAAATAAATGGAAAGGGTAGGGCACCTGGGTGGCTTAGTCTGTTAAACATCTCACTCTTGATTTTGGCTCAGGTCATGATCTCACCTTTCATGAGACTGAGTCCCAAGTTGGGCTCTGTGCTGACAGCACAGGCCTGCTTGAGATTCTTTCTCTCCCTCTCTCTTTGCTCTTCCCCCACTCATGCACACTCTCTCTCAAAATAAATAAATAAACATTTTAAAATAAATTAAATAAATAATTAAATAAATAAATGCATACGCATATTGTATTGATGGATTGGAAAACTAAACATAACATAGATGCCAATTTCCGCAAATTAATACTCAGATTTAACATAATTCTTATCAAATTCCCTACAAGATTTTTTGTAGATATAGATAATTCTAAAATATAAATAAAATTATATATGTATATCTGTCTTTATATCTATATGCTTAGATATAAATATATAAAGAAATTGAAAGAAAAAGAAAAGCCAAAAATTTTTGAAAAGGAAGAATAAAATTGGAGGAATCAGTCAACCTGATTTTGAGACATATTATATAGCTACAGCATTAAGACTGTTTGTGCAGGGATAGGTATAACAGATGAATTGAACAGAACAGAGAATCTAGAAATAGACCAACAATAATGTGCCCCACACAAATATGACAAAAGTGCAAAAGCAATAGAAGAAAGATAGGTTTTTCAGAAAATGGTGCTGGAGCAATTGGATGTCTTTAAGCAAAAAAAAAAAAAAAAAAAAAAAAAGGAACACTGACCTCAGTCTCAAACCTTATTCATAAATTAATTTAAAATGGACCATAGACTAACAATAGGATGTAAAACTATCCTTTTTATTCTTTTTAAGTTTATTTATTTATTTTTGAGAGACAGAGAGAGAGGGGGAGAGAGAGAGATTGTGCAGGGGAAGAGAAAAAAGAAAGAGGGAGAGAAAGAGAATCCCAAGCTGGCTCTGCACTGTCAGCACAGAGCCACACATTGGCTTGAACTCACAAACCATGAGATCATGACCTGAGCTGAAACCAAGAGTCAGGTGCTTAATTGACTGAGCCACCCAGGTGCTCTTATCTTTTTTTTTTTTTTTCAACGTTTTTATTTATTTTTGGGACAGAGACATAGCATGAACGGGGGAGGGGCAGAGAGAGAGGGAGACACAGAATCGGAAACAGGCTCCAGGCTCCAAGCCATCAGCCCAGAGCCCGACGCGGGGCTCGAACTCACAGACCGTGAGATCGTGACCTGGCTGAAGTCGGACGCTTAACCGACTGCGCCACCCAGGCGCCCCAAGTGCTCTTATCTTTTTAAAATAGGAAAAGAAATCAGGGTCTAAGACTAGGAAAATAATTCTTAGACTTGATACCAAAAGCATAGTCTATATAAGGAAAAACTGATAAACTGGACTTTATCAAAATTCTAATCTTTTGCTCTGAAAAAGAAAATCTTAAGAGTATGAAAAAACAAGCTATATAGTATGAGAAAATATTTGCAAACCACATGTCTGTTAAGACCAAACTGTGATATCTCTATATATCTATCATTAGTGGCTAAAATATAAAATAGTGGCAACTCTAAATGATGCAAGGACACAGAGAAAGTAGGTCACCCACACATTGCTGTTGGGAGTGTAAAATGGTACTGCCACTCTGGAAAACAGTTTGGAAGTTTCCTTAAAAGCTAAATATGCACACAACCCCTTTTGAAATAACACCAGCATTTTTCACAGAGCTAGCACAAACAATCCTAAAATGTCTATGGAACCAAAAAAAGACCCCAAATAGCCAAAGCAATCCTGAAAAAGAAAACCAAAGCTAGAGGCATCACAATTCCAGACTTGAAGCTGTATTACAAAGCTGTAGTCATCAAGCCAGTATGGTACTGACCCCAAAACAGATACATAGATCGATGGAAGGAATAGAGAACTCAGAAATGGACCCACAAACATATGGCCAACTAATCTTTGACAAAGCAGGAAAGAATATCCAGTGGAAAAAAGACAATCTCTTCAGCAAATGGTGTTGGGAAAACCGGACAGCAACATGAAGAAGAATGAACCTGAACCACTTTCTTACACCACACACAAAAATAAACTCAAAATGAATGAAAGAACTAAAAGTAAGACAGGAAGTCATCAAAATCCTAGAGGAGAAACCAGGCAACAACCTCTTTGACCTCATCTGCAGCAACATCTACATGTCTCCAGAGGGAAGGGAAACAAAAGCCAAAATGAACTATTGGGACTTCATCAAAATAAAAGGTTTTTGCACAGTGAAGGAAACAATCAGCAAAACTAAAAGGCAACTGATGGACTGGGAGAAGATATTTGCAAATGACATATCAGATAAAGGGTTAGGATCCAAAACCTATAAGTAACTTATCAAACTCAACACCAAAAAACAAATAATCCAGTGAAGAAATGGGCAAAAGACATGAATAGACACTTTTCCAAGGAAGATACCCAGATGGCTGACAGACACATGAAAAAATGCTCAACATCACTCATCATCAGGGAAATACAAATCAAAACCACAATGAGATAACACCTCACACCCATTAGAATGGCTAACATTAGCAACTCAGACAATAACAAATGTTGGTGAGGATGCAAAGAAAGAGGAACCCTTTTGCACTGCAGGTAGAAATGTGAACTGGTGCATCCATTCTGGAAACAGTGTGGAGATTCCTCAAAAAATTAAAAATGAAACTACCCTACGACCCAGAAATTGCACTACTAGGTATTTATCCAAAGGATACAGGAGTGCTGTTTTGAAGGGGCACATGCGCCCCAATGTTTAGAGCAGTACTATTGACAATAGCTGAAGAATGGAAAGAGCCCAAATGTCCAATTACTGATGAATGGATAAAGAAGGCATAGTGTATATATATATATATATATATATATATATATATATAATGGAATATTACTCAGCATTTAAAAAAATAATGAAATCTTGTCATTTGCAACAACATGGATAGAACTAGAGAGCATTATGCTAAGTGAAATAAGTTAGAGAAAGACAAATATCATATGATTTCACTCATATGTGGAATTTAAGATACAAAACAGATGAATATATGGGAAAGGAAACAAAAATAATATAAAAAAAGAGAGGGAGATAAACCATAAGAGACTCTTAAATACAGATCAAAAATTGAAGGTTGCTGCCGGAGTGTTGGGTGGGGGGATGGGTTAAATGGGCAAGGGGCATGCGGGAGGAAACTTGTTGATATGAGCACTGGGTGTTATATCCAAGTGATAAATCATTAAATTCTATCCCTGAAATCATTATTACAAAAAAACCCCTGAAACATGAAAACATATACATGTATGTAGGTATAAATATATATACATGTATATATGTATTTCAAAATGGAGTTTTTACTAACATTAAAAAAGGAAGGATTAATTTAAAAGTATGCATTTTTAAAAAATACTAAAATTAAAACCTATTGTCTCTTTTATTTTTTTTTATTTTTTTTTTTTAAATTTTTTTAATGTTTATTTATTTTTGAGACAGAGAGAGACAGAGCATGAACGGGGGAGGGGTAGAGAGAGAGGGAGACACAGAATCGGAAACAGGCTCCAGGCTCTGAGCCATCAGCCCAGAGCCCGACGCGGGGCTCGAACTCGCGGACCGCGAGATCGTGACCTGGCTGAAGTCGGACGCTTAACCGACTGCGCCACCCAGGCGCCCCCTTATTGTCTCTTTTAAACAAATAAAAATAAATAAGGGCAAGGAAGATGATTAAAAAAAAAAAAAGCAAAAAAACTATACACTTAACATATGACCCAATAATTGCACTCTTGTTCATTGATTCCAGAGAAATAAAGATTTGCGTTCATACAAAAATCTGTATACAAATGTTTGTAACAACTTTATTCATAAGACAAGAACTAGAAAGAACCCAGATGTGCTTCCACAGGCAAATGAGTGAACAATCTGTGGTACCTCCACAGATTATCAACTACTAAGAAGAGCTGCTGGTAATATGCAATGATCTGGATGTATATCCAGAGAACTATGCTGAGTTAAAAAAGGCAATCCCAAAAGTTCTATACTATATGATTCCACTTATGTAACATTCTTGAAACAACAAAATCACTTGAGTAGAGAATATTAGTGTCAGGGAAGGGGATACTCAGGAAAGAAAGTTTTAGTAAAAGAACAACATGAGGGATCTCTGTGGTAATGGCACTGTTCTGTATCTTGACTGCATCAGTGACAATATCCTCTGATTGTGATATTATAAGACAGTTTTGTAAGATGTTATCGTTGAGGGAAACTGAGTAAAGTGCATATGAGATCTCTTTGTACTATTTATTTATCTATCTATCTATTTATTTATTTATTTTTGAGAGAGACCATGAATGATTGAGGGGCAGAGAGAAAGTGAGAGGCAGAAAGAGAGACACGATCCCACAAGGGGTAGAGAGAGAGGGAGAGAGGGAGAGAGACGAAATCCTGAAGTGGGGCTCAAGCTCACCACAGACAGGTCTCGAGCTCACCCAATATGGGGCATGAACTCAAGAACCGTGAGACCATTACCTGAGCCAAAGTCAGATTCTTAACTGACTGAGCCACCTTCATGCCCCAACTCACTGTATTATTTATTATAATTGCATGTAAGTCTACAGTTATCTCAGAATGAAAAGTTTAATTAAATGTTTATTTATTATTTTTTAATATTTATTTCTGAGAGAGAGAGACAGACAGACCGGCAGAGCATGAACTAGGATGGGGCAGAGAGAGAGAGGGAGACACAGAATCGAAGTAGGCTCCAGGCTCTGAGATGTCAGCACAGAGTTCCAGGCAGGGTTTGAACCCAAGAACCACTAAATCATGACCTGAGCCAAAGTTGGATGCTTAACAACTAAGCAACCCAGGCACCCATAATTAAATGTTTATTTAAAACTTGAGAGCAAATGACACCTTTTAAAAGTTTTCTAAAAACCTTAGTAAATGCGACATAACTATTGTTTTTCTCAAAAATGTTTTCTGTTCTTCAATTTAAATGGTTTGTCCAGGTGCTGAACAATCTGAGTTTTGTTTTGTTTTTTGTTTGCTTTTTTTTTTTTTTTTTTTTTTTGTCAAAGAGAGATGCATCAGCTCACCAGGCTGCTGTTATCCTAGTGGATGCACTATGCTGAAATCAACATGTGCAACCAGCTGCAAATTCCGTGTTCCAAGGCTCTAATGTGCCAGCCGCATTTACTGGACTCATTTAAGGCAGGCACATTGCTTCTTTAGGCTCGTTTCCAATCTGAAGGGTCACAGCTCTGCATTTGTTCCAGTTTACACCAAGGACTCTAACACACTCAGGGTTTGCTGAAGAGAAAGTTGTCATTTAAGACAAATCAGTGATTTTTTTCTACTCCTGAAGTAATTGGAATTTAGATATAGTAAGAAACTGCCTTTGTGTGAGTTATATGAAAGGATAGAAATCTCTGCTTAGCATATAGTAAGTACTCAGCTACATTTCTTTCCCCTTAATGAATGGGATATGTTTAGGAAGTCCTTAAATAAGAACACATATCTCCAATGGACTGAGATGATTTATTATATCAAATTCATTATCAAAATGAACTGATAGCATCCTTCCTAGAATTCTCAGATTAAAGTAAAATTAACAACTTCATTTTAGACTTGTACCTTTTCATTGTCCTTGAAAGAGTCTTGAGCCAGGAATCTACATAATTGATCGCATAGTCACAAATAAGTCCACAATCTTTTCCCCTCCTTCCTTTTTTTTTTTTTTTTTTTGGAGCATATTTTGTAATCATTTTTTAAGAATATGAATTCCAGGGGTTTCACTTTACCATAATCTAACCTAGATGATCTCTGACCAAATAAAAGGTGCTCTAAAGCCCTACTATCAGAAGGTAAAGCCCAAGTTAGTTCCTGTTGAGTCCATATGATGGATCAGCTTTCTCCAATGTTTCTAGATGTGAGAATTTGAACAAGCCACTTACTTCTGTAAGCCTCCCTTTCCTAAAGTATAAAAATGGATTTTGGTGACTACACCAAACATATTTTATTTACAATTTCACTGTCTGTTTTTCCATTATGGCTCTTATTTCAGCTGCTTGTTCCATGTGAGCTCTAATCAATTTCATGCAGGTGCACCAGACAGTGCCTTTCCAAATGCCCATGATGCAACCTTCCCACTTGCATCACAGAGCTTCCAATTTTTGTTGATCTTGCTCAGAGACCATATAGGTATAGTATAGAAGAGGCAGAGTTGATAATAATAACCCTGGGGAAAATTCTGACCAATGGGAAATAGAAATGCAATTGATAAAATCTTCTTTCCTTCTCCCCTTGGGTAGATAGGCCTGAGATAACATGTCATTCCTTGAAAAACTATCACAATGGACTGAGGAATTAATTGTACCTGGTCATGTCAGGGCTTGATAATGCCACTCTTCCTATGGTCTTAATTCATTTTTTATTCTCACTTCCTGGGATTGCATTTCCTAGTAAAGTGGTAACATATAAAATGTTGGCACAGGCTCTGCTTTCTGAGGGACCCAGGTTAAATGGTTAGAGGAGTAGTGATTAAGAAAATCTCATGATGAGGGGCACCTGGGTGGCTTAATCGGTTAAATGTCCAACTTCAGCTCAGATGATCTCACAGTTCGTGAGTTCTAGCCCCGCATAGGGCTCTGTGCTGACAGCTCAGAGCCTGGAGCTTGCTTCTGTGTCTCCCTCTCTCTCTGCACCTTCCCCCACTCATGCTCTACCTCTCTCTCTCAACAATAAATAAATGTTAAAAATTAAAAAAAAATCTCATGATGAGATTTTTGGAGAAAGATTCCTCATCAGTAGAATGACAAAAGTCTCCATCACTGGTGGCATCACAGTGACTAAGGCTTTCACCCGAGATTAATTGGAATAAGGAACATATGGGAAATGTGATAAGGGGATGTGCAGTGGTTGTGACATGTGAGCTGTATGAGAACAATTATATGTTTGAGGATTTCTAGTAGGCTTTTTTAAAAAATTTGTTTAAAATTACCTTGAAAATGCCAATTTTTAAAAATCTCTAGACGTCACCTGCCAACTAAAGGCAAACTGGAAGATAGAAAGTCTTTGACTGCAACTCATAAAATGCACTTGTACTTTTTAAAATCCTCACATGCTATCCTTATTGACTTCAGACTAGCATTCAAAGTCAGGTATCAGCAGCAGTAGCATTGGTGAGAGAGTGGTGAGCATAGCTGCCTTCCAAAGTGAGGTATCAGCAAAACCTAAGTAGTTAAATACAATTTTTGTTAACAAAAGAAATCACTCACACAGTGAATAAATTATACACACTTACTTTCCGTACTGCCAGGGACCATAAGCAGATGCAACAGTGGGTCTTGTGGGTTAGGAAATAGAGCTATACATGGGATATGTAAAAATTTATTTACATGAGTCGCTCCCCCATGACTTGGGCTTCAATGCTCTGGCATATTAAGTTGGTTTTTGTTGTTGTTGTTGTTGTTGTTGTTGTTGTTGTTGTTTTTAACATTTTATTGAAGCACAGTTCTGAAGATGGCCAATAGTGATAAAAGACTTCCTGAAAATAATACTGAGAAAGTAGTCAGTAGGGTCAGAGAAGGTGGCCATGTTATGATGGATTTACTATATTAGACTTGAGAACCTGCCACCTGTCTATGTTTCCTTGTTGGCCCAAAGACACTCTCATTACTAAAATAAAAGAGGAATTTTATCATCTCTGAAAATCTCGATATTGTCTGTTCTTTGTAGCACAACAATGAAAAATGCTGCCTTGGAACTGGGCTCCCTGGTAACAAATATGGGTGATGTATACCAGAATTATGGAGATCCAATGGCTGTATGTTACTCTCAGGGGAAAGATGAACACAATTGCCATAATGGGCAGCAGAGCTAAGTGGCAAGGAGGGCTCCTTGACCCACAGGGATCTCTGGCAATGAATAATAGCACGTGGTATTCCCAAGAGTGAGAGATAAAAGGACAATAAGCCCAAGTGTTGTTAGACTTGTGTAATAATACTAATCTTTAAAAAGAAATACTGATAAACAGAGGCTGGTGTCAGCTGCCACAATGGAAACTGAAGTATTCCATCCAGATTCTTATCTATCCAGATTACAGTTCCAAGTTTTCCAGAGACAGAATCCATTCATTTAAGTATTTTAGGTTATCCCCTCCAGTGAAAAAAATAAGTTATTGCCCCTCATACCACCTACCATGATGAAACAGGACTCCTTGGTGATGTTTGCTTGTTTGTTTGTTTGTTTGTTTGAATTTTAGAGGTAGCATATACCACTCTTGGGAAATATCACTGATCCATTTATAGGGTGACATGGGAGACTTCTAGATTGGAGTCAGGCCCAGAGAAAGTGAGAGGTCTGCAGCAATACCAGGCTGTTCTACCACTCAGGCCAGGTATCTTAGCCAAGCTAATGTTGCTAGACGTGGTCTCTGTCAAGTCTTGGTAAGAGTCTCAGTGAAGACCCCTAAGGCTCTGGAGCAGGGCCAAGTATTCTGATCAATGAGACAACTCTGTATTTAAAAATGTGTCCTAGGGGCGCCTGGGTGGCTCAGTCGGTTAAGCATCCGACTTCAGCTCAGGTCATGATCTTGCAGTTCATGAGTTCAAGCCCCACGTTGGACTCTGTGCAGACAGCTCAGAGCCTGGAGCCTGCTTTGGATTCTGTGTCTCCCTCTCTCTGCCCCTTCCCCGCTCATGCTCTGTCTCTCAAAAATGAATAAATGTTAAAAAAATTTTTTTTTAAATGGGTCCTGATATGCTACTGGGACCTGGGTAAAGCTGATCACCTGACCTCGGGACATCAAGTGATAGGTGAACTGGGGCTTCCCACCTTTGGCTGAGTAATAACAGTTCCACTGTGTCTTTGTTGGGCTACTATAACAAAATATCATAGAGTAGGTGGCTTAAACAACAGACACTTATTTCTCACAGTTCTGGAGGCTAGGCTGTCCAAAACCAAGGTGCTGGCAGATTCACTTCCTAGTGAGAGAGCTCTCTTTTTGGCCTGGAAATGGCCACCTTCTTTCTGTTGCTCATGTGACTTTTCCTTCCATGCAAAGAGAGATAGAGCTCTCCTGTCTCCTATCCTTCTCATAGTGGCACTAATCCCTTCTGAGGGCATTACCCCCATGACCTTTTCTAAACCTAATTACCTCTCAAAGGCCCCACCTCCAATACTATCACATTGGGTGTTAAAGTTTGCAACATATAAATTTGGAGGGAGAACATTCAGTCCATACTAATCAGGCAGAGCCACAGTCCGTACCATGGAGGAAATGCTTTGTTTGGGATTAGGCCTAAGCACTTTCAAAAAGTGGAATAAATTACATGAAGTGTTTCAGAATCCCATGCTGCCTACCACCACTGCATCACTGCGTCTCTTCAGTTTACTCTTATAAACTTACTGAGGATTAACAAGAACTAGCTATTGAAGGACGAAAGAACTCACACTGGCTATTGATGTGGCAGCAGTCCCAAATAGACACAGTACATTCGAGTCCCACTTATGGAGATAAGGAGTGTGGTGAAGAGAAATCCTCCCAGTGGATAAAGCTGTGAGGAATATATTCAGTCATCTGCTTTATATATAGACAAAAGTGGTCTGAATTGGGTATACACATAAACTCTTGGGAAGTAACACCTAGTTTGGCTGGTTACTCAGGCAGGAGTATTCCTGGAAGGGATAAGATTCAGAGACTAGAGACAAGGAGGCCAGGAAAAGAGGTTTCAAGACTGACCCATGGTAATGAACCTAAAGCATGTAGATTTTTGTATCTCAAGGCAATGCCCTCAAAAGAATGCCTAGGGTAGAAAAATTTCTTAACAAAAAAAAAGGATAGGGTAGTTCATCTTGTGGAAGCTGAGAAGTCTCTTTTCTTGACCATCTCAGTGGTAATGCAATGGTCCCATGAATAGAGTGATCATTTTGGTATGATTGGAGATTATATACAGACTCAATAGCATGGTCTCCCTCTAGCTGAGATTGATGTAGTTCCTGCCATTGAGGAATATCTAACCTTCAAGCAGCAGAGACCAACAGTGAGCTCTCTGTGTGTCACTATTCTTCAAGGAGACCAGCCAGCCCCTTGGTATTAGGTTGAATGGATTGGACCCTTACCGTCCTGGGGGGAAAATACAGTTATTTTCCATACCCAAACTGACATCTGGTCTGATTATGATATTTTTCCCAATTCCAGTACTGGCACAAGAACAAACTTCAGAGGACTTACAGAATTTTTGATCTATCGGCATGGTTTCATATGTAATATTGACTCATACCAACAGATCCATTTATAACACAAGGAAATGTGATGGAAGATATGTGACCAAAGGATTCATTGGTATTGCCATGTAGTTCCCACCCCACCAAAATCCATAAAAAGATGGTTTGTTCAAAGCATGGAATGGCCTATTAAAGGCTCAATTATAGCACTATTTCAGGGGTAATAGCCTTAACATTGGGATACTGGCCTAAGGACATACTAAGATACAACTGATATAGGGTGTTAGATTACATGGATACTAAACCAAGGGTAGAAATAAAAATAAAACTTCTCACCATTACAGCCAGTGATCCAATTTTCTTTTTGGCTCTGGCAAGTTAAAGGTTTATTTTCTATCTTAGGGAGCTATACCTTCACTGTGCTAGGAGCATCTTTAAGTCGAACTTTAAGCTGTAAATCCTTCTTGGTCTTTTGGGATTCCTCTTTCCAGAAAAGCAACAAAGAAAAGAGTGTGGAAACTAGTGGGACTAACTCACCTTGATTAGCATGTGGAGCCAGGGTTGCTGCTACACAATGTGGTAGGGAGGATTAAGAGAAGAACACGAAGAATCACCAGAAATCAGTTAGTTCCTCCTTCACCAAGGGAGAGATGAAAACAGTGCATGGGCAATTACAGCAACAATGGCCCAATAAGAACAAAGTGACCATAGGCTCAGGCCCCTTGGGAAGGGAACTCTGGATCATCCCGCTTGGACCAGCTGCAGTGCTGACTGAGGGTAGGAAAACCTCACATGCTTGTTGTGGGTTATTACAAATAGCATTATGCCTTGTGATCAGTTACAGCAGAGTGGACTCTAGCTGGTTCCACTAACCTCATTTTAAGTCTTTATTTTGTTTACATTTTTTTAATGTTTATTTTTCAAAGAGAGAGAAAAAGAGAAAGAGAAAGAGAAAGAGAGAGAGAAAGAGAAAGAGAGAGAGAAAGAGAAAGAGAGAGAGAACATGAACAAGGGAGGAGCAGAGAGAGAGGGAGACACAGAATCCTAAGCAGGCTCCAGGCTCTGAGCTGTCAGCACAGAGCCTGATATAGGGCCTGAATTCAAAAGCCTTGAGATTATGGCACTTAACCAACTGAGCCACCCAGGTGCCCCTCAAGTCTTTTTAGAGATTACACTGAAGAAAACTCTAGCTCATTGTACTTGGATCTCCTCTTTCAGGAAAGAAAAGAGGACATCTTATTCTGACATGAGTGGGAGTCTTATGTTGAGGTATGAGTCTTATTTTGAAAGGCGAATATAAAGGAAGATTTGACCATATTTAATTGGTGCCAAAAGGAGTCTGTTCAGACACCTATTAGACACCATTTCCAACTCTTTTACCTAACTTGTCTCTTCTTTGTTGTTATGGAGCTATATATGGACTTTAATTGACTTCACGTAGGCCCACCTGTTAGGTTCTCACCTCTACTCTGACCTTCTCTGTGGCTTCCAAGATATGATAAGTCCAAGACTCCCCTAGTCATCTTTTACACATGACAACAAGGGAACACAGGGGAGTTAGTATTTCATGGTAAACTGTCAAGCAATGGGTTGCAGATAGTATCCTGAGGATAGATGGTTCTCAGGTGCAGTTTCAATCACTTCTTTGAGAATGACCTTAGAGAATTGAGTAGTCAGTTATGTATTGATTTCTGTTATCAGCTTTACCTTCATCCCCATCTCACTGCTCCAGCCCTTCACTTTTTTTCCCCCTGGGATTGCACTCCCTAAAAAGTACTCACAAAGGTTCCACTTTCAAGGACGTCAAAGCCAAGACAGTGGATTAGATCAATGGTCTTCGGAAGTTCTCTCCATGCATCTGAAAAGAAATTGAAAATGATTTATCCTCTGCACATTTTAAAATATTTTCATCACAACAGTTGAAAAGATGCAATTTCTCTTATATTACCGAACAAATTTTGTCATTACATAAAATAGTTTTATACCTTAGAGTCATTTATTGATTAACCTATTACATTTGGATAGATAGATGATAGTGTTTGTACATATGGATTTAAATACACACACACACTGACATTTAAAATTTTCATTTTTTGTGACCAAACGGCCTGATTGCTAATTTTTTTCTAATTTATCATTAAATTTATTACTTTCTAATTAATAAAAAATAATATAACTAAATTATAAATTATGATAAATGATGAAAATGACAATAAAATTTATTGATAGTGCATATTTTAATGAGATAAATTATAATCAAGCATCTTTATACATTTAATATAAAATAAATAATTACAAATGTTCCTAAAATCTAATTATTATAAGAGCCAGCATTTTTAATAGGAGTTAAGAATACTAAACACTGTAAATAATAAAATAAAATGAGTATTGCTCTAACTGGAATAAAGCTTTAATAAAATAAGTCCTAACTACTTTAATGAATAAAACACAAAAAATCTGAAAAAAAATCAAAAGGAAGTTTTCTCCATGGGTTTTTCTTCAGTATATTTTGAAATGTTAGCAGCTTAGAAAATAGTACTGTAATATTTAAAAGATTCTGTGTTGCTTACCCATTCAGCAATTCAAAGATGTTTTCTTTCCAATTAGTGCCTCTTTCTAGTAATTCTTATTAAGTACAGTTAAAAACAATTTCTTATATTTATATATGAAAAGTAATTTAGTGGACATTTTTTCCTACCAATATTTCTTTGCTTTGTCTTCACAAGGTTGTTCCTCAAAAGCAGCTCACCCTTTAATAGAGGTCAAGAGATGAAAAAGACAAATGTTTTAAAGGAAATTATCAACTTCATTCTGAATTAGTTTTCTATTTCTACTAGAACAAATATCACAATATTAGTAGCTTAAAACAATACCCATTTATTATTTCACAGTTTCTGTAGGCCAGATATCCAACAGGTTCTGCTAGGTCTCTGCTTAGTATCTCACAAGACCAATAATGAGGTTTCTGCAGAACTAAGTTCTTTTCTGGACACCCTAGGGGAAAGTCCACTTCTTTGCTCATTCAGGTTGTGGGCAGCATTCATTATCCTGCAGTTGTAGGCCTAAGAGCTACTTTGTTTGTTGGCTGTCAGCTAGGGAGGATTCTCACCCTCTACAGGCACCTTGCATTCACTGAGCTGTGGGGGGCTCCCTTTATCTCAGAACCAGTAATGGCAGGTTGAGTCTTTATCATTCTTTGAAACTCTCCTACCTATTTATTCTTCAGTCACTACATCTCTGATGGGCTCTTCTGCCTCCAACAAGGAACTGAAAAAAGAGCCCAATTAGGATCCAAGAACATCTAGTGCTCTTCCACTGTTAAAGAGATTATATTAGGCCCACCCAAATAATCCAGGATAATTGTCCTATCTTGGGGTCCTTAACCATAATTCCACTTGCCAAGTCTCTTTTGTCCTGCAATATAACATACGTGTGCTTAACAGCAGGAGACAAAAATCACAGAGGCTAAAATTCTGTCTACCACATGCACCACACCATTCTATCATCCAAAATCTCACATCTCATTTCATTCTTAAAAGAAATATATACTCTAAAACAGGAAAACAAGTCCTATGCAATTGTAGGATCCTCATGAAAGGAGGATTCCCCTCTCTTTAGTGACCTGGAGATTTTACACACTAAACAATGCACCATAGTAAGATTGACAATCAGTATATAATATCTTTCTTTTGTAAAAGAAAAAAAAAGTTGTAACAAATGGAATAATGTACACATACATGCATTTTTAGTTGTATATATCTGTTATCGAGGATGGAAAAATTAAACTTCTTAAAAACTGTGTCCTGAAAACTCTTTAAGTACCTTTCAATACTTGAGTTCTCCCTGCAATCCACACCTCCCTTTTGAAGACCACTTAATGACATCTTTAGAACCATTCCACTTCCAAGTATTCTAGAATTTTGCAATTCCGTCCCTGAATGAATGAAGCATTATTATTTTTCAAGGCAGTTGTTCAAACCAGGGGGGAAATAATCTGTCAAGCCAAATATTTTGACGTGGGTAGATCTAAAGCCCTTGTTATACGGGAATCTTGTAATTATAAATCATAACTGAAAAGGCTACCAGATAAAAACTATCAGTTGAATTCTCTGGTTAGGTAATGAAATCACTAATATGACTAAAAGTTTTATCACTGAATAGGTGGTTCAGTTGAGCTGATTAGAGTTGAATGGGATTATATTAATCCACTGGTGGGTTTTAAATTTAATGTTACAACTGCACATTGTATTACATGTAGGCAAAGCCCATTTGAGCTTTTAAGATACAGAATATTTTTCCAGACAATCAAGTTGGCTAAAAGAATTAGCTCTGGAGACACTGTTTGTTCTTGTTTTCTCTAACCTAGCCACACAGTCAAACAAATACAAAATTCATAATATCAGGCATTATAAGGCTAGAAAGAGAATTATTTATTGAGCTTATCATAAAACAAAGATGTAGCATTAACTATTTTCCCAAGTCATAATAATTAAACAGTCTGTTTATTTATTTATCATTAGAATAGATACAGTCGGCACTGGGTGTTCTTCTTGGACCATAATTGGGCTCCTTTTTTCAGCTCCTTGTCCAACAGAAAAAGTTGTGACATGTAGGCCTGTACTATCCAATAGGGAGGCTCCAGACACATGACTTATTAAGCACCTGAATGATGGTTATTCTGAACTAAGATGTGCCATAAGTTTACAATGCACAGTGGATTTGAAAAACTTAGCTCAAATAAAATAATTGAAACTATTTCATTGAAAACTTTTTACATTATCATATAGTGAATAATAATTCTATCTATATTTGGGTAAATAACTTATTATTGAAATCAATTTCATCACTTTATATATCTTAATATGGTTATAAGAACATTAAAATTACATATGTGGCTCATATTATATTTCTCTAGTATGGTGCTAGTCTAGACCATATCCAGCCTCAAAAAGTCATTTAATCATGCTACACATGTGGCTGGAAGTCTAGCTTTATTAAAAATGTTCCATCTTCATAAAACGTTTTCTCCTTCACCTCTAATGTCCCAGAGCAGCACAGCTATGCTGGTCCATCCCCACAAGTCTAGTAGTTCAGAAGAGATTTCTAGTCTTTTCTTACCCTCCTTTTTTCTAAGACTCACTTAGAGAATCAGGGGCTCAGTTATTATTAGTACACAGCTTTCCTGGGGAGATAAATAAAGTTTAGCGATACTAGAAACCAAAATATTTCTGTGATCAAATCTTCCTGACCAGTGTGAGGTTTTTGATCTTGATTTTTATTCACAGTACTTGCTCTTCATAAACAACCTGACACTTGCTCTCTTTTCTTCATTTCCCAAGGCAAGACAACTATATGTGATTAAAAATAATAATTACTACAGAACTGCCTACACTTTCAGCACTAAGTTGCGCTGAATTCATTTTTGATTATCGTCTGAGCTTCAGAATAACTGCTTCTTAGACAGGAGGTCAGCCTGGAGCCTTGGCGCTAGCCAGGAGCATGGACAGCAGCAGCTATGCTGTATACAACTGTGACCACTGGACTACTGAGATCTGTCAAGCAAAGAGGAAAAGAATTGCAGCCAAACCATAGCCAGATTTGGTTCACTAATCTTTTTGGTAATCAGTCAAAATTCGTCTGTGAAGAAGAAATGGCAAAACAATGTCAAGTAAAAAGGATGTGAATCCAAATCACACAGTAGGGTACATCCTGCACATAGTAGCGTACATAAGGATTTGTGTTTGGTACAGAAATGTTACCAGGTCAAAAATTTCCCTAATTAAAAGAAAAATCCAGAAAAATACATGGTGGAACAAGTCACCTTCAGTAACACTGGAATCTGTTGAATGGTATTAACATTGATCTATGTACATATATCCATATATCACAGCAAGGCTAGAGTCGGATCCAGGCAAGCTGGAGAATAAGCACATGCAAGGAAGATGAGGCAGAGTGATAATTTGTCAGGAAATAAGTGGGCAGTTAAATAGGTAAGATGATATAAGCAGAAGGGAAAACAGGAAGGTAACTGAATCTCCCGAACAAAAACAATCAGCCAATCGAACAAACCCAAAAACATTCTATAGAAGCTGACATGACAATTAAGGCTGGAATATTTCATTTAAAATTCCAAAGAAATTTTCAAGTAACTAAAACTGAAGGTGATTATAAAACCAATTACCAAATAGATAAGAAGCACTATTATGATGGAAGAATCTTAATAAAAAGGAAATTCTTGCAGGACAGGGTGAAGTGCCATCAGTCTGAAAACAGAGATTGAGGGAACATGTGGATGGAACAGCAGGAGGGTATAAGATGGGCTGATTGTGAAACTTGAAGCTCGAGTGACCTGTCACCTGCAGGGGATTCTCTGTGTCCCACAACTTCACAGTAGTTTTGAATTTCACTGGATCATGAAAGCATTTGGGATCTGGGAATGATGTGGGGTTGGGGGTAATATCTTATCTTGCCTTTTTTTTCTCTCCTTTAGCTCAAAATATTTCAGGTGTTCATGTACTTACAGACACCATTCCCTGTGACAATTTAGCTCAGGAAGGAAACCTGTCTAGAATGCTGTAATCCATGGACTTGTTCAGCAGCTCAGTGACGGGTGATGGTCATGAAGAAAACCAATAAGGGCAAACAGATCAGGCCAATATAAAGACAAAATAGAGAATAGAACCACAATTTAGAGACCGATCAATGTTCCATCATCAATCCTTGAGTCAGGCTGAATAAAAATGAATAAAATACTTTCTCTTTCAAATTTGGTCCCTTCTATGGAAGCAAATAATATCAAAGGAAAAGATAAAAACTGAGCCATCAAAATGGTATTTTATGCTATAACTGAATGTAAGAAGTACAAGTTAAAGCTGGTGAATCTTTAATGGTTATCTTTTTTTAAGCTTTTACATTTAAATTTTTTACAATTTTATTTTTTATTATTTTAAAGTTATCTTTTATATAATAAAGGAATAGCTCAGATGTTTTAAGAAAATAGGCTAAAGACACACAATGTAGTTAGTGCTTTGCAAACATTACTGTGCATCAGATTCACCTGGAAGTCTTCTTAAAACACAGGTCACTGGGCCATCCTCAGAATTTCTGATTCTGTAGCTTTGGTGTGGGGCCCAAGGATACACATTTCTAACAAATTCCAGATGATGACAATGGTATTAGTCTAGGAGCCTGACTTTGAGAATTACTGATCTAGTCACTGGGCCCATCAAGACTGTGATCATGGCTCTGTCAAAATGTATATATTTATGTATTCTAAGAGAAATTTTTCATTTTTCCAGACTTGACAAATAAACATTACTTAGTACTTAAGTACTTAATTACTTTACTAAGTAATGTTTGTTTGTTTCACTGGGGAACATTCTGGGTAAGCTTTTTTGTTTTTTTTTTTTTTAACAAAACTCAAGATTTCCCCATGTCCAAAGGAACACTGAGAAGAATAACACCTGTCAGTATCTCTGTGTGAGCTCTCTGCCTCTTCTCTTGGTGATACAACACTTATTGTGCTCCTCTCCTGCAATTTCAGGACTGCCATTAGGATAATGTGGATTAGACTTTGGCAAGCCCCTGTTTGCATATTACATTCAAATGTGTTGCTAACAGGAAATAGAATCTGTTGTAAGAAATGATGGGAAATGCTGGCCAGAGTCTGTTGAAAATAGATATCTGACTTAGCCAGACACAAAGGAAGATAACCCTGAATGTAGATTAAGTCTGCAGTACACACAAATTCTTGATTCTGTCAGGTTCATTAAAGACAGTAAATCCAGAGAGATTTGAAGCAGAACTGATTATGAACATTTACCTTCTATTGAATTCCATGGTGCCTGTGAATATTTACCCTTTGCTCTATGTTAAGGCTTCAGGCAGAGCAATCTGGAAACTGTTCTCCTGAATGTTATTCAGAAATATATGGTCAAAGTTTCCTAACATAAAGTCTAAGTGGCTTTATTGTCATCATTATCATTAAAAATGCATGTGGCTATATTCATGTGGTAGGATGACAGGTGATATGCAAAACAAGATGCATTCATAATCCATGACCTTGAAGACCTCTAACACAAAGATGAAGAGAAACACTAATTTACAGACAATAGCCTAATGCAACAGATTAAAATACCATTTTTTTTTGCACAGAATATAAGTGAAGAAAGGCTGTTTTTGTAAAGCAATTAGTTGGAGGAGTTGATTTCTCCATTGGGTAGAGTTTGTTGATTATCTGATACATGTGTAATACACAAATATATACTCAAGTATGGTTTATCCTCCACTTTTTCTTCTAAGTAGCCTGCCCAGGTTCCTTGTCCTGGGGTGAAGGCATGAAGAAAAGGAGCGAAATGTTTGGCAATTTTAAATATATATACATATATTTATATGTTATATATAAAGGGGTTTATTATGAGAAATTGGCTCATGTGAATATAGAGTCTGAGAAGTGAGAAGTCCCACAATATGTTATCTGCAAACTGGAGATCCAGGAAGGTCAGTGGTATGGTTCCGGTCTGAATTTGAAGGCCTGAGAACCAGGGGAGCTGATGGTGTAAATCCCAGTCTGAGAGCCGAAGACCCATGTCCCAGCTCCTACAGGCAGGCAGGCAGCAAATAAGAACCGAGTCCTCCTTCCTCCTCCTTTTTTCTATTCAGGTCCTCAACAGATTGGTTGATGCCCATGTAAATTAGGAAGGACTATCTACTTTATGAAGTCCACTGATTCAAATGTCAATCTCATCTAGATACACCCTCACAGACATACCCAGAAATATTGTTTAATCTGGCACTTCTTATCCTAGTTAAGTTGACACAAAAATTTAATCATTACACCTGATTAGGTCTTGCCTCAATCTCCATATGCAAAATGGAGTCTACCCATAAATTTATGCTAACTTTTTGGGAAGTCATTTCTTAAACAAAATACCTAGCATAGTTTTTTTATTATATATTTGGAGTAGAGCTGTTATGAAATAGTTCTAAATACACTTAGAGAAATGTAAACTAAAGGGCATTTTGGAGTCATCAAATTTTTTTAATTTTTTTAACATTTATTTTTTAGAGAGAGAGAGTGACAGAATGCGAGTGGGGGAGGGGGCAGAGAGAGAGAGGGAGACAGAATCCCAAGCAGGCTCCAGGCTCTTGAGCTGTCATCACAGAACCCGAAGGAATCATCAATTTCTAAGGCTTCATTTTACAAGGCTGGAGAGAGGAAGTCCTATGGCCAGAATGTGAGAAGCTAGTCAGTGAAGAAATTATAATAGATTTCCAGACACATACACCCCTGCCCAGCCAATTTCGTTTTCCATTCAAGGGGCTAGATCAGTCACAATTAATCTGTATAAAGGCATAAATTGAGCAACTTTTATTTCTAAGACAAAAACAATCAAGACACATTAGACAGAGAGTTCAATCTTCTTTATAATTAGAATTTGTAATGGTTTGTCCTCTAAATCAGCAGACATAACTGACATAAGAGATAATAAGCTAAAACTACCACAGTCAAAATTTCTCAGGTTTTATTATTAAGAATATTCAAAGTATTTATTAATGATGCAAGTCTTTTTCAGACATGAAGGCATTTCTTACAGCAGTAGAAAATTCTGTTTGTTCCATCCCTGTCTTTTTTCTTGAAGCATTAGAGTTATTAAGTACAACATCTGCACAGAACAGGTTGTTTGCTTTTCAAATAACTTTAGCAGAAAGAGATATTTGATGAATTAGTAATGTGTTTGACCTTGAGAAACTGATAAAAATATCTGCTTCTTTGGTCCTTTGCTTTGATGCCTCAGTACCTTTTTAAAGCTGGATTTTACAAGCCCCTTAGCAAATTGGTTTTGCAACAGTATTTTTCCTTGTGTGTAGTATATTACTTGGATGCTGAAAAACCTGCTGGAAAAGGCAAAAAAATGGAGGTCTGAGTAACTGGTACCTCTGCGGTCATTATAGATGCCCAATGAGAATTTCAGGGTCCTTTAATTGAAAACAAATTATGTAAATCTATTTACGTGTGATGAAAATTTATAAAAATAACTCTAAAGATTGAAGAACCAGACTTACTAGCACAATTGAAAGTTAACTTGTAAGACATTAAAAGATGTTCCTAGGTCTGTAACTTCTTGTTCTTTGTCCAGGAAATTTATTTTCTAGACAATTACCTCTATGGGGAACACCCAGGCCTAGAGGGAACAATTTTACAGAATCTTACTGTTATTCAGTCAGCACTGCTAGCTATTAAATAACAGGTGGCAGGCTGTGATTTATATGCAGAAGTCACATGGTACAGGCATCCAGTGGACACCTTGGCCCTCAGAGAAAAAAGGCGAAGATGGTATATCAATTACCATAAAACTAAAGCATTTTGCTTCTTAGTCCAAATGTGCTTACCTATTAAGCTATAAAAAATATAATCCATGAGCTAACGCACAAAATCACAAGTGTACACTCACTCTACATACACATAACATTCTTCCGTCCTTACATCACATTTTACTTGTTCGTCACACATCTAAAAAATAAAAGAAAAATCTATGTGGCTTCTTCCTGAAGGAAACACTTGGCATTCCTAAGTGCTGCTTATGGAAGTGAGCCACAAGGAACTTGGATCAAATGTGTTAATTGAATGGAAGGGGCCCAAAAATTTATTCAAAGAATGAATTTGACTATTTTGAGATTTTTTTGGGGGGGGTTGGTTTTTATTGGTATTATTAGATTTGGCATTTGGTATTCTTTTAATCTTCTAGGAATGCTGGATATATTCCACAATCTGTGCAAATTTTCAGTTCATCTGTGCTGTGGGTATTATAAGCAATTACAGTGTAGATTAATTTTCTAACCAGATACTGCTCCTAACCAGGGAGCATTTGGAATCATGTGGGAGTGTTCTGGGTTTTGGAGATGATACTGGAATTTGTGGAGTGAAGGTCAGGAACACAATTCATAGGACAGTTCTGTGCAATGAATGGCAGCTTCCCAGGAATATCTAGAGTACCACTGTTGAGAATAATACCTGAGAAACCAGCCCTTTGAAGAAAGAAAAAGCAATTGACTCTGGCATCTCATCTCACTAATGGGCCCTTTCCTATCATTATGGCATGAAGGCCCATTCTACCCTATAGCTGGGAACCCATTGTTTCAGGGTAAAGTAAAAACAAAGCAAAACAAAGTCAATTAGTGATGAGTGAGCAGATTCCTAAGAGATGTTACTGGCCACCACATATACTCCATGCCATAGGAGTCAAAAAACACCCCAGCCCAAGCTTAGAGAGGAATTTCTAAAACTTACAGAATGCATAGTTTGTGAGACTCCTTCCTTTAGTCCACATTGCCTTTCCCTATATGACTTGACAAGGGTAAGGAATGATGAAGAAGCATTATAATGAAAAATTGCACTCTTCATCTTTTGTCCTGAGAAGTTCCCTCCTTCTTTGTGTAGTTAACTCTTGCCACACAAGATGACTTCTAGTATCCACCCATAAATACCGAATTAGTATCAAGATGTTATTAGATATTTTCTAGATGTTTTGTGATAATGCCATAGCACATTCTCTATAAAAGAATGAGTGAAGGGTAGCAGATTTTCAAGTTGCTGGTCAAGTTGTTTTTTCATCAATATGCAATAAATATTAGTGATTCTTCATATAGAAATCAACATGCACTAATTGTGCCACCACCAAGGTCTAGCAGGCATAGCCCCTGTCCCTTGCTCCTCCCTCTGCACTGTCTTTTAACTCTAGGTCCAGGTGTTCAGGCCTTGGTGTGGACAAGTCTTTCATTTTCCTTTTTCCCTTTTATCCAGGAGACTAATTCCAGAAATTTTAGATGAAATTTACCAAGAAACTGAAAGTATAGATTTCTGAGTCTGAGAAGCCAAATATCATTTCTTTTTTTGATCCAATTTATTAGGCACAGAGAACATTGTCTACTTTCTCAGTATGTCTAAGGAAACCCATACCGGAAACAATAATTTTGTGGCTTCGTGTTTAGAGCTTATGTTCTCTCAGTCTCTCAAATATCATTCATGGTGATTATGTTCTACCGTAAATAGCACAGCTGTTGTAATACGAAATCCTTGAGAATATTCTTGTCTTTTGAATATTTCTTGGCTGCTTAATGTTTGAATGAGAATGGTCCATCCAAAGTAAGTTCACCTTATCCAGTGACTCAATTCATCCTAATCTATAAGCACCTCAATTTCCCCTTCTGAAATGTCCAGGTTCTAGGAAGTATTACTTTAATCTTTAGTATGTTTTGGTTTTACAAAAGAGTCAAAGATTCACAATTTGGGGAGAAAAGAATTTTAAAATATTTTTTATAACAACCTTCTTAGCAAATTACCATATTCACTTTATTTTATTTTTTTTTTTTAAATTTTTTTTTTCAACGTTTATTTATTTTTGGGACAGAGAGAGACAGAGCATGAACGGGGGAGGGGCAGAGAGAGAGGGAGACACAGAATCGGAAACAGGCTCCAGGCTCTGAGCCATCAGCCCAGAGCCTGACGCGGGGCTCGAACTCACGGACCGGGAGATCGTGACCTGGCTGAAGTCGGACGCTTAACCGACTGCGCCACCCAGGCGCCCCAACCTTCTTAGCAAATTACCATATTCACTTTAAAATATATCTGTTATACAAGAATTCAGCTTCTTGTTTGATGCTATTAGTGATGATTAAGTCAGAATCATCTAGATAGTTCAATCTTCTGTGTTTTTTTTAAAGTTTATTTATTTATTTTGAGAGAGAGAGAGCTTGCATACACAAGTGGGGGAGGGACAGAGAGAGAAAGGGGGAGAGAACAAATCCTAAGCAGGCTCCCTACTCTTAGCACAGAGCCTGACGTGGAGCTCCATCTCAGGAACTGTGGGATCCTGACCTGAGTCACAGTCAAGAGTCAGACACTTAACCCACTGAACCATCCAGGTGCCCCAACGTCTATCTTTCTTGATGTCATATCCAAACTATTATAACCCTTTATAGAAAGGCCATGTGGTCAATAGAACCTTAAATTAAGGTCTTTTTTTTCTCTGAAATGTTTGCTACTTGCAGATGATAGATGGGATATAAGTTATATATATATGAAGTCTAACACAAAGTCTAAGCCTTTTGAGATTAAAAGTAAATTAAAATAGTTGGTGAAACTCTTCCACTATTCTCTTGTGATAGTTCACACTGCGATATTTCGGTTTCCCAAGGATGCTGTCCTAGAACTGACCCCACACATTCTAGACCTGCTTTTGCCTTTGATACCTCTTTTGGTTTTGTTCTAACTTCAAATTTCTAACTTTCCACCAAAAAAGTAAGATTTTAGGAGCTCCAAAAAGGAAAACCAGTTTTGCAGACCACTGATAAAAGTCACGATGGACTACTCAATGCTGCAGAAAGAGCTCCCAAATCATAGAGTGACAGAACACAAAAAAATTTTTCTCACTCTTACTGTATATTCCAATATGGGCCAATGGGTCTCTGCTCATTGTAGATCCAGATCAACACAGACTTCATCTCAACACAGGCATCATGTGGGAAGGGAGAACAGAGCATGCTTTGCTTCACAGGGTCAATTAAATAACCCATCTTAGAAGAGAAAGTAAACCATCTCTGGTATTTCCACTCATGTTTCATTGACCAAAGTAAGATCCTCGCTAACTTCAAAGGGGGTTGGAAAGTACAAGCTATAGAAGAACAAGAATGTCTGTGGAGAGCCCTAATTATTAGCTCCCCACTGAATATTCTGCCTCCCAAGTCTGGTTCGTAGCAGCCTGGTGCCTCAAGACACTTCTGACAGCACTTTCCCAGCTTCTGTTTCTGTCAAGTCCTATCACACAGACAGAACAATAACATCCATGAAACATGTATTTTGAGACTCATTTCAGACACAATATGAGTTTTAAGTATATTAGCCCAAAGAGTAAGTGTTACGTTTCCATATCGCTCAGGGTTCAACTTTTCATTTGTTCCCAATCATACGCCTGGGACAATAAGAAAGTATATTTAAAAATCTATTCAAAACATATGGTAACTAGAAAGAAAAAAAGACCCCCTCTTTTCAGATTCTCTTTATACTCTGAGGAGTCTTTTTTTTTTTTTTTTTCAACGTTTATTTATTTTTGGGACAGAGAGAGACAGAGCATGAACGGGGGAGGGGCAGAGAGAGGGAGACACAGAATCGGAAACAGGCTCCAGGCTCTGAGCCATCAGCCCAGAGCCCGACGCGGGGCTCGAACTCACGGACCGCGAGATCGTGACCTGGCTGAAGTTGGACGCTTAACCGACTGCGCCACCCAGGCGCCCCTCTGAGGAGTCTTTTATAACAAACTCGTTATAGTTACTCTCCGTGATCATGTAGTTGGCAATTTCTTCATGACCCCTTCCATCCCCACTTCCAAACTCAACTGGCACTGGTTTTCCTTATAATTGTTTACATTACCTACATTCAGTGCATCTCCCAAACTCAATCCTATCCCAAGCCCTATTATCCAAGTTGTCTCCTCCTCTACTTCAACATAGAGCTACTTCTTTTCTATGTTAAATACGGCTTGTCTGAGAAAAAAGAAACTAATTGTTGTAACTCCCATGTGGAAGCTGCATAGATTGTTAGAAACTGCTCTCTTCTGCTCCAGGCTACAAGCACTGCACTAGGTCTTACATGTTTGTTTGACAACCTCACAGCAGGAATAGCTGTGGGGAGAGGAGGAAAGGGAAATAACAAGGAGATGGGATGTCAAACTCTTTTTTATACAAGATCTTCTAATAAGAGTATTACCTCATTGTCTGATGTTGAAGAATTTAAAAATGTGTCTGACCCACACCTTTGACAGCCTTGGAATATGGCCCTCTCTCTGAGTTAGTGTATCTCATTAATTTATTTCACAGAATGTCACCTTTTATCCTGGGCTGGGCCCTCAGCAATCACCTGTGGATTACTGCCACAGCCTTTCAACCATCTTAGTTCCAGGTTGCCCCTAATCCAATGCATCCTGCTGACAATAATTAACTTGCTTAAACACCTGTGACAGAGTAATTATTGAGATGTTAATTTTACTTTATTCTCCCTATTATTGGAGATGGGAAATAATTAGAGGTAGATTTTCTGTCCAATCCCAAAAGCCTTTTGTGTTGAGCCTGGGCTGTTTAGGTTAGAGATAATTTCTGTGAAGTAGGGCCACAGACAAAATTCAGAGAAATCCAGAGCAAAATCCAGGTTTTTGTGAAAATAAGCTACTTGGCAGGGGGGGGGGAGGGGGCGGGGAGCTAATGCTTATGATGAGGAAAACGAAACTGGTTCAACTGGTTCAATAATGAAGCAGGTATACTTTGTTTCAGCAAGATGGTAGAGCGGCCAGAGTTGGCAGGCTTTTAGAGTGACATGGAACTAATGTCCCACTCCCACACAGTGCCCCAAATATCAAAAACAATCATGATAGAATAACCAAGGTGACAAAAAGCAAAAAGGTCATAGTGTTGGAGGCACAGAGAAAGTGCACGTCTTCATCCTTGGAGAAAGGGGAACAGTAGCAGGCTAATTTGAAAGGACCACAGGGGCTTGGACAAGAGCATGTCAGGAACCATCACTCTGGTTTAAAGACTAGAAGCCTCCTTCCCATCTTACAATTTGTACATGATTCTTAGGAAGGCTCTCCCTGCCAAAAATTTTTTTTATATATGTGATCGAGTTAGAATTTCTTGCACCTCTGGTAGATGTTCAAGAGTTCAGAGTTCAAGTCTGATTTACCTTAGAAAGTAAAATTAGGTGAAGTTTTCCTCATTTGGGTGATGTACCCTAAATTTATAGCCACTATATACTATTCTCAGCATTACAGTGTCCTACTCAGAAACCTTCACAGGCTCAGAGTACTTGCTGTGTTAAAGCTACACCCTTTACCCACAAACCTACAACCAAGTGAGTGTTCAGACACCTTTATACTTGGTTCCCACCTTAGCCACCAACATTAATCTCCCCTTTCTTCCAAATATTGGTTCTCTGCACTAGTCTGCCTCACATGTTTACTTTAGCCTCGTGACCATTATTTACTTATTCCTTGAACTCTGATAGTTCTTTATTCCCATGCAACCCTGGCATATAAAATAAACCACTTTATTTATGCAGTCGAAAATTATTTATGGGTACTTCATTAGAGTTAGTATTCTTAATGAGATTAAAAGCTCCTTTGGAGCAAGAACCATGTCTCATATTTTTGTTACCATCTAGTGTTTAACAAAGGGCTAAGCACAAACTAAAGACTTGTTAATTGATTGTATTATCTGTAAATGCCTCTTGCATGGAATCCTGTATCTCATTCGGGAAGAAAGTGGACCATTCAGGATAATAAACGTATACAACAGAAGTTATCATAGCAAGAAGGACTAAAGACAGTTGATTGGTAGCTTCATCTGCAGAACACAGTTTAATTGGTTCAGTTCCTAAAAGTGCAAGTTGCTTGCCTGGAGTGGGAGTGTGGGGGTAAAAGTTGTTATGCCTGTTCTGAGAAAAGAACAGAAGCTCAGTGAAAGGTGTCAGATGTTCAAATCCCCTAACAGTAAGTCCAAAAGCCTGACCCTTATTTGCTCTTGGTGCTACCTTAGTAATTACTATATCAAGAGAAGTAAAGACTTAGGGATATAACTACAGGTATGATAGAAAGGAAAAGACCAGAGATAACTCTGATAAATTACTTGGTTATCTGTGTTGTTTGGAAAAAAGACAGTAAGTAAGTAGCCTCCTTTGCATTGCAAATGCTAAACCAGAGAATTACTATTGTATACTGATGCCATTTTTATGTAGGATAATACTAAAAACACTTGTAGACTAGTGGACTACTAATATCTAGCTGTGTCGCAGCATGAATAATCACCTTTCAAATATGCCCTGAAAAGCAGAACCAGAAACCTGACTCAGTATTTCCATAGACAGAAGCATTTAAAATACGAAATCAAGTAACTTGCCATTGTCTTCATATTGTAATTCAATCTTTATGAAAATGCAGGCAATAAAAATTAGTATTGCCTTTGAATCTGCTTTTTGCTATACCCACTATATCACAGGAGTTCTGTGAAAATGACAGGCTCTCCCAGGCCTTCCTTTTCTGCTAACCTTTCTTGTTATGAAAGGCATAAGACAAGAACAGTCATTGATTGGGGAATTGAAGCTCTCCCATAAAAGATGAGTATGTCGACAGAAATTCCATCAGTTCCCTGGCATGCAGGTCAAATATTCCTTAATCTCACTTGTGTCGAGGGATTGCATGACCACCCTCAGACAAGGGCAGCCAATATTACCTGCACTGGGAATCAGACCTGTTGATACGTGGGGAAAAGGGACAGACCAAACTAAAGAACAGCAGTGCCTCCCACAGACACGTGAAATCAGGTCTGGCTATATTTCAAACCCCAAACAAACTATATTTTCAATTTTACTGTCTGACATTTACCAAAGGGGAAAAGATACATCAGTAATGAGGCAAAAGGCATGATGAGCTGAGTGTGTATTTTCCCATTACATTAAGAACTAAGCCTAGCAAAAATTGTGTTTAGAATTCAAAATTAAAAATAAATAAATATTTTTCACATTTGTCAGAGCTTCCTTAACAGTTTCAACAATTCTAAATGTATACAACTGTGGTTGATATCTTTTTATGCTTTCCTCTAGTAATATTGGCCATTTGTTTCCACTGCTATGCTGCACATTATTTTAGGTTGTTGTGTAAACACTGGAATCTGTGTCAGTCTCCTTCAACCATGTTATTTTCTTAATAACAACAGCTGTTGTCATTATCAACTGTGTAATATCTGCTAGGCACAGTCTTAGTACTGTACATGCATTCTATAACTTAATCTTTAACAAAAATTCTACACAATAAGTGTTCTCTCCATCTTTTTATTAAGGTAAATAAGTTCAGCAAGGAAGCATAGCACATTTACTAGTAGAGCTAGTCTCAGGAGTACAAAATCAAATCTTTCTTCCTTTCAGCCTCCCCTTCAGATCCCACCACAAATTCTACCCCTCTCTGAGTTCTTGGTAAATATGGCGACTGCCTGAGTTTACTTTCTTTCTTTTTTTTTTTAAGTTTATTTATTTATTCTGAGGTAAAGAGAGTGTGTGAGTAGGGGGAAGTGCAGAGAGAGAGGAAAGAGAGAATCCTAAGCAGGCTCCACACTGTCAGTACAGAGCCTAATGTGGGGCTTGATCTCTCCAACCATGAGACCACGGCCTGAGCCAAAATCAACAGTCAGATGCTCAGCTGAGCCATCCAGGTACCCCTGAGTTTACTTTGACACATGAACAAAACCACATGTTGAAGTATCATTAACGATACTGTGAGTGTATAGGTAAATTATCAGACCAGCCACTTTGCTGTGGAGTTACACACACACACACACACACACACACACACACACACACATTTGGACTATACATTTTGGTCTTAAGCACACAGACTGATTCCTGATCACGCAGAATGACTTGAACTAGAATTATTTTTCTTTCTCTCTCTCTCTCTCTCTCTCTCTCTCTCTCTCTCTTTGTTATTTGCAGTTGGGCAGTCATCTGTTCATGATACTCAAGAGGGTATATGCAACCAAAAGGATAACGGATTCTGATCTAACGTCTACAAATGTTTCTTGGTAATAAATAGATGTTTAATTTTCTAGCTTTAAAATCCCAAAACACTAACTCTCCTCTCAGGATTTCCTGGTCCTGGGGTGGTTGATGTGACAAAGAGTAGTGCAGGCCATCAGGGCTGTAATTATGCTCTAATGAAAACTGCTATTTACAGTTGAAAGGCACCTCTGTAGTCTGGCACGGCTCCAAGAAGTTAGACTTTCTTAATGCTGTTTCCCATAAAAAAAAATAATAAACCTCTCCCAGCACCTGTATAAGGTGCTTAAAATGTCATTACCACCTGTAATTACATGGCGAATCCAATTACCACAGCTAAGGAATCAGATTGGTATGTACTATTTGTACATGTTGACCGTGTTGACTATAAAATTGTAACTGGAGAAGCACACATAGTGGGAGATTGTGTGCATCTTGTATAAAGCTCTGAAGAGCAATTAGAATATAAGAAAGTAATGAGGAATAATAAGAATAAATGAGTTTCACTGAAGTAATGGCATTTTATAAGCTTTAGTTGAGAGTTTCTTTGGCCTCAGAAAAGTAGGAAAAATTATCCTCAAATGAAAAAAAGTCATATAACATATTGGAATAAACAACAAAGAAATATAATAATTTTCTAATAGAGATGTATTATAGTTTTCATGTTCACCGTGCAGACTTGACTTATGTTACATAATAAAATTGGAAAATCCTCACATTCACTGAGAGGTTTCCGGGGAAAAACAGGCTGGTTGGACCTATCTGAATGTTGGAATCAGTGAAACAGAGCCTTCCAAACCCCTTGTGACATTCATCATAGCGGTTACACGAGTTACACTAAATTATGATCTTTTTTCTTATAGATGGAAGAGTGATAAATGCAGAACTGTCTGCCAGCTTATTATACGGTCGGTAGTGGTGAAAGAAATGGAAAATGACAGGAATAAATAACATAATCTGATCAGTTAGTGGCACACAAAGACTTCCGGGGCTCTGACTTGTATAACAATCTCTGGTCTCCTGAGAGCCACCTTAGAAAGACTGACTGTTGCCACAGATAAGTTCAATTGTGTGAAGGACAGAAAGCATCAAGTTTTAGTTGCTAGTTGGGTTTGCTCTATACTGCTTGCCATATGAAGTCAACGGACTCCATATCATTGCTCCTTGAGATAAACTAAATTACCATGCCAGATTGGAAAAAATAGGCAGGTTTCCCCATCTAACTGTAACTTCTTTATGGATAGGGTTTGTGACTATTAGTTTCTTTTTATTTTTTAAAAAAAAATTTTTTTAACGTTTATTTATTTTTGAGACAGAGAGAGACAGAGCATGAACGGGGGAGGGGCAGAGAGAGAGGGAGACACAGAATCGGAAGCAGGCTCCAGGCTCTGAGCCATCAGCCCAGAGCCTGACGCTGGGCTCGAACCCACGGACCGCGAGATCGTGACCTGAGCTGAAGTCGGACGCTTAACCGACTGAGCCACCCAGGTGCCCCTATTAGTTTCTTTTTAAAATATCTACAGATATTCACAATTTTATAGGAAACACGTGATAAATGTTCTTTGCTGGATTTTTAGATATACATTATATGACAATATGAATAATTGTACATGTTGTCTCATGAAGAGTTCCTGGTCCAGACACAGGAAATAATCTGACTTTTCAAAATTGAAATAAGTGGTAGATACTGAGATTACACGGCCCAATTTAAGTGCCAATTGGCTTATTACAATAAGCTTCTTAAAACCCTTGTTTGATACTCCCTGTGTATCCTTCACATTGTCATGCACTGGTGAGACTCTCTTTAAAACTCTGTATTCTCTTTTCTCATGACACAATTTTCTCACAGTTTTCCCCCCGAACTTCAAGCCATTCTTTTCAGTTTTCTTTACTGACTTCGCTAGTGTCTTCTGTCTCAGACACACCTCTGGCCAATTTCATATACTTCTCTGGTCTGAACCTCATCAGCTTAACCTTATCCTCTTCCACTTTTGGATATATGTTTCCAGCTAAGTCTTACCTCCCACCAGAAAAATATTTATTACTGTTTGCTAGGCAGGTCCTCTTAATTTTCTAGAGCTTGGTGAAAACCAGACTATATTAAACTAATTGTTTTTCTTTCCCATACTATATCTTCTTAATCTTGATTCTTGGCATTACCACTTCTTAAAAAAAAAAAAGGAAAAAAAATGCCCTAATCCATCCTTTCCCACCCTCTTCCCATCACCCAGCCTAAATTTCTACAATCTGTATTGCTTTTTTCTCTAAGTCCCATTAACATTGCCTGGGTTAAGGACTCATGCATTTCCCAGATTTCCTATAGTATCCTAACTAATCTTCCTCTTCCAATTTTGGCTCACCATCTTAATTTATTCATCAACATTCTGTAAATTTGATTGTGTTCTTTTCCTACATAAAACCTTTAGTGGCTCTCCATGCCACTTTAGGCAAAAGCCAAACTTGTAAGTATGGTTCACTGGGCCCTTCCCAACACTACTGACCCCTGTCTCTCTCCATAATCTTTTTTATCTCTGTAAAAGATAAAAAGATAAAAGATAAAAAAACGCATTCTGCATTTTAGCAACTATGTTTACATTTTTTTTCAAGTGTCAAATCACGTTTTATTTTTTATCTGCTTGGCAAACTTAATCTCCAACCTTCAAGATTCTAAATAAGTGTCACTTCTTCCCTGAAAAATTTAAAATGTCCTTTGTCAAACCTAGATGTGTCTTTCCCTGTGCTTCCATAGACCTCTCTGTAGATAACCTATTATGGGACTTAGCAGACCATATTGAGATTATTTATTTATCAATGCACTGTAAGATCCTAAGTCAAGAACTATTTCTCACCTGATTCTTCATCTTCCTAATTTAGCACAGGACCCGCACATGGTGAGGCTCTATCACTACTTGTAGAACAGGTAAATGCATATTGGTTATTCCAAAGTTGTTGTTGATTGTTAGTAAATCATTAGATGGTTATTCAAAGATCTGCCCTATCCCTTTTGGTAGTTATGTCAGCTAAAAGCAAAGTATTATTGTATATTTTCCTTTAGAAAGGAAAAAACAGTGCACTAAATGTCATGTTTTTTACTCATTCCCATTTTTGAGAATTTGAGAATTTCCTCCATACAATAGACATGGAACTTCAAGTTGCACAGAAAGATCTGTATAATGTATATGAGGTAATTTCTACAAGTTAGTATGTAGTGTAATGTAATGTATGTAATGTAATGTACATTGTAATGTAATTACAAGTTACAAAATGTCATGTAATGTTACAAGTTAGTATCTGACCAATATCATAAGAATATAACAACTTAAGAGCTGCAGAAGTATGGGAAAAGAGGAGCTGGGATTTACTCTGAGGAGGTGGGGGAGTTTCCATACCAGTGGTAACACCGAAGTTGGGTATTGATATCTCAATAAAGTTTCCATAAAAAGAGAATGACAGAAAGATCTGCTAGGCAAGCCAATCATGAAGGCCAAGGGAGGAAAGTGGGTAGCAAAATGTATTAGTAAATCCACAGTAATATGCCCTCAATTGGGTATTTGTGAACTAAGGGAAATGTTGGACCTCCAAGAACAGGAAAGACAAGAGGGCAAAAAATTGCAAAGGCCTTCAATGCAGCCTAAAATTGAGTTTCTGAAAGCATGGAATGTTGTAAACAGGAAAATGACACCAGAAGCGTATCATTTAGAACCATTAATATACTAGTTGTTTATAATATATTCAAAATGCAATTAGAATCAGTTAAAAGCTGTATTAGTCAAGATTATAAAGTTAGAAATATTTGCATTAAGCTGGATTCTTAGGTATGAACGCAAATAAACTTAAATCTACTTAATATAGACATAAAGATTAGTTTAAAAGAAAAATACTTACTTGCATAAGATTTAGGAAATATGAGTAAGTTAAGTTCTTTCCTTGTATCTGTCACAGAGTAGGAATTAATATATGGTAGCTCTCCAAAGTTTATTTAAACTACAAATAGTATAATTTCTACTATGTCCTGTAGTTCTACATTTTTCTTGATAACCAATTACTTACAGAGTGGCATGCCTACAGCAAGCAAACCCTTATCATTGGATAGTGACTAACACAAAATTTTCTACAGATAAAACAAAACAGCCTTTAATTAGCATTGTTTGATTAAATCTAACTTCTTTTCTTTTAACCAATTTGCCTCATTGGTGAAATGTTCTTTATGATCATAGGTAACAGAAAAAACATGGGGCATATCATCAATAGCTAGAGACTTGTCCCATATTCCAGTTTTGTGACCTTGGATGAGCCAGTTCCATGATGTCTGGTATATATCAGTTTCTCAACCAATGTTAGTAGCATTTCTCTTCCCCTGTCTAAGCCTGTGTGAAAAATTTTAGGGGCGCCTGGGTGGCGCAGTCGGTTAAGCGTCCAACTTCAGCCAGGTCACGATCTCGCGGTCCGGGAGTTCGAGCCCCGCGTCAGGCTCTGGGCTGATGGCTCAGAGCCTGGAGCCTGTTTCCGATTCTGTGTCTCCCTCTCTCTCTGCCCCTCCCCTGTTCATGCTCTGTCTCTCTCTGTCCCAAAAATAAATAAACGTTGAAAAAAAAAATTAAAAAAAAAAATTAAAAAAAAAATTTTAACATTTGGTAAGTATGTATGTCTAGAAGGAATAGAAATTCAATTCTGAAGGCTTTCATCAGGGTAACCACTCCATTGTCTACAATTGAAAAATGACTGAAAAATCGTGAATGAATTTAAAGCTTCAAATTTCCCTCAGGGTATTGTTAAACCGAGAAGGGGTTTGTCATATATTAAACATAAGCCACAGCGTATTTAAATTTCTTTTCCTGTAATCTCTTAACAATGCAAAAGTTAATGTTGCATTTCTCAAGAATAGGAACTTTAAATTTCACAAGAGGATTAAAAGAATGAATACCTGTAAAAAAACTTACATTAGTGACTGGCACATAGAAAACACTAGAGAAAGATTTGCTATTATCATCATCATTACTAATATGGAACAATTCATATTCCTTGACAAGCCTTAGAGAAATCACCTGTTATATTGTGTTTATACATAGGTTAGAATATTCTAGAAATAGGTTCTCAGATGCCAGATTGTAAAAACTACTGTAAAGAGAAATGGTATGTTAGTCACATTTGAGTTAAACTAGCCTTAATATAAGCTCTGTGTTTCAAAAAAAACAGGTTTCCTGAGGTGAAATAAAAGTAAATGTAGGGAAATGGCCTCATTGTCTTCATTGAAAAGCCAAAGGAAGCCAATCCAGAAAAAAAAAATCAAATTTACACTAGTGGTCATTCTCTCTTTTTTGGTCTCTTTGTTCTTCATATTTTGTTTTATTTCATTTGTCTCCAATGAAAGAAAAATCTTGAATTCTTGAATTGAGGAATTTCAGAAACGCT
Source organism: Lynx canadensis (assembly GCF_007474595.2). Taxonomy (NCBI): domain Eukaryota; kingdom Metazoa; phylum Chordata; class Mammalia; order Carnivora; family Felidae; genus Lynx; species Lynx canadensis. The sequence continues at coordinate 130,241,680 of NC_044310.1, read as the reverse complement.
GATTTTTATGGACCATTTTGTGTCCCTTTAACATTCATGTGTTGGAATTCTAACACCCAGTACTTCAGAATGTGACTATTTAGAAATAAGACCTTGAAAGAGATAATTAAGATTAAATGAAGTCACTGGAGTGGGTCCTAATTCAATATAACTTGTATCTTTGAAAGAAGAAAAGTTTAGGACACAGATATACACACAGGAAAGATAATGTAAAGACACTGGGAGAAGATAGTCAACTACATACCAAAGGGAGAGGTCTTAGGAGAAATCAACCTTGCTGACACCTTAACTTCTGACCCCTAACCTCCAGAACTGTGAGAAAATAAAATTTTGTTGTTTAAGCCACCTAATCTATGTTACATTGTTATGGTGGTCCTAGCAAACTATTATACTGATCTAAGAATGTTTAGAATTAAGATATAAATTAGTTTTTATTAGAATAATTAAAGTCTCAATAGAAATTAAATAAAAAAGTGAAACTGTTAAAAGGCCTCAGAGCTATGTTGAGACAAAGTAAAAACAACAATAGTCATAGTAGTTCTGGTAAATGTATGCATCAACAGACTCAGATAAGCTGAGAGAGGGTAAATATCTTGCTCAATGTCACACAGGTTGGAAGTGGGGAAACACCAATTAAATGTGTTTTAATTCCAGAGTCCATGATGCTAACCAAGACAAATAGAAATATTCTAATGAATTTGGAGTTCAGAATGAATCAGCGATTGTTGAAAAGATGAAGTAAGCACCTGAAAAGAATATTTCAAGATCCAAAAGAGAAAATAAAGGGTGTGTAATTACAAGGACACAAAATAATGCAGACAGGTCATTTCTATACCGACTTATAACTATAAGACATAATGCTGATTATACCCCTTTGCATCATTTGAATTAAAGAAACATAATGCAGTGTACATACAACTTGGAAGAAAGTCAAGTGACAGAAAAGAAATGCATGGGCACTGAATATGGGACACAGTGAAACAGAACCTCACCTAATTGTTATGGTGGCATGGAGACAGGGAAGTGACATAGGCAATGTTGGAAGAAGATTCTTGTTGTGATTATCACCAGGCAGAGCGAGGTCCTAGGTGAGAACCTGGCCAGAATCAAAACAAGAGACAAATAAAGTGGGGTTTGAGGGTTTTATAAGACTATATAAACTTGAGCATGCGTGTTAGAGACCTTCTGAACAATGCAGACTTACTGCTTTTGTTGATTGTGACCAAATCAGTGATGCTGTTCTCTGCATATGGGGCAAAGGCAGCCCTCTGAAATCATGGCAATGACAAACTGAGCAATTTAAATAGCAGCATCTTAGATCTCTGTAGTGTCAGTGTTGAACTTTCTTATACAGGGAGCTAGGAGAGATCTTCCCCATGCATTGTTGTCTCAATATTCAATATGGAGTACATTTGGAGCAGATGGAGTCATGTGGCATCATCTGGTTATAATTCAAACTGGATTATGTGAAATTCAGTAAGAATGATTTCTACTCAGTCATGTATGCAGAGTAATTTGTGGAAAATGGAGGGGGAGAAAAAGTAAAGCTAATTAATTACAATACTTCTTATGGACAAAATAAATGCATTTTGCGTGTATGTGTGTATGCAAATAATTATATAAATTACTCATAATGCATATAAATCTATTTTGCAAATATTTAATAAAATCATTTTAAGTGATCACATAGACAACTTTTTATTATTCAATGAATAAGTTTATTCCAGGGTTTTCTTTTTCCCTTGAATATTTTAGCTAACTTATTTTTAAATTTTGATCCCATTGTGTCCCTAAAATACTGTTTTTCTTTATGAATCCTTGTTCGTGATGAACAGAAAAATATATACCTAAAAACAGGTGTTACTCCTTCATGGTACCAAATGCTATTGAGCACTAAAGAGAATTTGCCTGTCACTCTCCCCTTAGCCTTGAGCATCATTAATAACCTTTCAACACCCCATTTCTGTTCTACACTGCGTTTTATCTCCTAATCTCAAACACACAGCAAACATTCATTTTCCACAACGGCTTGGTGAAAGCAAGCGTTTTATCCACAGTATTATAAATGAGCAATACGAGCTGGAATGACTACCCAAGGGGACTCGCAGAGAAGGGCAAAACGTAGAACAAACCTCTATTGCCAAAAGCTAGCCTAGGTAAGAACTACCATCCATATGTTATATTAAATCATGCCTCATATTAGCCTAAGATTTGGGGAGGCATCTTTAATTTTTTTTCCCTGGAGAATCTTCTCTCTTTTCAATTCACCTTGTCCAGCAAAGTTCTAAGTATTGGGTATATTTCGGTAAAGAAAATGTATGTGAGCTCTAACTAGTGCCTATGTTTCTTTCCCAAACATTCCCTTTGTGTGCCAGCATTCATGATTCTACATCAATATTCCTCTGATAACATTTTCCCCTCCTAAGCACGAGTTACAATAGTTTTCTCAGTTATCAAGCAGTGTGAGAGGTATCTGAAGTGAAAAACCGGGACTATATCCTTTCCGGCTTATAAATTGTGTAAGGAATTTTGGACTTGACCTCAAGAGCAATGGGAAGTACATTGAAGGATTATACACAGGAGATCTCCAACATCAGGTTTAACATTTTTTAATGTTTATTTATTTTTGAAGAGAGAGAGAGCACATGTGTATGTGCATGAAAGCACAGAGGGGCAGAGACAGAAGGACAGAGGATCTGAAGTGGGCTCTGTGCTGACAGCATTGAGCCCCATGTGGGGCTCAAACTCATGAACCATTAGATCATAACCTGGGATGAAGTCGGACGCTCGACTGACTGAACCACCCAGGTGCCGCATCAGATTTAACTTTTAAAAAAAAATTCACTCCAACCTTATGGAGAGCTGGCTGGCATAGATGTGGAGAGACCACTTCAGAGGCAGTTGTGGAAGTTATGGGGATAGAGATGATGTTGAAGAGCATAGAATTTGTGCCATAGGAAGATGTAGAGAAATATTCAAGAAACAACCTTTTCATAACTTAGAGATTTATTGAACATGGGGCATCAGAGAGAGGAGATAGAAACAAGGTGCTCAGGTTTCTGAAAGTGAAACAAAAAATATATATAGGCTTTAATATTGTGGCTATAAACAAACAAAACATGCATGAGCCAAGTGTATGGTATGCTACTATATAGCAAAGTCATTGGCCTTTGTACACCTTATTCAACCAATTTTTCTTCAATTTCCCACTTTGAGAATGCCTTTATACAGTAGACAGAATATTATCTTGCCATATTTTTTTCCTTCTACGAAAAAATCACAGCTGAAGGAAATTTGACAATTTTGAGCCAGTGATCTAGAGAGGCATCAATGAGCAAAGGGGCGGGGGATAATTTTAGTTCTGGTGCCTCTAATACACATGTGGGACACCGAGTTAAGCAATGGCAACCTAATGTGATTTGTGGCACTGCATGGACTCAGGATGCTCAGGATTCACTTACAATTTTTGGTGGCAGTAAAATGTTACAGTAGGATTAAACTGAATGTATTCCACATGCCAATTTGTAAATTCCTACTCTCATGTTCACTTCTTAATATAGTTGAGGTATTTTTAGCTACCCAATCACATTTTTCAGCCAGCAAGCAGAAGGGTGAGCCCCGTGATTTTCCAGAGAGTAGATAAACTTTTTTTAAAAAATGAATCTGTTGGATATATATGAAAACTATATAATCCTTAGTAAATTATGGAAGTTTAATTTCCCTATCTTGCTTTCATTCATCCTCTCAAAACCCTCATGATAACTCGACATTATGCTCAGCTTTCAGTATGTTCATGTTGCTACAAAATTCCCCAACGTTTGCCATAAAATTCTACCAGGTAACAGCCCCTTGAGGCATATTACAGACTTGAGGAACCATATAATTTCCCTCAATCAAAACTAGACCTTCTCATGCCTTATTTGCTCAAGGTTCTTCTCTCTCTTTTCACAATGTGTGATAATTAGAAAAAGTAAATCTGAAGATTAGAAAAAGAATTCTTAATGCAATTTAAAGCTGCACCTCTAATGACTCTCCTATGAGTTCATCTGCTAAGAATTGAAAATATGAAATAAAGGAGTTAGTGAAGATATTGTGAAAAAGATAGGGTTTTTTGTTGTTGTTGTTTAAAATAGAAAATGTGTGTGTGTGTGTGTGTGTGTGTGTGTGTGTGTGTGTTATTGCGTCTTGTTTTTGTTTTATGGATGTTATGGGAATTGGTGTGGTTGAGCTATTGCTAACCTATTAAGGATTTAAAGAATCGAGTCCCACCCTTGATAGAGGGAATGCATGGAATGAGTGTCTCTAAGGGCTCATCATAAAGTCCCACTGATCATTTGAGAAATAGGTGTATCATTAAAACAGAAATCACCCTCATTCTTCATTAGGAAATGGAATCTTATGCAGAGCATGTATGTTTACAACGCAGATATTAAACAGGAGGAAATTCCTGTGAGATGCCTGTAAAATATGACTAGCCCATGGCAACCATCTCCCTCTCCTGAAAATCAGAAAGTAAAATATTAAGAGGATCTCAACCCCTAGTAATAACCCACCTGTGTTGCCTTGTCAGCTAGGTTATAATTAACTTCTTAAATTCATTTTACTTCCCTCTTATTATTTTGCAAAGTGCTTATATTTGATGTCTACCATCTCTTATATGTTCCAAAGTAAATGAGTATTTTTGTTCATTAGCAGAGAGTGTTACAAGCAGAACAGTAGACCTAAGAGGCGACTTTAATTGTTAACAGCAATATTTCAACTAGGAAACACTCGAGGAAAGATAAAATGTAGGCACTCAGATATAAGCGCAGTTGGTGTACCTCTCTGCTTATGAGGATATTTCTGTTCCCAGAGTAAAGATTGTCATTTCTGAGGTTTATATTGTAAGAGTAGGTTACAGGAGCTTTTGTGTTCCACCTGGATTTGGTGCCTGTCATAAGTACCCAGAAAGCTTTCTGCCCTGATTGTCTGAGAAGAGCTTTTTGCTGAGCTGTAGTTGCCTAGTTAATTATTTTCTCAGAGTTGTGATCTAGGAACTGAGTTGGGTTTGCTTTCAATTTGCTCAATTTCAGAGAAACCACAATACCTACTGATTTCACTGTCACCTCCTGCATTGTTCTTTTCTGAAAGAGCTGGAGACTGAGCTCTAAATCAAAAAGCAGTGAATTTTTTATATTTCTGGTCGGTATAGGAAACTGCCTGTGATTGTTTTTGTTGCATCGTGTGTTGATATCACTTATTCTTTAAAGAATAAAGTCTAACTTCTAGAACTCTGGTCAGGAGGAAAAAAAAAAAACAGAGTTGTCACAGAACTGTCATCTGTATGCTTTCCCGAAGTTCTCTCACTACCTCAGAAGTGCCATTCTCGCTTTTCACTTCTTGAGCTTGGCAAACACCACTCCCTCCACTCTGAGCCCACCCTCCTTTCCTAGATACCTTCTACTCATCCTCCAAGTTCTTTTTTGTTCTGTTAGAAATGCTGAACTCTAAGACCTCGTACATCAGGATTTTTTTTAAAGATTATTTATTTACTTTGAGAGAGAGAGAGAGGTAGGGAAGAGCAGACAGAGAGGGAGAGAGAGAATCCCAAACAGGCTCCATGCTGTCAGGGCAGAGCCTGACTCAGGGCTCGAACTCATGACTGTGAGACCATAACCCGAGCTGAAATCAAAAGTCAGATGCTTAACCGACTGAGCCACCCAGGAGCCCTTCCAGGTTCTGCTAACAGTTAAATTAGCCTGAAAATTACATGCATCATCATCTAATGCTCATAGAACCTCTTTTAATCTTCAAAAGTAAATGCTATTTGCATTAATTTCCCAGGATTGCTGTAACAAGTCATCACAAATGTGGTGGCGTAAAGTCACAGGAAATTATTCTTTCATAGACTGGAGGTCAGAAGTCCAAAATCAAGGCATCAGCATGGCCACACTCCCTACAAAGCTCTAAAGGAGACTCTGTCCCTTTCCTCCTCCAGTTTCTGGTGGCCACCGGTGTTCCTTGGCTTGTGCTGCATCCCCTCACACTGCATTTTCCTGTGGTGTCTCCCAACATTCCTTCTGCTTCTCACAGTGATTGCAGGTGGTATTCACAAAGATAATCCAGGATGTTCTCCTCCTCTCAAGATCTTTCATCTGATCACAGCTTTTTGCAGTAAAGGCGACACCTGCTCTTTTACTATGCAAGGTAATATTCACAGTTTTGGGGGATTAAGACACAAACATATCTTTTGGGGGGCTACCACCAGCACTATTAATATAACATTTTTAAAGATAAGTTAACTAAATATCAGAAAGCTAAGCTAACATGCCTGAGACCACACACCTAGTAAAACGATAAACCTAGAATTTGAACCAACATCTAACTCCAAGTCCTTAACTACTAGATATAATTTCCCCTCACCTCGAGGCTGATAGAGATGCCCTTCTCGGTATACCCTGTGCTTACTTATCCTGATTCTTACACACTGACGTGTGTGTGCCTGGTTACCAGTATGTCTTCTCTACTATACAGTCAGTTCACGAGCCATGTCTCCCCTGGTCTACAGTGGCTCCCTGGCACCCATCACAATGCATGGCATATAACAGTTACTCAGCAAACGTCAGACATACCTACCTCTTCATTGTGACCAAGGAACCCTGAAAGAAACTTTGAACATTACAACCTAGTCTTCTAAGTCACCTCCTTTCTGCTATTAAATTATGTTTCATTTTGCCACCTTAGCTTTATATGGGCTTTTTAAACTATATTTATTATGGCAGTAATATTAAAATGTAGCAATATGAAAAATATTAAAAATGAGCTAATCTGTACACATTAATCTCTTTGATATTATTTTCTGAAAACAATATATAGATTACTGAGTGTGTAATCTTCTCTCAGTCTTATGATAAATATTTGATATTTTTTAAGTTCAATTCCTACTGACTGTACAATTGTCAGACTAATACCTTCACTATAACAGGTTCAGCTTGGTGCTTTCAAATAGAAAATAAATACATGTTAAAAATGATAGATTTTAAAGTCTTTATTTTGGTGACATCGAAACCTGCTTCTTAAAAAGATTTTATTATTATTTATATTCCTATTTAATATCTATAGGATGAAGAGGAAGAGAAGAAACAGTATTTTAATGGGACAAAATGAAGATGAATTTCACCACTGACATCTGTTTGAAAGATTGGACATTTAATTTAAATCATTTGTTCCATGATCTGGAAATGGCATCCATATTTCCTAGACACAGAAAAACATGAAATGAATGAAGGGATTAGACAGTGGGCAGTCCTGGAAAATACTCACACTCCATGCCTTTCTTTTAGAAGACATATCCAAGTAACTAAGATAATTCAGGATAATTAACTCAATTTTTCAAATGAAAATAATAATGATTTAAGAAAAAGGGATGTAAGAGTATGCCTGTAAAAAATGATTTATGACAATGATTGGTAAGATTAAGGGACACCTGGCTGGCTCAGTCAGTAGAGCATAAGACTCTTGATCTTGGGGGCATGAGTTCAAGCCCCACATTAAATGTAGAGTTTACTTAAAAAAAAAAAGAAAAATGTGGTATGAATTATCAAACTATAAAGAAAGTAAGCTTCAGGAAAAGGTCCAGATGGTAATGCAAGAACACGTTACTAGATAGGATTTACATCAACAAAAGACATTTTGTTCATACATTTCCCACAATATGACCATCTAAATCCCACACGGATGATACACATTTTTCAATAGTCCTGCCTAGATGCCAACATGTTCACAAAGTAAAAACGTTAAATATTATCAAGATGTTTGATCTACTTGATGCAAAATAAGCAAATTTTTAAAAATACTTTCAGTGTTTTATTTAAAAAACCATTTAAGTGAAGGGTCAGATATTACATAAGGTACTTTACTTAGAATCAAATACCGTAAGTCCCCATCTTTAAATCAAGCCAGTTATGTAAATTTCAGGAAGTTCTGTAACCTTTATGTGCCTCATTATGCTAGAGTCATGAAGGTGAAAGAGGACTCCAGGCTTATCTTGTCAACTACCAACCTAATGTCTGACAATCAATCAGCGTTCAAAACTCAAATGCCTTCAATAATTAAGCAAGGGACATAAATGTATAAAAGTGTGCAATTGCTTTGCATAATAAACAAGAAGTGATGGAATCATTGGCTAGTTTAAATTTGCAAATTTGGCCTAATTGTCATCCAATGTGAAATTTGAAACGTGGTTGCCCAAATAATTGTTCTGCTGTATGATATTTTAATTGGTGGTTTTCCATTCTGTGCACTGTGCACAAAGAAACAAAATACTCAATTTTTTTGCCATCCAATACTCAAAAAAAAAAATCAATGAATACACGAAAGAAAGACAGCGAACTATCATTCAAAGTGGATGAAGTCTTTTAATAAGGAAAAGTGTCAGACTAAGTGGGCTCTAAGAGTACTTCTAGATCTAAATTTCTATGTTTTCTAGACCGGTGCTATTCCGAGTATGGCTTTTGGACAAACGGCATCAGCATCACTGGGGAATTATAATAAATAAAAGACCTGAGGCTCCACCACAAACCAGCTCAATCAGAAACTGCATTTTTAATGAGGTCCCTAGATGATCTGCATGTATTTAAAATTGGAGGGTCCTTGTATTGAAAGATATAATACAAAAAATTAGACTCGACTTGCTGAGAAATAAGTCATCTGTTAGTATTTGTATAAAGAATTAAGAAGTGATGCTCTTTGTAGGATTTATGGAATCTTTGTTATTTTGAGATTTGTAAATCATCTCACAGAGTCTTACCATTTTGGTGTGGATTCAATACATTCTTTCCCAAAATAAGGGAACAGACTACCTGACCTCTTAGTTTTGGTCCAGCCCTGAATTCTTAGGATCACATGTGTTCGCTTGAAATTTGGCATTGTTTTAAATGACTGCATTCACAGAATGGTTTCAATTTCTTCCTTTCCTTGGGGGAGTGAAGAAAGGTTGAAAGTTCAGCTTTCATTTACACATACAATTTAAGCTGAACACTTCATAAGTCTATTGGTTTTAAGGAGAAATATTTTGCAAGCAATGTAGATAAAATTGAATATTCTTGGTAAATATGAATTTAGGCCATTGGTGAAATGAGTGCTTTTTTATCCATTAGTCAGTTATAAGCCTAAAATAGCCATGCCAGCATACTTTCTCAATTCTGAATTTTTTAGGATAATTTTGTGAATACAATTTTTCAATCCTTTGCAGAGAAATCTTTTCAGGCAGTTCTGAAACACATTCTTTCAGTATTAAGTACAAGATAAGTCTTAAATATTCCGTTTAAAAACTGAGCATATTATTTTAAATATTCACTGGGGAAGTGCTCAATTCTAGATAAATAATGATCTCCCCAGTTAATTGTTCAGGACCAAATTTTCAAATGCATTATTAAGTGTCATTAAACATGTTAGGCATGTTGTTTTCATCCGTGAACTGCGTTTCCCAGAATAGTGGTTGAGGTTACCTGACTAAGTGCCTTTTAAAGTGAATAAGGATGGCCCATGAACCCACCTCTTCTCTCTGTTATAAGAATACATTTTAGGTGGAGGGGTAGGAAAAATGGGTGGAAGTGATCAAAAGGTACAAACTTCCAGTTATAAGTTCTAGAGACACAATGCACAGCATGAGTCATATACTTAACAATATTCTATTGCACATTTGAAAGTTGCTAAGAGAGTAGATCTTAAAAGTTCTCATCACAAGAAACAATTGTAACTTTGTGAGGAGATGGCTGTGTTAACTAAACTTGTGGTAATCACTTCACAATATGTGTGTATACATCAAATCACTATGCTGTATACCCGAAATTTATACAATGCTATATACCAATTATATCTAAATAAAGCTGGAAGAACAAAAAGGAATATATCTTATTGTTGGTATGTTGACTATATTGGAAAGTGAGTCTCACCCTTTTAGTCAAACTGGGTGGTAATGGATCACCAAATAAAAAGTTAATTCAATAAAGATATTCAACCATTATTTATGTAAACGTAACTTTTAGAAAAGTCTTCTAAGTAGTCAAACAGGACAGTTGCACATGAATGCCATCCTCATTAGGAAATGTCTAGAAGCCAGCTGGAAAGATGGTATTTTGACCTTGCAGTTACATTAACCTTCTCTTCTCTTTTATCATCTGCTCATACCAGCAGGAAAAATACTACTTATCACTCCCCAATTTTCCCTATATTAAAATTTCTTAACAGTTTACTGGGCATTGAGGAAGAGATACAAAGAAAATTATTACTTTTTAAAATGATAATGAATTGTAGACTGGCATTACCTTTTATGGAAAGATTGTTATTGTTCAGAAAACTAATTTTGGAAAGAAATTTTAACTTTGGTCATTCTGAAGAGGAAACGATTTTTGTTAAGCAAGGGTAAGACAATTTGATATTGCAAGTCTCCTAAAAAATACACAATTTATTTATCCATTCTTATTCAAAATATGAAGAGAAAAAAATCAAAATAGTCATATGTCTCCATCCAAACATAAAGTGGCCAGGAAATGCAATCTTGTACGTGCACACACACACACACACACACACACAAATACTTTATACTGAAAATTATGAGAATCCTGGTCATCTACCTAATTTTCTCTATGCCTTTATCTGACAGGTACTTCAGCCAAGTGACGAAGGAAAGGAGAGTGTGAGCCATGAATGACAATCCACACGAGGTGCATAATCTAGAATTAGCTATAATAATAATTTGGCTTAGGGGCACCTAGGTGGCTCTGCTGGTTAAGCATCTGTCCCCGGATTTTGACCCAGGTCATGGTCTGCTGGTTGGTGAGATCAAGCCCTGCACAGGGCTCTGCATTAACAGCACATAACCTGCTTGGGATTCTCTCTCTCCCCCTCTCTCTCTCTCAAAATAAATAAGTAAAAACTTAAAAATAATAAAAATAGTAATTTGGTTTAAAAAATTCATATACCCTGAGAATGCAAGCTGGTGCAGCCACCCTGGAAAACAGTATGGAGGTTTCTCAAAAAAACTAAAAATAGAACTACCCTACGACCCAGCAATTGCACTACTAGGCATTTATCCAAGGGATACAGATGTGCTGTTTCAAAGGGACACATGCACCCTCATGTTTATAGCAGCACTATCAACAATAGCCAAAGTATGGAAAGAGCCCAAATGTCCATCTATGGATGAATGGAAAAAGAAGATGTGGTATATATATACAATGGAGCATTACTCGGCAATCAAAAAGAATGAAATCTTGTCATTTGCAACTACGTGGATGGAACTGGAGGGTATTATGCTAAGTGAAATTAGTCAGTCAGAGAAAGACAAAAATCATACGACTTCACTCATATGAGGACTTTAAGAGACAAAACAGATGAACATAAGGGAAGGGAAACAAAAATAATATAAAAATAGAGAGGAGGACAAAACAGAAGAGACTCATACATATGGAGAACAAACTGAGGGTTACGGGAGGGGTTGTGGGAGGGGGGATGGGCTAAATGGGTAAGGGGAATTAAGGAATCTACTCCTGAAATCATTGTTTCACTATATGCTAATTAAGTTGGATGTAAATTTTAAAAAATAGAAAATAAAATAAATAAAAGAAATAAAAAAATTCATATACACACTGTTTGTTGACATGCCCATAATGAGCCATTCAGCTATTTCTACTAGAAATGTTAATTAATTTGAATTGATAATGGTGCTGTGGGTTGAATTGTTTTCCCCAAAAGACAGGTTGAAGTCCCAATCCCCAGTACCTCAGCATGTGACCTTCTTTGGAGATGGGGTCATCCTTGATTACAGAGGTAATCAAGTTAAAATGAGAGCATTAAACTGGACTCTAATCTAATAAGACTGGTGATTTTAAAAAGGGGGAAGTTTGGACACAGAAACAGACACACATGTAAAGGAGAACACAATATGACAGACAAAGGCAGAGATCAGAGTGTTGCCTCTATGAGCAAAGGAATGCCAAAGATCGCCAGCAAACCTTCAGAAGCTAGAAGAGAGACTCTTCAGAAGAAAGCAACACTTCTGGCACCTTGATTTCTAACATCATCTCCAGAACTGTGAGGCAATAGTTTTCTGTTGTTTAAGCCACCCAATTTGTGGAACTTTGTTATGGCGACTCTAAGAATCTCATTCAGACAGACTGTGATTCACATGAGTGTATTATAGCATTAAGTTGGATCTCTTGGTAAACAGAAAAATAATACAATATAAACTTATGAGTGAAAAAGTGGTACTTTTTGAGGAACCCAAAATATATATGAAGATTTTTGAAGCTGGCTAGTTATCAGTCTTGGCCAAGGATAGATGACTGTATTTGACTCAAAAAGATTTGTTATAGAACTCCATAAAATCCATATAATAGAGTGAACATAAACACTCTATTCTAGTGGACCTCTTGAAATGTATCAAGACCTTTTTTTTAACATGCATAATATTGATAATTTTAAAGATTCAATATGTTCAGTAGACCTTAACAAAGTCAGTTTAAGTCTTACAAGCCTTTTTTATCTGTTGTATAAATTTTAAAAATTTATGAAAATGATACTTCTTAGAGATAGTCCTTCAATCTTACATTTACGAGGCTCTTGCTATGGATGAAACACAATTGGTGGGCTAGATTATGCTGCAGTAAGGGACAGCTTCCAAATGTAAATGGTATATCATACCAGGATGTCATTACTCCTCATGTAACACACCCATCATAGGTCAAATGAGATACTAGCTCAGGTCTCTTCATTTCTGGACCAAGCCCCACATTAAAGCCACGATCTACATTTACCTTAAGAGAGGGAAAGGTATTCAGGAGAATGTCCTCAGACAATTAAATGCTCTAGCCTGAAATTGATACATGTAACATTTGTTCATAAGCAATTTGCCAGAAATAAACATTTGTCCCCACCCAAACATGAGGGAGCAAAAAAAGTGCAACCCTACCCTATGCTTTAGAAAACAGCATTAGTAACTATCAAAATGATATCATTTAATTTTTATGCATTTATGAATTACAGAATTGTAACCCTTAGCCAAGATTACATACCTGGTAAGTGGCAGTTCTGGTCTTTGGACCCTGATCTACTTAACTCAAAAGCTTCTAACAAAGATGCTACAATGTGTTTCTAAAGTTGTTTTTTTCTCCAGATCGCAGCTTTTCTATGAAAATCTAATTAAAGTTGAAGTATAAATAGAACAAAAATGAAAGGTAAACAGTGGAAAATACAATTTGTGAACTTGTAAAAAAAATAAAATTCTACATTTATTAGTGATCAACCTCTTCCGTGAAATCTCAGTTGGTTTAATTTTCACAATGTGAATATTTTTATACTTGATATTTGATATGTACAGTATATTTCATTCTTTTCCATATCTATGAAGGAAAAAATGCTTTTTTCCCCTCTAAAATCACATCCTGTGCCCCACAGTATTCCATGATGATGTGGCTTATTTCTGTAAAACAAATGACTCCCTGCAGTATTACTTTCAGATGAGATCATATCAGATCTCATAAGCTGAGCCAAGCAGGGGTTGTGCACAAATGAGATCTCTAAGGAGAATCTAAATACTGTAAGAAAATATTTTCAGGGACTCAATAAATAACATTTGGAGGTGATTAAATAACAAAAACAAAAAGAATGCCTCACCCTTAGCAAGCTGTTAAAATTCAACATCACAGCACTTATATTAGATGAAATTAAACCAAAACCCTGGATTATAACAACCTTTGTGCTCATTTTCATTTGTGTAAGTTAAGAAAGCTTTAGGACCTACCTAGATTTAAATATAACAACAGAACATCATTATTTGCCTTACACTAATTTCTTACTTTTTCCTTCAGGATTTTCTCCCCTTTGTTTTCCAGGAAAGTACAGCAGTATACCCTTACCTGCAGGGGAGATGTTCCAAGACTCCCAATGCATGCCTGAAAATGCAGATAGTACTGAACCCTATATATACTATGTTTTTTTTCCTATATATATATAGCTATGATAAAGTTTAATTTATAAATTAGACACAAAAAGGATTAGCAATAGCTAAGAATAAATTAGAACAGTTATACCAATATACTGTATGTAATAGAAGGTGTGTGAATATGGTCTCTTTCTCAAAATATCTTGTACTGTACTCACCTTTCTTTTTATGATGATGTGAGATGATAAAATGCCTATGTGACGAGATGAAATGAGATGAGTGATGTAGGTGCAATGATGTAATGTTAGGATACTACTGATCCAGTGATAAGAGGATCACCGGCTTCTGGACTGCAATTGACCATTACTAACTGAAACTGTCGAAAGCAAGACTGCAGGAAAAGGTACTACTGTATTTCTCTTTCTCATTGTCTGTACACAACTGAATTAAGAACTAGTTTATATACAGATATCTAATCTACATGCACAATGCTCCTACCATTAAACTGTATGAATGCAACAATTAATAAAACATTATGTAGGACAGTTTTATATCTTACAAAGGCATTTTGATTTTTTTTAATTGCCTAAACACAGAAATGGGAAATTGTAGTTCTTGATTTTCCTGCTCCATATAAGAAGATCTTTATAAACTTACAATTGTCCAACAATACAAATGACTTCCATGGATATTAGTGAGCCCCACAATCTTAGACGGGCTTTAAACAGAGATTAAACACCTCCAGAGAGTTACTGGAGAAGTGATCATGACATGGTATTGACCAGATGACATGTAAGTTGTTTCCATCTAAGATTTTATGATTTAGATAATAAATATGCAAACTAAATACTCAGTAAACACTATTCAGCACTTCTGTGACTGAGCAGCTGGCCATCAAAGAAAAGACCTAATCAATTATAGGAAATCCTGTGAGGTAAAGGGCAGGCATGGTTCCCACATAAGGTGACGTCAGTTTACTTAGCACCAACAACACCTGACAAAACTCTAATGGTGGAGATGGGGCTTTGAACACTCTGAGCCCCCACACTCTGAAGACAAAAAAGTGATCAAATTAAAGTGTGTAGAAGTTGGGAAGGAAAAAAATCACATTAAATGAGAGAAAGCAGGAAGTGAAGAAAGCAGATTTCTGAAGTTGAGAAAAGGGACATCCAACTGTCAGGTTGTACCCTATTATCAGGCAAGGGCTTTCTGAAGAATAATGAATAAAAGATTAAAATCCCCTTTCAAAGACTGAGCTCATAGTAGCTCCCTAGGGAGGGGAGAAAGGGACTTAGCTATTATGATGGCAACTTTGAACATCTCAGGCACTTAGCTAGCACCCTCCTGAGCCTTAACCACCAAATCAAGTCCATTAAATACTTAAGTTTTTAAAGCTCCCTAAATTTTATTCTCTGAATGCATGGATTTTAGTGATGGCTTGACAAAGTTCAATAAATAGTTCCTAGGGGTACTCAGATATACAAAGTACATAAATGTATTGTTATTATTCACAGTTTAAAGTACCTAAGTACCTCTAAAATAAATGCATTTGCACTCTGGCATTTTAAAAGAGCTTGTTTTGAAAAAAGACATTTATATTATTTTAAGTCAAGAAGAAGGAGATTTATGAGAGCCATAAATCTAGGGAAAAATATTCTAGTAAAGAATCAAAGAAAATACCAGTATATTATTAATAAATTACATAGTGTCTTCATTTCAGAGATAAAGTCCTCAGCACCAAGGACAGAATATGTATAGAAAGAGATCAATTTACACATCATTTTAATTGATCCACTTCCTCAACATTTAGTAGTGTCAGTGACAGGTGAATAAAGGAAGCAGAAGAAAACTTACCTGGTAAATCTACCAGACCATGTATAGATAATACATAAAAATACCTCTGGTAAATCACGTCCTTTCTTTTCTCTCTCCCTCTTCCTCCCTAAATGACTAAGGTTTGATTAAAAAACATGCTAGAAGAAAGGAGGAAGTGGGTAGGATTCAATATGAGAGTATTTTCATAGGTGCTGTGCATTTCTCTGGGTGGTGTGCAAGGACCTAGTACCCAAGAGCCACAGCAGAGAACTACAGAGTCCCCCGCCCCTATTGCAGTCACTGAAATCCCGAAACCCTCACCACTACTTAATATGTATCAGGCATATCTGCTTCTGTGTTGTTCATTGTCCCACTTCCTGACACACAAGCACTGGACCCAAGCGAGAAACCAAGCCCCCGAAGTCATCGCTCAGAAAGCTGGCTTCAAATGTACAACTTATTATTCATGACATCATCTAGTAGGTTAAGCAAAGTCATAACTGTCATGGCCAGTTTCTGTCTCTATAGGTCATCGTAACTACCTTTCTTTCCCATTACAACTACAGCTTAATCTTTTATTCATATTCCCTCATAGATTTCTAATCATTTAAACTCTGTTAGTGTTTGGGAATCACAATATCCTTATAAGATCAAAAAGATGATCAGATTGTATATTCTTTATATTGATACATAGGTATTGACTGTTTAGTAGTTTTGGTCTCTGAGGGATACTCAACTCAATCCTTATGTTAAGTGGAATAGAGCTCAGTCATAGTGAATTTTGAATCTTAAAATAGGATTTACAACACAGAAAAGCAAGGGAAATGATTATTGTTGGATTTGTTTCCTTCAACACTGAGGTATCTTTCTTTTGTATACCCTTCCTGAGTTCACACACCTAAGAACCAGGCAAGATCTGGGTGATTAAGAAATCCCCTTGGTACCCAACTGGAGGATATTCAAACAGAGAACCTGTGGATTCTCTTGTTTCTAAGTCAGTCAGGTGGCTAAAGCAAGTATCATAGTAGTTAAAATATGGGGACTTCATCATACAGAAATGCACGTTTTCATTTACTGCTTCTAAGAAAAAAGAGTGAGTTAAAACAATTCATCTATAGTCATTTATCTGGCAAGCATTTAACAATTGTTTAGTTCAGAATTTCTATACCATAGTTCAGTGAAGCTTGAAATCACAGTATTATTTCTCATTTTGCTCATATGTTATCTGTATGCTTGAATGTATTGCTAAATAGATTTGAATGTGAACTATCAGTACTAAGTAGAAAGTTTCTTTTGCATGATTAGAATATCTTTCATGTAAATATTCTGGGTTATGCTAGAACATTTTATTATGTGGTTTAGATTATTGTGTCATACTGCTTTCTTTAGGATTTTTGAGAATTAAAGAGGGCTATACAGTAACAATTTAGATAATGCCACAGAGCATTTTCCCCGATAGTTTGTGTTACATTAATTAATGGATTAAAAATGACATGTTTTTAACAAGCTTGAAATATTTCTCTGCAGGTGAGACACTCTTTCAAAAAGGTCATGTGTTGGATAAAATTTAACTTCAAATTATTAACATGCATGGAGGTCTCACTCTTGTCTGTTCCTTAACAACATCAGTAGACACAAAGTCACTAGAAAGCCGCAGGAGCTCTAAGGTGCATGATTCTAATTTGGGATTATTAAGCTACCTCCTTTCTACTGGGATAGGTATCATCCAATGTATCACTGAAATGGGGATAAACCACTGAGGCATATTCAAAGGCAAAACAGCAAATCAAGTTGGAAGAGCAGAGTGGGAGTTATAGTTAAATACTGAGACACCTAAGTAAACCCCAGCTGACCAGTAGATTGTGAGCTAAATAAACAGTGAGCACTACTGTGGCAAAACTCACTAAAACAGCAGCTTTACTGATGCTGGGGAAAACCATGTTGTTCTAGCTCCCTCTCTTACCTACCAAGAAGATGATATCATCTGGCAAATACCAAGGATAATATGGGCTAGAAGTTCAGCCTCTCAAGCATAGGATTTTCTTCTGGACAGACTTGTAGATACAGGTAGGCTTAAAAAGATGGAGGGATCAATCAATTAGCAGATGTTCCATCATAGTTTAATACAATTAGATTTATATAATTCTGGTCTGAAAGCACAAAGTAACTACTTTTTAATAACTTAATTCTAGTAAATCTGGTAGGGAAATATGAAGATATTGTTAAGCAGAAGACTGTTGCTTAATAGCACATAGAAACTTCTTGTGTTTTTCTTAATCCTTGGGGCACAAAAATGTCACCATGGATTCTTTGCCTTTACCTCTGTTTGGTGAGCGAATAGAACATCACTAGCTTTACACTTCCCTTTCTCTTGAGTGCCTTTATTATTTTAATAAACCTTCAATGAGAAGGGTATCATACATTAATGATCCTCCTGTTAGAAAGAGAAGAAAGATGATTTGTTTGCTGATATATGCTAAACATCTACAACAGTACCTATCACAATGAATATTTGTGGCATTCATTATTTAATTAATTTTGTATTGGACATAGGATCTATGTATTTAAGGAGACATCTTACTTTTTAGATAGCCACAACCTGGAATTTCGGGAAGGTATCAGTGGTGTAATATTTTTGCAATGTAAGAATTTTTTGAACTTAGTAGTATTATTTTTGTTTAACTTTCAATAATTTTATTGGGCACCTAAAGGACCCTCAGTTTATGGCACATCCCTCATGCCTCAGAACCTCGATAGCATTAGTTCCAGACACCATATTTTCACCCATGGTCCTTCAGGTGGTTGTCTTGTGGATGGATTACATGTAGTTGCAGGTGAGAGCAGTCCATCTCTGCCTCTGGGTTCAACAGGAGCCTATTTAGATGTTGTGTCTGTGTGGCGTTCATCTCCCACAGGCTATTTTCTAGCCTGGTCTTCATATTTGTCATCGAGTCAAGGTCAATCTCCAAGGTCTCCAAGGTCTGTGCATCTTGGTGGTGTTTCTGTTATTTGAAAAATGAGTCCTATGGCATTCTCCTCAAATTGCCTAATCAATTACTTGTCCAGTCTTTCCCAAGGCCTTTCATATCAAGTAACAAGAGACCTGGATACTGGTCATATTCATGCAGACATCCTCAGATTTGGGGGCATCTATACCCATGGTCATCCCAGAGCTGGCAATATGGACGTGAAGACTCTTCCCTCTTCACCGTGGTTCTTTTTCATGAAAAATAGTTCCTTCAGAGCCTCAGTCATCTCCGTTTGAAATCTGTGGAGAACAGAGACATCTCTTTCCTCAAAAAAGGTACAAAGCCAGCTTGGCCTTGTACTTGACTCTGAAATTGCCAGCAGCCACATATGTACTATCAGTCTGTAAGATGATATAAGCGTTGTATAAAGTTTGTAGACATCTGATCTACAGCTCTTAGCCAGTCTAGAAATTATGTCCCAGTTCCACTCTAGAGTCCCTTTTCTATTTTTTTTTTACTTATTTTTAGTTATTTCCCCTTCTATTTCTAGTTACCTATCTCTCTTATTTTCCCAAGTCCAGGGAGAAGACTAGGTTGTTTTTCAGATATTCCAGTGATATTCTTTCTTGCTTTGAACACCCCCTGTTGTTCCAGCCAGGTTCTCAGTCCACTATACTCTCACCACACCAGAATCTGGTAGACTGAAGAGCCTAAGATCCCAGTCTCAGCACAGAATCTGGCCATGAAGCTGTAGCAACGGGTCAGGACTATGAGCTCAGCAACCAGTAACTGCTGAGGGAAGTGATCGAGTGTGCAGGGAAACTCACTGAGAGGAAGGAAAAAGGCAAGTGACACGCTATCTTAGGCCACAGAGTTTTTAATCAGAAGTATTATTGGGGCCTATTGCAAAAGACAATATGATAAATGTTTATAAAGAAACATATACATATGTATTATATTTATATTCATACACACACATTGAGCTTAAATTAGTTGTATAAACTATTTAAAACATAAACAGAGTCAAATAAAGAATCGTAAGGTAATGAACACTATTGCTTCATCAATTATGTGTTACACAAATGTTAGTTAATATTTTATAGTCGCTTCCACATTTGTAAATGATGTTGCTTTCCCTTTCTACTGCAGTGCTGATAGCAGAAAGGACATGAGCTTTGGAGTGAGAGTATCTAGTAAATAGTAGCACCCTGGCCAATCACATCTGTAAAATGGGGATGACATCATGTGTCATGTAGAGGTGTGCCAATAAACAAAATTATAAAGTGCCTGAAAATTAGCAAATCCTGAAGAATTGTAGTATTATTAATTTATTTTGTGTAACAAGTATTTAATATATTCTTTATAATAAATTTGAATGTGTTTAGGATTTTTTTAAAGATAATTCAAATATTTGACATTACAAAGTATTTTATTTAGATGCTCTGATATTCTGTCTCTCATCCTACACTCACCACTTTGCTAGTTTCCCTTTTTACACACAGTTTTCACAAAACTATGCAGTTGTCTTTTTATCTAGGCACTAGGAGATAAGTAGCCTTTGATACAAACTTAATGATCATGTGAATAGCAATGTGTAACTTCCCAAATTCTCTAACATCTAATATGCTACTTGAATCACACAACAGCTTCAGGTAAAAAATATTGAGATGACAAGGAGTTAGCAACCTTGACAAAGGTCACACATTATAATGTACAAAAACTAGAGTAAAAAGTAATTGTCCCCAGCTAGTGTCCTGCTGTCTTCTGGAAATGTTCCAACAACTGAGGGTAGATTTTTTTTTCTTAAAAATTATAAAAAAAAATAGCAAAACAAGATTACCATCTCCCATGTTTTGGGAAATTAGTCTAAAGTCTTACAGTTTGTTTAAATATTTTCTATGGCATTGTTGAGAAAAGGCTCTCACTTAAATACAATTAGACATAGCATCCATTCACCTTCTCTCAAAATACCTCTTTCCATTGTAAATGAGTATGGCGACCAGAGAATGGGTTCCTCATAAATAACTAAAATGAGGCTCTGGATCAGGTATTTTTACATCAAAAATTTAACTCTATTGCTTTTCTTAGTATCTCAGCCAGATTCCTGGGTTTATTTTTCTTCTGCCTGGATAAATTGGCATCTTCGTTAAAGTTTTTAAATCTACATAGTCTCTGAACTGTGAACTACATTATTTTAACTAGTCCCTTGATTTCACCTATTCATCTATTTAGTATCTACTAAACATAGCATCTTATGTTTACTATGTATTTACTATATACAAATCATTTTTCTAAGTGCTAAAATTAGATGGAAGAACTACCTTGTCTTGTAGTTTATAGTTTTACTCATGATTTTGTTTTAATACAGGTGACCTGAAAAATATTAGCACCAGTACTTTCATTTCATATTCATTCAATAAATTATTTTGGTTTCTATGGCAACAGCCCTATGGCAGAAGAATTGATAGAATTAATAAAATGTCCCCCAAATTCAACTCTCATTTTCAAGATATAGTTTATGTTTATCATTATGCAAAATATCTCAAATCTCAAAATTGTTGCTACCATAACTACCATAGGGTATAAATATTCTCAAATCTCCTTCTTATAGTTAGGATCCAAAGCTCTGTTTTCTTGTTACTTATCATGTCTTAGGGGTGTATGTATCCTAAATGATCAATACACATATCAATAAGCTATTATTATATGTTTTGGCTCTTGCTAGTAGCAACAATTAATATAGATTTTCTAGATTGTCCTCAAAACTCTTTAATAGGATTTTTTAAAAGTCAGATTTTATTCTGACTTCCAGCTGTTATCTCTTCTATCTGCATAAATTCTGTAAAATATTCAGATCTCTGTCTTTTTCAGTTCAGTTCAAATACAAATAGTATTTAAACACTTTCCCTAGGAAAATACATACATATATATATATATATATATATATATATATATATAATATAGATAAATCACATATATTCACATATATAATATATAAATCATATATATAATATACATATATGATGAGTGTATATATATATATATATAGAGAGAGAGAGAGAGAGAGAGAGAGAGAAAGTTTTAAATACAATTAAATGTTCTCTCAGGAATAGACATCAGACAATTTATGACCTAGCAAAGTGCTTCCAAGCAAACCATAAGGGTAGTCATTCTTTACACATTTCCATATTGAAAGGTATAATATAAAAACAAAATTGAAAACTATCATACAGGCAGCAGAATGATTATCTTGTAATCATTTATGTGACCTGTAGTATTGTGAGTTTTCTATAATGCTAAAGCAGTAGGATATTTTGTTTTAAATGTATTTGATCATTTTCAAGGAAATAAAGTGTGTCCTATCTACCCAACCAAAGAAGATACTTTTTTTCTGAAAAATCTCAGGAGCCCTGGAGGACAAGATTGTGCAGAATTTTGAGCATGAGATATGAGATACGCCTGTGAAAGATATCTCTAGAGATTTTGAGATAAATAAAGACGAACTGTGGGGAATTTTCCAGCTCCCACGAGTAATTCCATAGTCTCAAGCATTCATGTGTCTGAAGGTAAACCCTTTTCAGTCTCATTATCCTCTAAAAACACAGACAAGGAGTATGAGACAAAGTGCACTATCAGGAAAGTTATTTCATGAATAGAAAATGATATTTTTATTTTTTCCCCAAGTACCCCTAAATCTGAAGCCCTCTCAAACATATGGCCAGAAAAAGAAAGGCGCTTCCCTGATTTCAAAATACACAACCACCAAGTTAGGCTGATATTAGCAGAAAATGGAGGGTCTTAAAAGGAAGTATTTACTCTCCTTTGTTTTGGAGAGACATGTTGTCTGATGCCTACAGAGATGCATATGCAATGAATATGTAGGTTAAGGAGAAGGGAAAATGACCCTCACAGTGAAAGCTGATCCCTCAATCTCCAAGCTGCTGCCCTTATAAAAGTAATCATAGACCTTATCTAATTGGGATTGATGTGGTTTTTTATGCGTTTGGTAGTGCTTGAATCTGTGTGTGGTCAATAGCAAACATTAAGCAAAGGGGCAGAAATAATTTTCAGATTCCTTAATCACAAAAGCTATGTCTTATTTCCCTTTGAATTAATTTAATGAATATTAATTGGGCACATGCTAGGAGCCAGATATAGTTTTAGGTTCCAGAAATATAGTGGAATACAAAATAGATAAATTTTGTTCTCATGAATATTGGATTCTAATGAAGATGATTCTAACAAAAATAAGCAAATAAAAAATAATTCCAGACAGTGATAAGTACTATGAAGAACATTAAATAGGATCATATAATAGGAATCCGTATGGTTGGGGAAGGTAGCAATATGCAGGACAATCAAGGAAAGATTGAGCTGTCAGCCACGAAGAGCAAATGAGGTAAAGATACAGATATTGCAGTGGCCTACTTGAAAAGATGTTCAAAATGGTCAAGGTGCTGAAAGAAGCCTAGTGTGGCTGGAGCACAGGAAGCAAGAAGAGTGTTAAGGGCCAAAGTCAGAAAGGCAGGAAGAGGCCAGATTCTATAAGACCTTGTAGGTTATGGTAAAGGGTTGGAGTTTTATTATAAATGCAACGTGCCATGAGTCTCAGAACGAGTGCAGGCACAGAGTAGACAATTAGGCATTGCTTAACATTGAAATAATGCTGGAAATCTGCTTCCATGTACACCTGCATTCTTAAGCCTAGTTATTTTTCCATCAAAGTAAAGTCTTATGCCTGAGTTCCACTACTCTTGAAAGTAGTCTGCTTGGGGCACCTGGTTGGCTCTCTTGGTTAAGCATCCGACTATTGGTTTCAGCTCAGGTCATGATCTCACAGTTTGTGAATTCCAAACCCCACATTGGGCTCTGTGCTCACAGTGCGGAGCCTGCTTAGGATTCTCTCTCTCCCTCTCTCTCTGCCCCTCCCCTGCTCTCTCTCTCTGTCTCTCTCTCAAAAATAAATAAATAAACCTAAAAAATTTTTTATATAAAAAATATAGTCTACTTAACAAGCAAACCATCTTAATTTTTACATCAAGACAATTTGCTCAACCAAAAGTTATAAACACTTTCATTTTTAAATGAAGGTTATTTCTCATTAAACAAGGGAAAATCCATGAGTTTTTCCATCCATCTTACTTATTATGCATGTTTGCTACAATTTAGTCATTAATCATAGCTTATATGTAGTTCTAGACAAAAGGTCATGTCAAGACTATTTTTTTGTTTTATGTCTACTGATGTGTACATCAGTTATGGGACATGAACTTTGTAATAGTTTTCTGATTTTCCCCAAGGCCCACTTCTTTTTCTTCCTTTCTTACAGGTTCCAGACATTCTATGCTATAGCTGAACTTTTTTTTAAAGACTGCATCATCTTTCTAAGAAAAGTATCTGTAAAGAAATTTTAAAAAATAGTTCTAAAATGGTGTTCTTATGAGTCAAGATTTATAGACTCTTCTTCCCTTTTAGTCTTTCATTTTTGAGACTTTATATTCATTTATTTAAGAGACAGTCATATATCCAGTTATTTTCTAGGTGCCAGCTACTGTCTTACATACTTTACACATATGAACACATTAAATAAAATGTAACAATAGTATTGAAGTGGCATTCACAGTGTATACATAGCAGATTCATTAAACACAAGCATAATTTTCATCAGATCATTCTAGGAATTCTAACTCATTACTAGCTAATATCATCATTAGCTTTCTTGGAGAGATTTTATTTTTTATGACAAATATAACTTGCTAACAAGATAGAACATTTTATAGAATATAAAAATTATTTAGTGTTTATTTATCAAGAGATACAAATTTACTGAGAAACACTGGTTGAAGAAATAATTGGTTTTGGAGAATATAATGTGTGTGTGTGTGCGTGTGTGTGTTTTTAAGTTGCTAAGTTTGAAGTGGTCATAGGACATGCGGATAGAGATGAGCTCCTATCCTTTAATGAGCTTAAAAACCACCGACATCTCAAACAATGCTATCATCAGGATATGTAATTATTGTTATCTTCTTAGGTCAGCCAAAGTTCAGTCATGAACATTCTAAGAATGGATTGATTGACAGACTAGCACCTAACTACAATTGTCAACATAGTGGCTAATGTCAACAGAAAGGGAGAAAATTTTCAAGTAAAAAAAAAAATGTTTCTGCTTAATGAAGGTTAAAATATCCATTTGTTAAACTGAGTATTTCTGCTTTGAGTAAATCCATCAACATAATGTATATTCAGATTTCACAGTGTTGCTGAGGTTGCATATTACATGAGAAAGCAAAATTTAGAAGATCTATTTCTATATATAGTCAGAAAACAAGCTCTGACTAAAAGCAAACAGTTATGACAATAGAAGGCTAATAAGAAAAACAAATTCTAACTGGCTAATAATTAAATTGTGATCTATTATTTGCAATATTTTCTACTTAATCAGATAGAACTCTGTCTCATCATGGACCTTCTTCATATTTTTTTCTTTTCATTCTTTAAGATATCCCAGGACTCCATGGATATGTTTGGCATTAAGGTAAACTGTGCCAGCCATGCTCTAAGAGCAAAGAATAAGACACAGTGTACTTTTATTGAACATGCTGGTGATATTTGAACCTATAATTACTCCAAGTTGGACCATATTTTATTTCTTTAAGTTTTTATTTGCTTATTAGAGAGAGAGAGAGAGAGAGAAAGAGAGAAAGAGAGCATGCACATGCAATTACAGGAGTTGGGAAGGGGAAGAGAAAGAGAAGGAGAATCTCAAGCAAGCTCTATGCTGTTAGGGGGGACCCCAAGATGGGTTCAGTCCCACTAACAGTGAGATCATGACTAAGAGTCCAACACTCAATCAACTCAGCCACCCAGGTGCCCAGTGCCATATTTTAAACCTATGTCTGCACCTTATTGGTATTATAAAAGAGTTACTATGCTACATAATATACTATATTACTTAATTTCTTAGCCCACAGGAGGTAGAGATGATTCTGGGAGGCTCTCTTCCTAGAGAATTGCTAGAACTTCCATTTCCTACTCTTCCCAAACCTATTACCTGAGGTGGAATATGAGCCAGATCCAAGCTGGATCAATTGGCCTCACAAATTTGGATTTAAACCATGAAAACTGAGTCAGGTAACAATGCTTTAATAAGCTTGAAAAGGTGTTTTGCATTCAGGTGTTGAGGCTGCCATGAACAAGCATATTGGAGACTTGTGCACAATGAAGAAAGAGCATAGAAGCCATCTTTTAAAAAAAAGCAAAAAAAAAAAAACCAAAACCAAAACAAAACAAAACAAAAAACATAGCTCCAGCAAAACATAAAACCAGAGATTAAGAACACTGGAGTAGGTAAAGTGAGTAACTTTTATCTTTGACTTTCCTGTTAAATGTGTAATTATTTTTTAATACGTGGGCTTTTTTTTTATACCTCTAGATCTTACATGCTTTGAGATACTTTTGGGTCTATTCATTAGCTTCTCCCCAACTCTTGTCTTCCTTTTATGTTTGCAATCAAATGATCCATAACTGAGACCTGTCACTGTGTTGCATTATTCTCCATGGGCAATAAATTAAGTACGTGTATGGAGATATGAGAGAGGAATAAGAGAAAAGTAGAATGCATAATTCAATTAAATAAATGTGAAAATACTTGTGAAATCTAAGATTAGTCTCTCTGTCAAGGAGATGATTCTAATTCCAAATAAAATTACCACTTGTAAAATCACACTGGAAATGTTCCACCTATTTATTACACAATTTAAAATTGGAAGTAAGCCATTTTTTTTTGTTTTGGTAGAGACACTAAATTCTTACTATTGGTGCTGACCCATCCATATGAAGCATATTAAAAGACTATAAAGTTGCTTCAGACACCTTTAACATAGCACCTACCACCAGACCATTTAATAGAAGACTAAAGATTCATGATACAGGATAGTGAGGGTTTTTTTGAAGAGAGTTGAAAGAGTCCTGAGCTACTCATGTAGGCCAAATTTGAGGAGGAACACCATGTCAGTAGTTCTAGGGTTTGGGCAGTGAAGAAACAAGTGTTTACCTATGACCTAAAGGTATTTATTGGAAAAAAAAATTGGATAGAATTGTTGGTGATGGCAGAAGAGATGAGCATCGTGCATGAAATGCACCCATAGTACAAATATGTAAGTTTCTTATCAACAAAGAGAATCCCTAAAACTATAGCAGGCCTTAAAACACTTAGGAAAAACCCTGACTACGGCTCTGCCTGCCAGATCTGCGTGACCTCAACAGAAAGAGCCTGTATGGGATGTACTCTAATCAATGGGAGCTGAAGGAGAAGTAGTCAGTGACCTTGTAACAGGCAAGTCACCCACTGGACACAGTGAAGTGGAAAGCTCTCACAGAGGAAGTAAGGTAATGGACACTGAGAACCCCACAAAAGCAACCCAAGAGAGAAAAAATAGCACGTCAGCAATCTGACACATTGAGAAAACACCACACTAGTCAAATAAGAAATTGCTATTGCTTTACCTCTTCTACTCCCATCTTGGTTGAACAACAGACAATAGGGTAAGTAAGAGAGTAACTATAGAAGAACAAGACAGATTAATAATAAAATATCTGATTAGTTGACATTCCCCACTATTGGTTTCTTAGCCTATGTCAAGCCTAAAATGTGCTGACTTCAAATTGAATGAGAAATTATAAAACTTTGACTCATAT
Organism: Lynx canadensis; assembly: GCF_007474595.2. Lineage (NCBI taxonomy): Eukaryota > Metazoa > Chordata > Mammalia > Carnivora > Felidae > Lynx > Lynx canadensis. Next base: position 130,214,275 of record NC_044310.1, on the reverse strand, counting down.
TAGACTTGTCCATTCTACCTAGCAATGTGACTGCCATTGACTGAATTAGTTAAAATGTTATACTTCTACCAGAATAGCACTCAAGGACAATGAAGACAAACTCAGAATAGCCTGTTTTTCAACTACTGATGTGAGAAAAGTAAAGCTATTTCTGGAGTGTATCTTCAAAAGTCCATATTATTCAATAAATTATTTACAGAATTCAGAAGATCTGTTTTCCAATACAAATTTTCAGGAAAATTTCCCGCTAAAAAATATAGATATATGATTATCCAGGGCTCCATGAAACTCCTTTGTAAGATTTCACTATAATAGTGGGCACATTCAGATGGATATTTCACTTTATATTATTTTTGTCCACAAGCTACGCTTACATTCTGTGTATTTCTCATTGAGTTTTTATTTATTTTTTAAAAATTTGTTTAATGTTTATTTATATCAGAGAGAGACAGTGTGCAAAGTGGGGAGTGGCAGAGAGAGAAGGAGACAAAATCAGAAGCAGGCTCTAGGCTCTGAACCATCACTGTTAGCACAGAGGCTGATGTGGCTTGTGGGCTCAAACCCACAAGCCGTGAGATAGATCATGACCTGAGCAGAAGTTGGATGTTCAACCAACTGAGCCACCCAGGTACCCCTCTTATTGAGTCTTTAATTATTTCTCCCCTTTATTGGATTATTTTTATCAACCCAAGTTTGCATGAAGACTGAACTATCTTATAATTTATTTCATTAACAACTTGTTTTAGAAATAGAAGTTTACGGGGCGCCTGGGTGGCGCAGTCGGTTAAGCGTCCGACTTCAGCCAGGTCACGATCTCGCGGTCCGTGAGTTCGAGCCCCGCGTCAGGCTCCGGGCTGATGGCTCGGAGCCTGGAGCCTGTTTCCGATTCTGTGTCTCCCTCTCACTCTGCCCCTCCCCCGTTCATGCTCTGTCTCTCTCTGTCCCAAAAATAAATAAACATTGAAAAAAAAAAATTTAAAAAAAAAAAAAAAAAAAGAAATAGAAGTTTACATTGACTGGCAAAAAAGACAACAGATCGCAAACTCCAGATTCAACTCTGATGGCTGTGTCATATCTTTCAAATGGCCACTTTTAGTTACCTAATAAAAGGGAGTCTACTCTCTTACATCATGAACTGTGACATTATTCGTAAAGAAAAATGTGTCAATGTGAAGATCTATCATTTCCTCTCTGACTACCACACACTGCAATGGGATGGGATGAGAATGGAAGGAGCAATTAGTTCAAATCACTCTAAGAGTCTGGAGCAAAATGGAAAAGCGAAAATGTCTTTTCTTCTCAGGGTTTCATTTTTCTATTATCTGTGAGTATAGAAATTAGTAATGTATCAGATAGCCTCTTCAAATCCCACCCCCCCCAGTACTCCCCAAGGTCCATTACTCCATGGGGTTTTTCACTTGAGTAGTACAGTAGCAGATGTTTTGGTCCTCCATTTTTATTTCTAAATTAGACTGCACCTTGTTTTCCAGCATTTCTTTTCAGAATAAGGTTAGTCAGGGTTGCAAAGGATCATACCTGTCAGATTAAATCCACTTGCATTCATTTTTATTCATTATGACTGCTAATGTTTATAACTATTTGCATGCAAAATCTAACATTTTAAGGTGCCTGGAAAAAAGAATCCCATTAAAAAGAAAGCTGCGGTGAATGTAGGTGTTTTTCCTCTTCAGAGAAAATTTGATTTGCAAATATGCAACATTTTTAGAAATAAAATTAATGGGGTTATCTAGTCTCATGTATGAAGTTCTTTGTTCTTAATTTGAAACACAAGGTCATTTATCTCCCAAGATATAAACATTTATACTCTATCTCATGAAATTCAATGTTTGAAGAGTGCTTGAAGTTTTAATAAAAATGATAGTTATAAGCATTCTTTTCAATTACAGTTCTTTGGAATAGCTTTTTCTTCACTTCCAAATTCAGATTTCAAATCCTCTATGAATATAATTACTAGAAAAAAAACTTGGTGTATTTCTGTTTCCAAATGAATAGAATCAGAATGAAATATATTGTTGAACTTAAGACAATTGAATGTCACATTCTGAGTATGCTTACTTCATTATAAAATCATGTGACTTTCCTATTTCCCAAGATGATTAATGGTCTTTGGCCAACTTGTCAAATTTATTTATGCATTTTCCATGCTTCTCTCATTTGATGTTTTGTTTTATGTCCTTGAAGGTAAATTGAGTTTTTGAGAGAACACATATAAGTAATTTTATCTTGTTAACTAGATTGACTGGCCTATCCAATTGATCACACACACACACCACCACCACCACCACCAACAACAACAAATGAAAACAATAACAAAAATAACAACAAAAAATTAACAAACTTAGAGTTTGAAGCCTTCATCAATGTACTTTATGATGTTGTTAAAGTCTATGGAAATTAATGCCACTGTCTGGACAAAATGTAGTAGTGATGTCTCATCTCAATTTTACCTCAATGTAACTGACAATTTCAAATAAAATTTCTATGTGGTCTGGATGTGGCATATGATAGACTATTATGATGCTAAAACTAAATATATGGGGTGAAGAATAAAGAAAATTCTACTGTCCCAGGGAAACACTAAAAGACAACTACAGTGATCATCATACTGCAATCACGCAGCAGATGGTAGAAGAAAATTAAGTAGAATTTATTTTCTTAAGAATGTCACTTTTAGACAAGAGATTAAGAAAAACAAACACCAAAAAGCATGGACATTTCTAACTTTGAAATAACACATATGTTTATGCAGTCAGAGGACTTGAGGATTTGCTATTAATCAATGCTTTCCATCTTGTACAACGTTATACATCTGCTTATTGGCAGCAAAGTGACACAGAAGTAGTTGGATTTTTTGCTGCTGTCACTGCTGCTCTGTTTTCTAGAATTCTGAGTCAAGAATGTATGAAGACAGAACTCAGGAGAACTGGGCAATACCCATTTGCAGGATTATTACTGAGCACTATGGTTTCAACATTATTTAGATACTAATGATTTTTTGAAAAGCCATTCCAACATTCTGAGCTTTGGGGGACCCACAAATCCCATCCCACTCCACTCTGTGAATGAAAATAAGGGAAAGGTTTGTTTGAAAGTTTAAGACAGAATTGTGCATTAGCAAATCCTGTCAAAGTTCTTCATTTCCATAACCCTCTCTCTCTCTCTCTCTCTCTCGCTCTCGCTCTCTCTCTCTTTTTTTTTTTTCCCTGAGTAAGTCTGAATTGAAATGACTTACTTAGTCTAGGACTCTTATTGATAAATGCAGAACTTTTTTTTTTAAGCTTATTTATTTATTTTGTGAGAGAAAGAGACAAAGCGTACACACATGCGCATGAGTGGGGGAAGGGTCGAGACACAGGGATAGAGAGAGAACCCCAAGTAGGCTCCATGCTGTCAGCAGAGAGCCTGATGCTGGGCTTGAACTCACAAACCACGCATGAACCACGAACTCACGAACTGAGCTGAAACCGAGAGTTGGTCACTTGACCACCGAGTGACACACCCAGGCACACAGATAAGTGAAGAACTTGTTAATCTTTGGTTTCCATTACTTCCAGTTTGCGCTTAAGACGAGAGCATACTAATCTGAAATTCTGTAAGGGAAAATGCTCTCCCCTGTAATAATCTTCAAACACCTATTACTAATCATCTGCAATTAGGAATGTTGCCTCCCTATTTGAATGACATTGCAGCTTTCTGATTCTGTCTAAAGATTCTTTGCCATATGTCCGTGTGCATTTCTTTCACAATAGAAAACAACTTGTATACTTTTTTAACACTGAGAAGCAAAACTTCCTCCCACAGAAATAGATTTGGGACTAAACATGAGTCCTATATCTGGCAAATAACACATAGAAACGTGTATGGGTGAATAGCATAAAACCTCATTATAAGTAGCTAATAAACAATATAAATTTATCTCTTATGGTCCTAGAGGTTGAAAATCCAAAACTAAGATAGGAGTTTGGTTGCCTTCTGGTGTGGACCATCTCTGATTCAGAACCAGAGTTTTCTCACTGTATCTTCACATGGCGTGAGAAATGAGGGATCTCTCTGGGGTCTCTTTTATGAGAAGGCTAATCTCATTCATGAGGACTCTTTCCTTATAAAAGCCATCACATTGAACATTAGGATTTTGACATATATATCACAGCACTGTTTAATCATTTTACTTCTTTTTTATACCTACTGCAGTAAGTGTTTAAAGAGAAACACCAAAATTGGAAAATCCAGCTTTTATTTTTAATGTAGCTTTAGACCGCAGTGGTAGGGGTAGATTTTACCTCTGACTCCACTTTTGTCTTTACACTGTTTTATAAAATAAATTTATTAATTTATTTTCATGCTTCTTGTCTATGTTTACTCAGTGGACTATAAGCCATACCAGAGCAGGGACCTTGCCCTGCTTTTTCCCCACTCTCCCTTGCATGCTTTCTGCCTTTAAGGAGATTGTAATACTGCTGTGAAGGGTACATACACTCTTTCATATTTAGGAGTCAATATTACATAGTATTTTGTGAAACTGTGTAAAATAAACTATATACGTTTAGCTTGTTTAGAAGAGTCAGAAATTAGTGCTCTTAGAACTACTGAAGTATATGGGTCTATAAAAGTGAACAAAATCCTTTACTTTACCTCCACAAACTGTTTTATGTGCTTGTTGGAAACAACCTCATAGGCCTTTGTAGGAGTTAGGTCATTTCTATTCACCAGGGATTAATCAATCCCTTCTGTGATTTCCTGGAGATAACATTAATTAATTAATTAACTGATTAAATTTCTTAATACTGTAAAGCAGGAGTATTTCTCTTTGATATTGTTAGATTCTTACTTAATATATGTTTACTATAAAAATGTGTACAAATAGGGGCACCTGAGTGGCTCAGTTGGTTAAGCGTCCAACTTCAGCTAGGTCATAATCTCAGGGCTCATGAGTTTGAGCCCCATGTCAGGCTCTGTGTTGACAGCTCAGAGCCTGGAGCCCACTTCGGATTCTGTGTCTCCCTCTCTTCCTGTCCCTCTCCTGCTTGTGCTCTGCCTCGCTCTCTCTCAAAAATAAACAGTAAAAAATTTTAAAAATGTGTACAGATAATAAAAGTTTGTTCTTTTCACAATTTTTGTGCAAACATTATATGTATGTTTTGTGTGTATGCATGTGTGTGTGTGTGTGTTCATGTGTGTATGTATATAAGAGAGTGTTATGAAGAACTGAGAACTAAAAAGACAAGGTATCTTTCCCCATGCAAATGTCTCCTCCCACACAGACAATATATACCATTGGGGCAGCCATAGGATAAACGTTACAGATGTTACTTTCACAAGGGAAAAATGGAAGACCACAGAAGTCACTCTTCCATAGTAATTCTTAAGTCTCATCAGACACATGCTGCCAGTTCCTCTATTAAGACTCAGCCTACTCCCTGGAGGTTCTTGTCTACAGTTGCTGACTCCACCCTTAAAACTCGTGGTTCCAATCTCTGAGTAGTTCTTCCTTTTCCTTGAAAAGTGAGTGAGTAGTTTCCTCAGCCTGCTTCCTATCTGAAGTGCTTAGAGACTCCAAAGGCATCCTTTTATTTTCTGTGGTATGATGGTTCTTTCAGTACAAGTTGATACAATTCCTTTAAAAAATTTGTAGACTTCTTGTCATTCAATTTACAATCCACTCCTTTAGAGAAAGGCGAACCCACAAATGTCTTCTACATAAATACTTCTCTGTCTTCACTTCTTCTGTCTTGGAGACTACTATGGAATATGACCTCAAGATTCTTAGAAATCTTACTATATAATAGAAATAATTTATGAGACATACTTGAAGGTTTGTAGAACATCATCTCTTTGAAATATTAGGCGCTATTTTAGATATTTCTTAGGTATTAACATAACAAAGAGCCTTATAGATCCAACCTGTATTTTATCTTTTTTCTAATGTCATTTCTTAATTTGAAATTAGTTTGCCATTTAAAAATCTGTAAACGATAAAAAGGTTAATTTTCTAACACTGCTATTTTTGGCTTATATTTTCTTCATATATTTATTGAAAACAGAATAGTCAAGAAACCAAAACAGGTAGTTTTGATCTGGAAATAATTAGGTGTTTTTTTTTTCCACCTTACCACATGCAACAGTGCTTCCAGGTTTGCTGTCACTACATAAGAAGAATTCTCTTTGCTTTATCTTCAATAATAACCTCTCACATTCCCCTAAGTGCTCAGCGATAGACTCTTCCAGGCCCTTTAGGTTTCTAACATGCAACTCTAACTCTTGTAGGCATTTGCCAACAGTATCCTTACTCATCTCATTTGCCAACAGCATCCTTAATGGTCTTCTAAAGCCTCTGCCCGATCCCAATCCCAAAGCCAGTGGCACATATGTTAAGTTTCTGTTACAGCAGCATCCTATGTCCAAGAAACCACATCTGTTCCAATTATCTACTGCCACATAACAACGTGGCCCCCAAAGTTGGGACTTAAAATAATCATTTGTTTTGCTCACAATATGCAGTTTTGTCAGGACTCAACACGGGAAGCTTTTCACTTTTCATGGATGTTTCTATTATGTCTGTATCTGTCTCTATAACTCTATATAGATAATGAACTAAGTAGATAGAGAGTAGATAGATGCATATAAAATGTGTAGAAGGATAAAATACTCATTTTTCTGCACAATTGTTATAATAATATGCATTATCTTTAGAGTGAGAATTTATTAATATAGAAGGTTAATGTCACTATTTTATTTTTTTCAACGTTTTTTTATTTATTTTTGGGACAGAGAGAGACAGAGCATGAATGGGGGAGGGGCAGAGAGAGAGGGAGACACAGAATCGGAAACAGGCTCCAGGCTCCGAGCCATCAGCCCAGAGCCTGATGCGGGGCTCGAACTCACGGACCGCAAGATCGTGACCTGGCTGAAGTCGGACGCCTAACCGACTGCGCCACCCAGGCGCCCCAATGTCACTATTTTATAAGAATGTTTATTATCAGAAGATCATACAAAATGTAAAAATTAATAGGGAAACCTCACTAAAATGGAGTCAGAAGTTCCAGCAGAAGGAGCTCTCATTACCTACCACTCTTAGTGAATTGCAGAGAAGGACTTTGAATGTAGACACTACTTTACTATCCTAGCAGGAGGAAGGCTTCCTCCTCCCCAGCAACAGCTCAGTCAATGAGAGACATTCATAGCTCAGCCAATGAAAAGCCACTAGACTTAGAACTCAGAATTACTGCAATGGACTTTTAGTTTATAATAGTCCCTCCCAAATTCCTACCTTCCTCTAGAAAAGAGGGGTCCTCTACTTTGTCTGGGGGCCTTGCATATGGTTTTGCCATAGCTTGGTTGGCCCAGGTTGTAATTATTTGCTATTTTCAAATACACACATCTTTTGATAGTAAAATAAAGGGCAATTTTATTTTTTAAGGTCAGCAAAAGTAGTAATATCTGTGGTCAGGAATGACCAGATTCCTACAAACCTATCAAGATGTTTCTAACAAGTGACCCAAAGATGTTAATTTTCGTCACTTATGGGTTACAGAAGAAATACCTAAAGTCATGGACAAGGTTTTTCATACATATATATTTCAATTGCTTTCAGTAGTTAGACTAAGTTTTATAAACAGAATCAAAATGCATGGATTAATTCATAAATGTTTGACAAATAGCTTGTACTATCCACTGCAAAATATGAAATATAATATTTTCCCATTTATGTTATAAAATTTTAAAAATATGCACTTCTTCCAGTGCATCTTGCATACTCATTAATTTGACAAATATTTGGTGATTTGTTGTGCTGTTCTTGACACAGAGGTATAGTGAGATAAATGGCAAGGTCCCTGCCCTCAAGGAGGTTATATTCTTCTGAGAAAAGCATCAATAATCTTCCAAACAGATATAGTAATCAGATAATTTTAGACTATAGTGACTGCTTTGTGTAAATTACTACAGGATAAAGTAGGTTTAAAAGAGACCACCCAATATGGAATGGTGCCTCTGCGAAGGTGATAATTAAGCTGAGACCTGGTAACAAGAAGTTTCCTAACAGTGTTGCAGACTACCTAATGATGAATATAACTATTGTAACATTATTTCTATTTATGACATTGTTTTTACTATATCTATATCCTTAGATCTTCATGAACACAGGCACATCACTCTAGAATGTTAGTCAATCAATCCTTTAAATTTCAGTTCCCCAAAATGCTATTTTTACCTCCTCCTCTCCATGTTCAGGGTTAAATTTTTAATGAAAAGTTCATCTTGCTTCTTTTGAGAAGCTCATATGCAATATTTACATTGAAGTGACTAGAATATCCAAATGCCTTCTGAAAGGCAATCAGTTCTCAAATAATTAGAGGATTTGGTTTGTAATCCAATTCTAATAACACTTACTTATAAAATTTATCCCCTCAGGTTTCACTTTTTTTAAAAAAGATTTATTTATCTTTGAGAAAGAGAGAGAGAGAGACAGAGCACTAGTGGGGGAGGGGCAGAGAGAGAGAGGGAGACAGTATTTGAAGCAGGCTCCAGGCTCTGAGCTGTCAGCAGAGTCTGACATGGAGCTTGAACCTATGAACTGCTAGATCATGACCTGAAGTCAGACTCTTAACTGACTGAGCCACCCAGGCACCCCCACTTTTTATTTTATGAGATGTGGGGTTGATTCTATCCTCAAGTTAAACTTTCAAAAGCCTTCTGTGAGAGTAGACAAAATTTGACCTATAGTATTCATGTCATTTAGAACTATAACTATTAGCAAATGGGGAGTTGATCTGAAAAAAAAATGTAATTCTGTAACACTAATCCATTTTAAGATGTTTTGTAGATTCTCCAAATATGTCATATGATGCAGGTTACTTGATCTAACACATCTAGAATAATCTAAGAAAGGTTCATTGATATCATTCTCCTTTTTTTTTGCCAATGTCTTTTACCATTTTTCCCACAGAATAGGATCAAATTGGAAAGATTAAATCTGTGCATGCACCTCCTGAGCTCTCAATTTCCTACCCTCACCTCAATAATATTTTCTACAACTCAAATTTCCCCAAACCATACAAGATATTCTCCTTCTCCTGCTCCAAACTTTTTTCCCTTCTCTCTTCTACTATGGTTTATGAATACACCTCCCGTTCCTTATGAGTTTGGCTGCAATCACCTACCTATAGGTCTGTGCAGTGGAATAGGTTATAAGAGGCAATGTAAATCTCTAAAACCAGACTCTTGGATTTATGACAAACTTCCCATTTCTTAATAGATTTTGGGGAAAACTAAATAAGATGATTTATTCAAAATATACTTTTTACAATGCTTGAAACAGGGAAATTGATAAACGTAAACTTATTTTTATAAGTTAATCCCAATCACCATACACATACATTTTTTAAGTCCATTTACTTATTTTGAGAAAGAGAGAAAGAGGAAAGGACAGAGAGAGAGGGAGAAATTGAATCCCAAGCAGGTCTCATGCTGTCAGCATAGAGGCCTACATAGGGCTCAATCTCACAAACTGGGAGACCATGACCTGAGCCAAAATCTAGAGTCTGACACTTAACTGACTGAGCCACTCATGTGCACCACATGCACATTATTAAAGAAAAATGTATTCACCTAAATTAATTTCTGTATAATGAAATAATGGGGGTATATTTTTAGGAAGGTGAACATTCAGATTAGTAGATAGTATATCTGTGAAAGAAGTGTAGCCTAATTTAGGATTTAGTAGCATGCATTTGATGATCCTAAAAAAATTTAATTACACACTTGAACCTGAAGTGTCTTCATTTATGAAATTAAGGAAATAGTATCTTTCTTTCCTGTTTACTATGAGGACAGAATAAATTAGTGTTTATAATATAATTTCAGAGAGAAGTTTGAATAAAGAAAACAGTAAGATGAAGAGTACATGTAATTTTTTTGTTTTTAATTTTTTTTAACGTTTATTTATTTTTGAGACAGAGAGAGACAGAGCATGAACAGGGGTGGGTCAGAGAGAGGGAGACACAGAATCTGAAACAGGCTCCAGGCTCTGAGCTGTCAGCACAGAGCCCGACGCGGGGCTCGAACTCACGGACCGCGAGATCATGACCTGAGCCGAAGTCGGCCGCTCAACCGACTGAACCACCCAGGTGCCCCAGAGGAGTAGATGTAATTCTATTTTTATATGGAAAATTAAGCCAGCATTTTGACATAAGCATCTCATGTAGACTCAAAGGACATTACTGAAAAATTTTGCAGACCCCTTTCCCTGGCCACAATATGAAATAACTCTTTAAGGACAAGCACATATTGTCCAACATATATATATATTCAATATTATAACAAGACAGTTTGTGTTTTGAGAGAAAACAAATATAAGCTGAATGGAGCTCTCCACTAACATGGGCATTTCAAAATTTGGCACCTGAACTTCTTTGTAAGATGATTGTAGTGGTTAATTTTATGTGCCAATTTGTCTGGGATAAGGGATGCTCAGATAGCTGGTAAAATGTTATTTCTGAGTGTGTCAGAAGGTGTTTCCAGAAGTGATTAACATTTGAATTGGTGAATTGTGTAAAGTAGATTGCCCTCCCCAATGTGGTCATCAACCAATCCTTTGAAGGTCAGATCCAAGAAAAGGAGGAAGGGAGCATTTGCTCTCTGTTTCAGCTGGGATATTCAACCTTTCCCGCTGTCAGGCATCTGTGATTTCAACGTTTATTTATTTTTGGGACAGAGAGAGACAGAGCATGAACGGGGGAGGGGCAGAGAGAGAGGGAGACACAGATTCGGAAACAGGCTCCAGGCTCCGAGCCATCAGCCCAGAGCCCGATGCAGGGCTCGAACTCATGGACCGCGAGATCGTGACCTGACTGAAGTCGGACGCTTAACCGACTGCGCCACCCAGGCGCCCCTGGCATCTGTGATTTCTAAGGTCAGGCCTTAAAATTCTTATTGATACAGGGGTACCTGGGTGGCTCAGTTGGTTGAGTGCTGGACTTCTGCTCAGGTCTTGATCTTGCACTCCATAAGTTTGAGCCCCACGTTGGGCTCTGTGCTGATGGCTTGGAACCTGGAGCCTGCTTCATATTCTGTGTCTCCCCCTCTCTTTCTGCACCTCCCTTGCCTGCACTCCATCTTTCCCTCAAAAATAAACATTGGGGGAAAAAAAGATTCTTACTGAGACAAACACCATTAGTTCCCTGGTTCTTAAGCCTTTGGACTTGGACTGAATTACAGCCACCAACATTTCTGATTCTTTAACTTGCAGAAGACATATTGTGGAATTTCTCAACCTTCATTATTGCATATGATCTAATTCTTATAACATACACTTATAATACTTATATATTATATGTTATATAAACACGGACACATGTACACAAATATATATGTGTGTGTATATAGAGAAACAGAACCAATAGGAGATATACCTATACCTAGACTTTAACTATATTTATATCTATGTCTATATCTGATTGGGAAATGCTCACTATGCTAGTCAAAGATATATACCTATAGGTATATATATCTATCTATTATCTATCTATCTATCTATCTATCTATCTATCTATCCTATCATATTGATTCTGTTTTTATGGAGAACACTGACTAACACAATGATCATTTCTCAGTTTGTTTACCAAGTAAAAATCAATATATCGGTAAAACATTAAAATAAACATGTGGAATGTAACCCTCGACCATAAATTATTTTTTTATCTGATCTTTCCTCAGAAATTAGCATCATTATTTTTCACAATCCCCCTTTCATGTCTGAAAATAGCTATATTCATTTTGCTACAATACTAACATGGTAGTATGAAGAGATGAGTCAAGTACAATGAGTTTCAGGGCATGGCTGGTTGCTAGAGCACACTAAGAGTGTTAACCATGGCTCTGACACAAGCTCTGTGACAGGTGACAAGTCGCCCATCTCTGTTGGTCTCAATTTGTAAAGTGAATTATTAGACTAGATGATGATTAAAGTTCTTTCCATCTTAAATATTTATTAAGTGCTTCAAATATTCTGTATTTTTATGTAGACCTAGATGGTTAGAAGATGAAGGCCCCAAGGACAAGCTTTTACTTGAGGCATGGATAATATCAATGATAAAACAATGCAAATTCCAGTTGGCTACTTTTTGGAATGGCGCAGTCCTGATATAAATTAGCTTCTTTCATCAAAAGTCTTTTATTCTCAGCAAAACCCTCTTTAAAATGTCATTGCCTAAGGAGTGTGGGTAATTCTGAAAGGATCATGGAGATAAACTGTTCTTGATACTTACAAAGTGTGACAATGATATTCTAATATAGAATGAGTACCTCCAAGCTTTTCCCCTTAATTTGTGCAGTGTGTGTGCAATTCTTTTTAACTTGGTTTTAATAAGACCCTAAAGATGTCCACAAGGCATTTCACTGAATGAAAAGATAATTATTTTAAAGAGTTATGAAGATATTCATCAGTGGGCAAATGTTTAGGGATATACTTTCTTACTTTTGTAGTCTGAACACATTTCAGAGATTTCAAAGCCAGTATCTTTCAGATTTTGTCTTTAATGAGTAATGAACAGAAATCCAGACTCTATATCTCTATCATATCATCTATCTATCTATCTATCTATCTATCTATCTATCTAATGTATCTAATCAAAATTCTGGCGATTCTTTTCACTGGACTATATTTTTCTACTTAATGAAATCTCTCCTTTGGTCTCTTTCATCTATTTTTTTTAATTTTTTTTTTTTTACATTTATTTATTTTTGAGAAACAGAGTGAGACAAAGCATGAGTAGGGGAGGGGCAGAGAGAGAAGGAGACACAGAATCTGAACCAGGTTTCAGGCTCTGAGCAAGCAGTCAGCACAGAGCCTGATGTGGGGCTCGAACCCACAAACTGTGAGATCGTGACCTGAGCCGAAGTTGGACGCTCAACCTACTGAGCCACCCAGGCGCCCCTCTTTCATCTATTTAAAAACATCATATTACCCTTTTTTCTGTTAGCTCACTGCATTACAGGTAAGAGTTTAGGTTCATTATGAGTTCTTCTGGCAATGCTACATTTTATATGCTCAATAACAATATATTTGAAAAATAATCTTATGAATAAAGGAATGCTTCTGAAGCATCTGCCCTAAATTCTCCTTTATTCTTCTCTCAAATTTTTGAAATTCTCACTAAGAGGCAAAGCTAAGATGAGAAAGTTGTTTTGAAATGTGACTCATTAGCTGTTCATTCATCAACATCTTGGTATAAATTAAAGCACATCCTGATGAAGTGCATCCTGCTTGGATTACATTGGATGTAGGAGAGGAGAAAAGGCAAATTTAAGGCTTTAGGTATTGTCAAAAGTGAATGGCTCATCAGAGTGGGGGGCTTGAGCATCTTGGCAGCAGTGTGAGTGTTCCAGGGTTGTTATAGCGTAAATGAAAAGAGAAGGTTGATCCTAGGAGAAGAGAAGGGAACCATAAAGTGATCTATGTCACAATCATGTCTACACTACTTTTGGACTAGTTTTTGCTTTAATCTAGGGACATGGAGTAAATTTAAGGAATTCCATCACCATCACTTCCACTTTTTAATTTTATTTTTTACTTTAGAGAGAGAGAGAACATGCATGTGCAGGCGGGGGAGAGGGGCAGAGGGAGGGAGGGAGGGAGAGAGAGAGAGAGAGAGAGAGAGAGAGAGAGAGAGAGAGAGAATCTTAAGTAGGCTCCATGCTCAACATGGAGCCTGATGTGGTGCTTGGATCCCACAACTCTGGGATCATGACCTGAGCCGAAATCAAGAGTTGGACTCAACCAACTAAGCCACCCAGGCAGCCCATCACTTCCACTTTTAATGTACTAAGCAAAGAGAAGAGGACACTCCAAATGGGAGAAAATGTGAGGGAAAATCTATCCATTTTTTTAATGTTTATTTATTTTTGAGAGAATGTAAGTGAGGGAGGGGCAGAGAGAAGGGGACAGAAGATCCAAAGGAGGCTATGTGACTCTGTGCTGACAGCTTCAGTGCAGACAGGAGCAAGCCACTGTGGGGCTCAAACTCATGAACCACAAAGTCATGACCTGGGCTGAAGTCTGATGCCCAACTGACTGAGCCACCCAGGTACCCCTCTATCATTTTCTATGCTTTCATTTTAATTCTTGTCCTCTGAAGAAAACAGGATCTAATCACCAGGTAACTTTCAAAAGAGAGCCCCAAAAGTACTTTTGAGGCCTTAACAAATCATGTCATTAAAATTGATTTGCTTTTTTTTCTTTTTAATTTTTTATATTTAAATTCCAGTCATAACATATAGTGTAATATTAGTTTTAGGTATAGAATTTAGTAATTCATCATTTATATACAACACCCAGCACTCATCACAAGGACATTCCTTAAGCCCCATCAGCTATTTCACCCATCCCCCTGCCTACCATCCCTCCTGCAACCCTCAGTTTGTTACTTCTCTATAGTTAAGAGTCTTTTTTATGGTTTGCCCCTCCCCTTTTCCCCTCTATGTTCATCTGTTTTGTTTCTTAAATTCTACATATGAGTGAAATCATATGGTATCTGTCTTTCTCTGACTTGCTTATTTTTCTTAAAATTGCTTTTGATTTAAGGCAAAACTAAGTCTAGAGAACAGACCAAAAAGGGGTGTGTGTGTGTGTGTGTGTGTGTGTGTTAACAGGAAGTGAGTCATGTTTTTCCTTAACCAAATTAAACTTCTGTAAATTATTGTAGATAATTTTAAATGTTTGTGCTGGAGCAGTAGGAGTGGTAGGAGTGAGAGAAAATAAAACAGAGAGGATACACAATGATACAAAATCTAATATGATAGTCTTGTTATGATTTTGCTAACTGCCTGCTCTCTTTATTTTCACCAATATTGGAGCAAATCAAAGCACACAGATATTTTGCATCATCTACATGATAATAATAATAAACCACATGAAAATCACAATAAACAAGTTAAAATGATTTCCTTCTAAAGAATACAAACTATGTATTGTGTATTTAAACATTTATTTCATTTATCCTTATGACATCTATGTGGCCACAGGAATTAAGGTTGAAAAAGGAAACCACTTGCCCAAACTCCCAGAGATACTAGATGGAGGTTGGCTATTAGATTCCAGAGATTCTGTACCTAACTACTCTAATACACTCTTCCCTTAGGAGAAACTTATGACCCAGTGAAGGATTATGAAGAACTTTGGTTTTTTCTGCATTGCCTGAATCGAGATAAACTAATTGAGGAGCATCCACCTTTACCCTTGGGACATGATTCTTTTGGGAACACTCAGCATCACAGAAAAATATATTTACATGTTAACAAATTTGATACACTTTCACAAGATATGTTTGGAAGAATTAAGTATTTGAATCTTAATTAAACCATCAAGTTTAACCACCTGGGTTTTTTGTTAAGTTTATTTACTTATTTTGAGAGAGAGAGAGAGAGAGAGAAAGAGAGAGTGCAAACAGGGAGGGGCAGAGAGAGAGAGGGAGAAAAAGAATCCCAAGCAGGCTCTGCCCTTGTCAGCGCAGAGCCCAACTTGGGGTTCAACCTCACAAACTCTGAGATCGTGACCTGAGCCGAGATCAAAAGTCAGAACTTCACCAACTGAGCCAACCAGACTCCCCAGGCTTAACCACCTGTTTTAAAGCTCTGCCTATAACTGTTTTATCATTGTGTTTCCTATTGCTCTGATGATCTTTCCCAAGTCGAGATTCATATAACACTCCCAAGGTACTACATCCCTTCTAAGCTTTTATCTGCCCCTGGAGAATCTTACTGCAGAAGTGAGAGGAAAGTAGGACAGGTTTTTCGGTCATTGTCTTTGGACTTGCTGTTTTGTCATGCAATTTGGAAAGGTTTCTCTATTTTTACTATAATAAAGTGCCAAAACTCTCTTCAAAATGAAACATACAATGGAAATAGATTTGGAAAAAAATGGTACACAAGTAATGAAGTCATTGGTGGATTTCCCAACATATACTTTTTTTTGAGATTGTAATGTAAGGATGCATGAAGCAATCATTAGAGAAATTATGGCAGCACTAACAGCATATTATTATGTAGAGCTCATGCAAGAAAGCCTTTTTCTGGGGTGGAAACTGGCTCACTCTGGTTACATCTGTATTTAAACATTCTTGTTGCTGGCAAAGAGCGAATATCATTTCCCTGATGGCTTATAAACAGTGCTACAAAAAACGTACTTTGAACTAATTGGAACCCAGTAGGGAGGAGGGCAAAGCAGAAACTGTGAAATGTTAACTTGAATTTTTCCCAAGCAAGTTTTGCAGCCATTAGAACAAGCTGTTTTCTAAGTCAAGCCTTCTCTCCACCTTCTCACCCCCATAATGAGAACAGGAGCCCCAGAAGCCTCTCATATTTGCAAGTGCCCTCACCAAGATAGAGCAAAATAACGCTAAGGCAGAAGCAAGAAACTCTGGAAAGGAGGAAGACTGCTTCAAAAATTATCTGAAGAAAAAAATCAAGTTAAAAATACCCACCCAGGGAAGAAATCTAAAGTCATTGAAAAATAAGAAGTAAATAATTCTCAAGGAAACAAAGGCTGGAGTTCAAAAAAGGAAAGAGAAACAAAAATAAATGCAAATTTATTTTATGAGAAAGATGCCCATAAATAATCCAGGTACCAGCCAATAGCCCTCAGAAACAACACTAAGCTTGGGAATGTGATTGTTAAATTGATCCAGTGGTGTTAGCAGGTCACAATAAATTAATTTTGAACAAATTTCTACCTTTCCATTGAATACGTAAATTTTTGTTTGAAGCTAAAATCTCACGATAAGCCAATTTAGTTCTTACATTTCATAGTAAATACATTCTTTTTTAAATTATATCCTATTTTCACCACGTTTGACTTGCAATTTATATGATCAATGCCAGCACCTGAATGAGCTAAACCAGGGCATAAAAACCCAGAGAATATCGGGGCGCCTGGGTGGCTCAGTTGGTTGAATGGTCTGACTCTTGATTTCAGCTCAGGTCATGATCTCACCGTTCATGAGGGCTGACAGCACAGCGGCTGCTTGGGATTCTCTGTCTCCCTCTCTCTTAGCCCCTTTCTCTTAAAAATGAATTAATAAACTTTCAAAAAAAATAAAAGGGCCCAGAGAATATTAATAGTGGGCTTCAGACTTTTCCATGGCTCCTCATCTCTCACTCAATACCTAACTTTCTTGCCTGCAGAAAGAAGCTGTGGCTCGAGAAGAACCTTCCAGGGCAGCGGAGATCAGAACAGATGGAAACAGAAGGAAATGATTGTGGAAGAAAGTGGAGGCCGCTCTGACAAAAAGGAATGTTTTATGGTCATTTTCCTATTAGTAAGTAATTGTAACTTATGAGAAATACTTAAAAGCTTATTTGAACAAGTGCCCAAATATTGAGGTAATTTATGGAATTAAATACAAGAAAAGTGTTAAAATTATAATCGTCAAATATCGAAGGTGCGTATATGGAGTTTCAGTTACTCATGAATTAATTCACCTTTCAAATCCTTACCTCTTGCCCACTAGCTTTTGAGATAGTCTATCATTTTTCTCTGTGGATTCTATGATGTTTTATAGCAATATAAAATGTGATTCTAGAAAAAATCACATGTTTCTTAAATATTTATGTGTAGGATTTGGTATATAATTCTTGCCATGTACAAGAGACCGGGTTACTTCAGTTTCCAGTTAAAAGTAGCTAAATTTATGGCCTACTATTGTAAGGAGACAGTGGGTGAAGATGTGATGGGCTCAGGTCAGCTTGAGCATTTAGAAGAGTATGATCTCAGAGCCCTGCTTCTCTCCCAGCTGTTTGACCTGGCTCTTACTTTTCTACCTTTATGTACAGTTTCCACCTGCCTTCACCATCCTTCCTGCCTGCTCCAAGCTTCTATGTTGGTGCTCCTATATTTGTCTCTCTCTCAGGCGCTGCCTCCTGTTGGCTTCTGGGAAAGATCACATCTACCCTCTTCAGAGTATCTTCTCTGACTTCCTTCCAGATGAGACATTTTCCTTACTGCTGTGTCTCAAGTTGAAGGAGTAGCATAAGCCTTGCTCCTACAGATGAGATTTTCTCCAAATCTTTATTTTTTGGTGCATTTTTTATGTTGAGTCCTCACCTATTTCCAAAGGCTGTAGGCTTTTGGAGCTCAGAGCAAGGAAGAGATTTCCTCTTTTTCCTTCCTTTTCTTTTGCTATATACATATGCTAAGGCAATGAAAATCCAAAACTTACCTATGCATTCAAATGAGGAGAAGGATATGGGAAAATATTAATGTTTCACAAACATTCGTGGATCATTTGTTAAAATCTGCCTTCATTTAATTCCAGAGATTATTTTAATAAATAAATTCATTTTTATTTTCCAAAATGCCTTATGACTCCTCTGCTAATCCTCTCTCAAACCTACCCACCATTCCCAAGGGGACCCTTCCAAGAATTGCACACAATGTCTGCCCTTCCAGTCCTAAACTCTAGATTATTTTTTCACACTCTTACATTTTACCCCTCCTGAAACCTGATCTGGAACTTTTGTCAGGTCAAAATCAGCCAATTTGATGAATGTGACTGGTTTAAAAGGTGCAGACCTCATCACATTGGAAGTCCCTTTGTCCACCCACATAAAATATGCACTTTTCATAGAATTGCCTTCACCCATGACCTTCCAACAATTTTAAGTCATTTCTGTGAGTTTTGAGATGATTCAGAAGCCCTTTGGTGCAAAGATATCAATAGCCGTGTATATAGTCTTTGTATCACTGGATTCAGGCTTGGCTCAGATTTCTGTTTCCTGAGAGTCAGCTCTGAAGAAGATCCCACTTATTATCACTACTTCAAAGGCTAATAAGTATGTCTGGCAAAGATACAGTATTGAGGTGGCAACAAATCTTAATAAATAAATAAATAAATAAACACACACACACACACACACACACACACACACACACATCACACAGAACAACTTGTTTCTCATGCTATTGCTTGAATGCAATTTCCACCATAGCGAATACTTTGTTACTGTCTTAAGAGCTAAGGCTTCAACTATTTCCTCACAAATGCATATTATCCAGCATGACAGTATTGATCAATTAATCAAATAAATATTTCAGAGAACACAGAAACTATATATACAGTGGGGGAGGGAAGGAACTGCTGATTGTCATTAGAGAGAACACTATTGCATAGTCTGTTAATGGCTCATTAATCTGCTTTCAACTCCAGAGTGCCTTTGAATTCTGGAGGGAAAGGAGCACATGACAGCATAAAAGAGCAGGTTTTAGCTACAAAGGAGAGATTATAATTCATGTGCAGTGATGCTTTCAGAGTCTTCTCTGTCTACTTCTGTGATCTCTTCCTGAGCTGCCTTTTGTGTCCAATGATAGCATGGAGCTAAGGTAGGTTGCAGATTCCTGATATCAGAGTAATTGTTCCTGCTTACAAATAATATTTCATCATTACTTCTGTGATAAAACTCGTGAAACCAGTCAGTGAAATAACATTAAGACTTAAAAGCACATGTTTAAATGCAGAGTTAAAATTTTAAAAACTTATGTCTTTAAGAAGAATTGATATATATCATAAACTAAACAAGAGAAAAGGATACACAATAGAGGCTGATATCCTGAATCTCATGAGAGAATGTATTGTAGTAAATAATAACTGATTACTAATTATTATTTCATTTAAATGTGCAAATAAAATGTATACTTTACATGCTAGCAAATATGCTATATTTCAAAATGCAAGCAGTTTATAACTGAACAAATGACATACATGCCACTTCCTTTTCCTGTTACATTTTCAGGAAAAGTTGTTGAAAGACTAAATTGTGCTCTCAAGTGACTTTTTAGTTTATTTCTTTGGGAAGAATTGAGATTAAAAAAAAAAGCTGGGGGAAGGAAAGTTCAGAAATTAGTTCTTTTGAATTTGAGAGGAATTTGGCAAAAAAACCATCAGTACCATTGATTAATTCTCTGTGGAAGACCCAGAAGATGAGATGATATGAATGGCACCTTTCAGAACATGACATGTTTCATTCAGTCACTCCTGTATTATAAAGAGTTTTTATAAGGAAGAAGCACGTATCTTCATGGTGTTTTGTTTATTTGTTTTATTTAATATATCCATTTAAGTTGCAAATAAAGGAGGAAAATTGGACATTTAATTCACATCTGTATTAAAACCGACCATACACTTCTTGGGTCATAGAATCTATTTGTCACAGATATTACACATATTACATAAGGTGATTTCTTACAAGGAGATAAAATATAAAACACTGATGTTATTTTATTTATTTATTTATTTATTTTATTATTATTTTTAAAAATTTTTAATGTTTATTTATTTATTTATTTATTCAATATATGAAATTTATTGTCAAATTGCTTTCCATACAACACCCAGTGCTCATCCCAAAAGGTGCCCTCCTCAATACCCATCACCCACCTTCCCCTCCCTCCCACCCCCCATCAACCCTCAGTTTGTTCTCAGTTTTTAACAGTCTCTTATGCTTTGGCTCTCTCCCATTCTAACCTCTTTTTCTTTTTCCTTCCCCTCCCCCATGGGTTTCTGTTAAGTTTCTCAGGATCCACATAAGAGTGAAAACATATGGTATCTCCCTTTCTCTGTATGGCTTATTTCACTTAGCATCACACTCTCCAGTTCCATCCACGTTGCTACAAAGGGCTATATTTCATTCTTTCTTATTGTCACATAGTATTCCATTGTGTATATAAACCACAATTTCTTTATCCATTCATCAGTTGATGGACATTTAGGCTCTTTCCGTAATTCAGCTATTGTTGAGAGTGCTGCTATAAACATTGGGGTACAAGTGCCCCTATGCATCAGTACTCCTGTATCCCTTGGGTAAATTCCTAGCAGTGCTATTGCTGGGTCATAGGGTAGGTCTATTTTTAATTTTTGAGGAACCTCCACACTTTTTTCCAGAGTGGCTGCACCAGTTTGCATTCCCACCAACAGTGCAAGAGGGTTCCCGTTTCTCCACATCTTCTCCAGCATCTATAGTCTCCTGATTTGTTCATTTTGGCCACTCTGACTGGCGTGAGGTGATATCTGAGTGGTTTTGATTTGTATTTCCCTGATGAGGAGCGACGTTGAGCATCTTTTCATGTGCCTGTTGGCCATCTGGATGTCTTCTTTAGAGAAGTGTCTATTCATGTTTTCTGCCCATTTCTTCACTGGGTTATTTGTTTTTTGGGTGTGGAGTTTGGTGAGCTCTTTATAGATTTTGGGTAGTAGCCTTTGTCTGATATGTCATTTGCAAATATCTTTTCCCATTCCATTTGTTGCCTTTTAGTTTTGTTGGTTGTTTCCTTTGCAGTGCAGAAGCTTTTTATCTTCATGAGGTCCCAGTAGTTCATTTTTGCTTTTAATTCCCTTGCCTTTGGGGATGTGTCAAGTAAGAAATTGCTAAGGCTGAGGTCAGAGAGGTCTTTTCCTGCTTTCTCCTCTAGGGTTTTGATGGTTTCCTGTCTCACATTCAGGTCCTTTATCCATTTTGAGTTTATTTTTGTGAATGGTGTGAGAAAGTGACCTAGTTTCAACCTTCTGCATGTTGCTGTCCAGTTCTCCCAGCACCATTTGTTAAAGAGACTGTCTTTTTTTCCATTGGATGTTCTTTCACTCTTTGTCAAAGATTAGTTGGCTCATACGTTTGTGGGTCTAGTTCTGGGGTTTCTATTCTATTCCATTGGTCTATGTGTCTGTTTTTGTGCCAATACCATGCTGTCTTGATGATTACAGCTTTGTAGTAGAGGCTAAAGTCTGGGATTGTGATGCCTCCTGCTTTGGTCTTCTTCTTCAAAGTTACTTTGGCTATTCGGGGCCTTTTGTGGTTCCATATGAATTTTAGGATTGCTTGTTCTAGTTTCGAGAAGAATGCTGGTGCAATTTTGATTGGGATTGCATTGAATGTGTAGATAGCTTTGGGTAGTATTGACATTTTGACAATATTTATTCTTCCCATCCATGAGCACGGAATGTTTTTCCATTTCTTTATATCTTCTTCAATTTCCTTCATAAGCTTTCTATAGTTTTCAGCATACAGATCTTTTACATCTTTGGTTAGATTTATCCCTAGGTATTTTATGCTTCTTGGTGTAATTGTGAATGGGATCAGTTTCTTTATTTGTCTTTCTGTGGCTTCATTGTTAGTGTATAAGAATGCAACTGATTTCTGTATATTGATTTTGTATCCAGCAACTTTGCTGAATTCATGTATCAGTTCTAGCAAACTTCTGGTGGAGTCTATAGGATTTTCCATGTATAATATCATGTCATCTGCAAAAAGTGAAAGCTTGACTTCATCTTTGCCAATTTTGATGCCTTTGATTTCCTTTTGTTGTCTGCTGATGCTAGAACTTCCAACACTATGTTAAACAACAGCGGTGAGAGTGGGCATCCCTGTCGTGTTCCTGATCTCAGGGAAAAAGCTCTCAGTTTTTCCCCACTGAGGATGATGTTAGCTGTGGGCTTTTCATAAATGGCTTTTATGATCTTTAAGTATGTTCCTTCTATCCCGACTTTCTGAAGGGTTTTTATTAAGAAAGTGTGCTGGGGGCGCCTGGGTGGCGCAGTCGGTTAAGCGTCCGACTTCAGCCAGGTCACGATCTCGCGGTCCATGAGTTCGAGCCCCGCGTCGGGCTCTGGGCTGATGGCTCAGAGCCTGGAGCCTGTTTCCGATGCTGTGTCTCCCTCTCTCTCTGCCCCTCCCCCGTTCATGCTCTGTATCTCTCTGTCCCAAAAATAAATAAACGTTGAAAAAAAAAAAAAGAAAGTGTGCTGAATTTTGTCAAATGCCTTTTCTGCATTGATTGACAGGATCATATGGTTCTTATCTTTTCTTTTATTAATGTGATGTATCACGTTGATTGATTTGCGAATGTTGAACCAGCCCTGCATCCCAGGAATGAATCCCACTTGATCATGGTGAATAATTCTTTTTATATGCTGTTGAATTCGATTTGCTAGTATCTTATTGAGAATTTTTGCATCCATATTCATCAGGGATATTGGCCTGTAGCTTTCTTTTTTTACTGGGTCTCTGTCTGGTTTAGGAATCAAAGTAACACTGGCTTCATAGAATGAGTTTGGAAGTTTTCCTTCCCTTTCTATATTTTGGAATAGCTTGAGAAGGATAGATATTATCTCTGCTTTAAACATCTGGTAGAACTCCCCTGGGAAGCCATTTGGTCCTGGACTCTTATTTGTTGGGAGATTTTTGATAACCGATTCAATTTCTTCGCTGGTTATGGGTCTGTTCAAGCTTTCTCTTTCCTCCTGATTGAGTTTTGGAAGGGTGTGGGTGTGTAGGAATTTGTCCATTTCTTCCAGGTTGTCCAGTTTGTTGCATATAATTTTTCATAGTATTCCCTGATAATTGCTTGTATCTCTGAGGGATTGGTTGTAACAATTCCATTTTCATTCATGATTTTATCTATTTGGGTCATCTCCCTTTTCTTTTTGAGAAGGCTGGCTAGAGGTTTGTCAATTTTGTTTATTTTTTCAAAAAACCAACTCTTGGTTTCGTTGATCTGCTCTACAGTTTTTTTAGATTCTATATTGTTTATTTCTGCTCTGATCTTTATTATTTCTCTTCTGCTGGGTTTGGGGTGTCTTTGCTGCTCTGCTTCTATTTCCTTTAGGTGTGCTGTTAGATTCTGTATTTGGGATTTTCTTGTTTCTTGAGATAGGCCTGGATTGCAATGTATTTTCCTCTCAGCACTGCCTTCGCTGCGTCCCAAAGCGTTTGGATTGTTGTATTTTCATTTTCGTTTGTTTCCATACATTTTTTAATGTCTTCTCTAATTGTCTGGTTGACCCACTCATTCGTTAGTAGGGTGTTCTTTAACCTTCATGCTTTTGGAGGTTTTCCAGACTTTTTCCTGTGGTTGATTTCAAGCTTCATAGCATTGGGGTCTGAAAGTATGCATGGTATGATCTCAATTCTTGTATACTTATGAAGGGTTGTTTTGTGACCCAGTATGTGATCTATCTTGGATAATGTTCCATGTGCACTCGAGAAGAAAGTATATTCTGTTGCTTTGGGATGCAGAGTTCTAAATATATCTGTCAAGTCCATCTGATCCAATGTATCATTCAGGGCCCTTGTTTCTTTATTGATCCTGTGTCTAGATGATCTATCCATTGTTGTAAGTGGAGTATTAAAGTCCCCTGCAATTACCACATTCTTATCAATATGGTTGCTTATGTTTGTGAGTAATTGTTTTATATATTTGGGGGCTCCTGTATTCAGCACATAGACATTTATAATTGTTAGCTCTTCCTGATGGATAGACCCTGTGATTATTATATAATGGCCTTCTTCATCTCTTGTTACAGCCTTTAATTTAAAGTCTAGTTTGTCTGATATAAGTATGGCTACTCCAGCTTTCTTTTGACTTCCAGTAGCATGATAAATAGTTCTCCATCCCCTCATGTTTATTTATTTTTGACAGAGAGAGAGAGAGAGAGAGAGAGAGAGAGAGAGAGAGCATGAGTGGGGTAGGGGCAGAGAGAGCTCCCTCAGAATCTTAAGCAGGCTCCAGGCTCCAGCCTCTGAGCTGTCAGCACACAGCCTGACGTGGGGCTCAAACTCACAGACTGCGAGATCATGACCTGAGCCGAAGTCAGACGCTCAACTGAGCCACCCAGGCACACCTGATCTTATTTTAAAACACTTTAAAATGTGACAACAATGAAATCTTGAGCAAATTACTTTGTCTACCTGGTACTCAATTTCCACTTCTGCAAAATCTGAAGACATCTAAAGATTCTTCCATCCCCAATGCTTTTTGATTATGTCTATGAAATGTAAACCTATCTCCCCACTCTCTCTTTCAAAATTTAAAGTACTGTACTTTGTGGGGGATGAAATACCATTCTCTTGCTGATGTTGGCTATAGTAAGAGCAGGTGGCAGTCACTGATCTTAACCTTAAACATTTCCTATGGTGGAAGGGAATGGAAACATCTATCTTCAGTTTCTCTTCCTATATCCTACATTAGGTATACTAAGTGGGGTATGTCTGTAAAACATATATGGAAATGACTGTTGGGCCATGACTCGGTAACAGCTCCAATTTAAACTATTTCATTTTGTGAAGATAATTTTGTGCCCTATTGTTCTTCCACCCTCTTTCCAAAAATAAGAGTTTGAAATAAAGCCCAAGTAATGGGGCAACTTCAGGAAAGTGAAAGAAATTGAAGTGGTCTCCAGTGGGTCTTTAGGGAACCAAAGAACATGTAACAAATCACTCAGAAAATTACTATACAATCCTGGATGAAATTCTTCTGCCTTTTATAGTGTTAAAACACAAGGGAAACAGATAAAGCCAAAGCAAAGCAGCTAGTTTCATTTTCTTAACCTTTGGCTGCCCATCGTTAGACTTAAGTTGCCCGTGTGAAATTGAACATGTTTATGTGTTTGGTGAGGAAAAAAAATTGGCAAAAGAACAAAACACTGAACTCTCTTTCTTTATAAGATAGGGTAATATGTAAAGACCCTCACTACTGTAGAACTACACGTTCTTAAAATGTGAATTATTTAAAGTTGTGTATTTTTCATGTTATTTTCTGACTCTGTGCCTGTGTGTATGTGTGTGTGTCTGGGGGTGTTGAGGGGGTAGAAGGGAGAGAAAAAGTGAGAGAGAGAGAGAGAGAGAGAGAGAGGAAAGGAGGTAAAAAGGGGGGGGGAGAGAGATACACAGTTATTTTTTAAAGACATTGAAACAATTTAGATGATTATTTATGTCTGGATTTCCCAGTAGCTTAATGACCATGTGTAAATAAAGGGGAATGATTTATTTGTACACAGAACTTAGATAGCAAGGGTAGGAAAAGGGGTACATTTCTCATTCTGAAACTAAAACCTAGTCTGGTGGATTCCCACAAAGTAATGAGAGAATAATTCCATTTGCCCTCCAAGAACTGACTGCAGAGATTATAAATCTGGTGCCAATTACACTGTGGATACCTGACTCTAGGAACTGCTATGACATCACCGACTCATTTCACCCAGGCTAACTGGAAACTGTCAGACAAAAAGCTCTCTGCTTCTCCCACCTCAGGCTATATCTAAACCAGTTGCCTAGAGGTGAAAGATTCAGTATATCCCATTACTGATAATTTCACCCATCTCGTTTCCCTGTACTGAACTCATTCCAAACTGTGGAGTTTGAAATAACCTCAGTGCCATCTCAAAAAAAAAAAAAAAAAAAAAAAAAAAAAAAGTAGCAATGGTCAAATTTTAAAAGATTAATCCAAACATCCTAGGAAATTTTTCATGTGTCAGACCTCTACAGGATTTTATCTTAAAGAATTAATGTCAATGACAAAGGAAATATTCAGCATGCCAACATATATAGCTAAATAATGATTTCACTAGAAAAATGCAAAGACCTAAAATAAAATTTGAAATTAGTTGTAGCCTGGGACACCTGAATGACTGAGTTGGTTAAGTGTCTGACTCTTGATCTCAGCTCAGATCTTGATCTCAGGGTCATGAGTTCAAGTCCTATATTGGGCTTCATGCTGGGAGTGAAGCCTACTTAAAAAAAAAAAAGTGGGTGTAGCTTAATTATGTCCTTCATATTAAAAATGGAGTTATAGGGGCGCCTGGGTGGCTCAGTCGGTTGAGCGTCCGACTTCGCTCAGGTCACGATCTCGCGGTCCGTGAGTTCGAACCCCGCGTCGGGCTCTGTGCTGACTGCTCAGAGCCTGGAGCCTGTTTCACATTCTGTGTCTCCCTCTCTCTCTGACCCTCCCCCGTTCATGCTCTGTCTCTCTCTGTCTCAAAAATAAACGTTAAAAAAAATGGAGTTATAGGAAAAATTATGTATTCAGGGTAGATTTCCTCGGAAATGGGGAAACCTTTAAGCCAGACCACTTGTGCCATATATGTTTGGTGCTGAGAGCAAAGTGTTTAAAATCAGACTAGTGGACTTGAATCCCAGCATCACCACTAACTGATTAGCTAATTTTGGATACATTACTTACACTATCTGTGCCTTGGGCTTCCTCATCTGTATAACTGGGGTGTAGAGGTACCAAACTAATAAGGTTGCATAGGAATTGCAAATAAAATTCTTAGAATAGTGCTGGGGCACCTAGTGGGTGCACATACACAGGAAACAGGAAGTGTAATTATTGGCATTCAAGCTATCAGTTTTAAAGAGAAAACATTTCCAGACAGTCATGGTACTTTAAAAATTTCAAACTATGGTTATCAGAGTCTAGTTATATTGTTCTGTCCTTTTTCTGCCACCACCACCAAATCACATGCACTAGTTATACTTAGATCCAGGATAAACTGGGATTCTCTTCCTTTGTTCTGACAAAGTGAGAAAATTCAGAGGCCTTGTCTGTATGTAAGTGTGAGTTTCATGTACTCTGGGCCTCTAATGTAATGGTAAATGATCGTTGTTCTCTACTTGTTGAATTCTTGCCTTTGAATTCTAGTATATGTCAATTAAAACTATCAATTTGTTAACCTACAGAGCCCATCAGGTAATCACATGTGATGGGAAACAAACAGAATGGAGTCACAACAAAGAAAGGAGTTTCCTAAGCTATCTGCAGCGTAATAGATAAACCAGGGCAAGTTCTATTCAATTTCATTGTATATTATTTGCTTCCCAAGAACCAATGAGATATAAATTATCCTCCAGCACCAGCAATAGAAGTATTTATGCATTCTTTGAGCATTTTTCCATCCTACAACAACTAGAACATTTCTAGGAATCAATATTTATTAATTACTTATCTGAATTAATAATTCCCAACTGCCAAAGAGTTATTTTCAGATTAAAGAAAGTATTGTGTCACCCAATCTTTGGAATAACAAGGTAAAATTTGTTAAAATGTCACTCTGTTAAATTAAAGTGGAAAAGTAAATAAGATGTTGCTATTTTGTCTTCATTTTAATAAATGCTCACCTATATAAATATCCTCTGGGTTACGGGTATTTCTTTTGCTTTATTTTATAACCTAAGAAGGTAACAACTAAATAGGAATATGATTGAAGAGCACAGGAATGTAGCTCAGTGTTTTTGTAATAGTTGAGAATTTATGTGCAAATTGAATAAGGAGCTAACCGGGATATTAGTGATGTACTTTAGGGCAGGTTCAGTCACACAGCAGCAAAATCTTATCCTTAGATCTGTGCATATGTCTTAATCTTCTGGAAAGCCATCGATAATCTTGCAATCATTGCAAATAATTCCAGATATTTAGAACTTGAAGAAAATAAGTTTGAACTCTTTAAACAGTTTTACTGTAAGGAGGACTGACCCTTTGGGTTAACTGCCTATTCCATAAAAACATTCTTTGTCTGTTCTCTGAAAATGTTCCCTCTCCCATCCATATGCTTCCAGGAGGAACAACTGTTCTATGATCCAAACTGCCACGTAACTTCCACTTTCTTCTCCCTATTGTTTTTTTTTTCTATTTTATGTATTCTCCATGATCCTATTTTCCTTTCCTTCCTAAATCACCTCATTTATTTCCTTCATAGCACAGATTATAATATAACAACCTCTTCCTTATTTGCTGTATACTTACCTATAGTCTGCTCATGAATTTTCCTAGTCTTGAGGTTTGTGAAGAGAATCTATCAAAAGTAGGCTGCCCATAGTATAATTTTTAACAAATGATTGAAAGTGCTGATCAGTTATCCAGATAGAAAAATAAAACAAGTGCCTTTTTTCCCTCCAATATGAGGTAATAACTCATAAATTAAGATGAAGACTTCAATAAAATATAGAAAAGTAAAAGAAAAGTATTTTTTATGAATAATATAAGATTTAAAAATTCATAAATGATTACATATTGGGTTTAAAAAACACCAACCACTTAAGGAGCTAAGATATACACATCATAAAAACACACAAAGAGCAACATGGGACCAAATAACTGCTTGAATCCAAGAAAATAGTTTAAGAATTACACCCAAAGTTCTATTCTTAGGAATACTTTGTGTTCTTACTTTTTGAGTAATAATAAATCAGGAGTATGAGCAAGTTATATGAAGGACAAGAAAGGGCCATTAATCCTTAACTTAGGTATTTCAAGTTATGTTATAGTAATTTATTCTAATCACTCCTTTATTATTCTAATCTTTGATGTACTGTATTTTAAAAAACTTTTTTTTTTCTTTTAAAACCACTGATCCCTTCTTCTCATGCAGATTTTGAAATCTTTGACCTATATCTGATGGATAATGATAAACAGCAGTCTAGGCCTTGAAGGTAGCCTTCTTTCTCCTGTGCTCAATAAATATGCATAAGTGCATATTTAACACCCTTTGGCCTCCTTTGGCTTGACTGCTCAGTTCTCAGACTTCTTTCCTGTTGCTGCTAACAAAAGCCTAGACAGTCATAGCTATTCATAGTCTTGCTGTCTTTATTTCTACATCATTACTTGAGCCTTGCTTTTCTCCCCAAGCTACACCCAACTCCACTTGGTCTGATACAAACCCTGGACTTTGCCCATGAACTTTGTTCCCACCCCCCACCTGCCTGGACTGAGTACCCCTAATTTCCATCCTGAAGGAGGTACATAGACCTTTTATCATCTGGTCTAATAAATAACCTAGTAGACACTAGATAAGTCATTTTGCAAAGGTCTCTTGGGTCAATCATCTAAATGTTTAATTTCAATCTTAGGAATGTTGGCAACATTGAAAGTTGATGGCAAAGGAGGATGGTTTCAGTAGCATTAATTTGCTATTGTGAACTGTGTCTCTTAGATATTTTAGGGGTTTAAGACAGCACCCCCCACCCCAGAATGTGCCTTTTTGGTATGTGGACTAATTTGACTTGAAAACACTTGAGAGCATGTGGGCTCAAGAGAAACTCTTGTCCTCCCTTAAGTACATAGAAGAATTTAAACTGGAGGACTTTCCCAAAATAAGGGTTATTCTCAGAGATAAATTTTATCTGAGTGACTCATTTGTATGGCAGGATGAACATCTAATCACCAAACATCTACTCTTCTTGTCTTGTGAAGTGCATTCCTTCCCCCTGAAGTCCTAGACCCCTATCTCCTTCTCCTCAGCTCAGGATGACATGTACACCTCTTTTTTGCCTCATTGTCCTTGGAATCTTCATGTCTGTATGGATCCCCCATACTTGCACTATGAAATTTGATCTCCCCCTGTTAATCTATATCATTTCAATTTCTTAGTCCAGCTAGAAGGACCTCTGAGGGGACAAGAGTTCTTGCTCCCTGGCTGATGTGTTTCAACCCCCTTATAATTTGACTGAGCATACATTTGGGTAGCCTCATTTACTTATTCAGTTACTTCATTTACTTTTATTTCATTGCAGCCTCCTTGAAAATTACACATTAATTATAAAGTTTAAAAATAACCCCTGTAAATTCCAAACCAGATTATCTATACCTTATCTCTTGACTACCAATGTGGAAAATATGGGTTTGTTGTGTAGAAAAATTTTAGACAGAAAAGATGCTAAGAAAATGTATCTCAAATCAGTGATAAATGAGATCAAGGTTATTAAATAAGTACTATGATTTGATTGGAAATGTTTAGGGGAAAGTGACATCATGCCAATTTAGAGACAAAACGCCTCTATATTCCTCTTTCATCTTTTGAGATGTTCCTGAGTTGCATCTTTATGTAAACCAGTTGCGTTGTACCTCCACATATTCTAACATGATTGACTTAGCTATATCCTCCCAATCATTTCAAATAAATAAGTATTTTGTATTACATGAAGTTAAAGTATGGATTTTGCTTTCTGGGCCCTGTACCCTCGGGCCAGCCAGTCCAGCTCTTTCTCTAAGACAGTATTTTGGGGTCCCCCTCATTGCACCAAAATATTCTAGGGCAGCCCTTTGCTAGGTCCCTTCTTCCCACATGTTCAAAGCAGTTGGTCTAACTGCTCCAGGCATTGTTTCCTGTACCAGAACTTTCTTCTTCCAAAATTAGGATTTATTTACCTTTTGTAAGTATCATTTATTCAGCCAACTGAAATGACAACTTAATTAGAATTAAAGTGGCAATAGCTAAACAGGAACTAAAAACATATCTTGATAACAAAAATAAATATTAATGAGAATTTTAATAAATTTAATATTGATTCAGTTTTAAAAAATACAGGCCATATGAGAAGCTGGCTTATAATCTTTTAGGATTTCTTCAAACACAACACTTCAATGACTGTACCCATTATAAGACCCAAGGCCACCACACACAGTTGTATATGTTGTTCTCTGCATAAGGACAACAAACTGAGAGAGTAAATGAGAAGTGGAATTTAGACTACACTCTTCTTGCCAAGTACACACCCCAGCATGGGGCTACATCAGTCTAGAATATGGAAGACTTTTTAATCCATACAAAGATACTAGCTGTTTGCCAAGTAGTACATTCTTGAAGGAAAACCTACCTAGAGAGTCTACTGACTGTCTCTTAAATTTGCATAAAGAGACAAGTAGTGACCATGTTAAGACCAGTTCTGTCTCCTTTGTATAATGAATACTTCTTTCACTTGATACTTTTACAGATATCATCAATATGTCCAATTTTCTTAATTATTTATTGCTAAATATCAAATTTGGTGGTCTTTACAAAGGTGTTCTTTACTATTCTACTTAATACTTTATTTGAATCATTTTTAAATATTTACTTCCTAATTCTGAATATTTTAGGTTGTTTTAACACAAGAACTTTCAATTATTAATAGATTTGGAGATATTTTAAAGCTGAACCTAGACTACATATCCATCTTGAGAATATTGATTTTACTCTATGAGAGAGTTATGTTTAAAAAACCATTGCCAGAACAAAAGTTATGTAATAACTAAATTATAAGAGTGAGGACTTGAAAGTACTATGACTAATAAAAAGAATTTTATAGTGGGGTGCCCAGGTGGCTCAGTCGGTTGGGCATCTGGCTTCAGCTCAGGTCATGATCTCACGGTCTGTGGGTTCGAGCCCCGCGCTGGGCTCTGTGCTGACAGCTTGGAGCCTGGAGCCTGCTTCAGATTCTGTGTCTCCCTCTCTCTCTGCCCCTCCCCCACTCATGCTGTCTCTCTCTGTCTCAAAAATAAAAATAAGCATTAGAAAATTTTAAGAAAAGAATTTTATAGTATAGATGCCATAATGGTATGACTGTTATCCAGAAAATGATGTAGAAGTTCTAATTTTTTCAAGTCCTTTCATTAGTATTGCCTGTTATTGTTATTACATATATGCCTGTAAGAAAGAATACCCATAAAACTATAGTTTGTTAAATTATTCAGTTACTCATTTTATCCAAAGTTAAGAAGAAATCCAGGTACAATATAGTCATTGACATCATTGTTCTTTCACCACCAGTGTAAGAAGTACCTACAGTGGAAGCTATGGATGGAGACACTCCTCATCTCCAGGGGGATTAGTTGCTGATTACCCAAAGCTGAGTCCCATTCCAGAAATTATTCTCTGTCAGAGAAAGCTTGCTGCCTCCTAATGGCTGATTAATGAAGGGAATACAAAGACCTCAATTCAGGACAACTCTAAAAAACACAGCCCAGTTCCAGAGCTTCTCTTTGAAATAACTCAGGTCTCTGTTATAGCTGTATTATAGTTCAACTTCTCCTTCTGCATAATCTTGCTTTCCTCAACCTTCACAAGTCTTATTCCTGGAAATTCTCCCCAGTAAACTTCTTGCACATGAATTCCAGAAACCGCTTCCTGAAAAATCTGACCTACTAAAGTTGGTGCCAGGAATGGTACTAGGAATGATCCTTGACTGGCTGGCAATGAAGACCTTATCTCTAGCTGTAGGTAGAAGACTGAGAGCTCTTGGGATGATCTTAGGGTCCCTGTTAACATGTTCATCAGTGGTGAAACTTGTTCTGAACCCAGCAGATGGGAACACACTGGCAGGTGCAATATTATAGGCATTTAAGAGGTACAGGAGTAATATGTAAAAGGACTGTGAAATCAGATGGATGGGATCATCAATGCATTGGTTAATCATTGATTTAAGGTGAATTGGAAAAGCCAGAGGGTCTTCTTAGCAGTGTACCACAAGTGTGTCATCTCATTAGCTGGAGGACGAAAATAGTTAATGTTCCATACTAGGACCCAATCATAAAATCAGCAGAACTCCAGAAAAGGATAAACTATCCACCTTAGCAGACCTGCTATGATGGTTCAGGGCCCCTGTTGTGAAGGAATGAGACCCAAAGACCTGAAATGGTTACTCTGGGTTGATGAAGTTGGAAGTTATGAATTCTTAGATATTTCCGAACACTTTTGGTCTACACTAATCTATCTCTTATAAAAGCTTTAGCATTGTCTCCTCAATTAAATATGATGCAAAGAGATTTCCTTGTTAGATAATGTGTACTCCCCCCAGGATCTACCCCCATCTACCTTCCTGTATATCAAACCAATAAATGGGTCAACTCACAGCATAACCCTGTCATACCCAAAAGTTCTGAACTCAAAAGGAAAGAAAATGAGCCAGTACATAGAAGAAGCTTCAGGATATAGTCAACATATTGGGCCAACAACATGGAGAGTGTTTGTGGGACTGGATGCTGAGAATGCTGAATCAAAGAGAAGCAGAATGTAAAGTAAAATGAGACAGAGTATCATTGTGGGAGCATTCATATATAATACAAGATTCTAAATTCTGGAATTATGACCTATAAAAGTCCCCTGGGAGACAGTGCTTTTACACACTGACTGGTTTTTAGAAGCTTGGATAGAGGTGGCTCATACTAAAAGAAGCAGAGATACCAGATCTATCATGGAAACAAGTGGAGGAAAGGATCAAATGCTTCAGACAAATGAGCATGCTAGAGAAGATACACTATCTAAATCCAGAAAACTGAATACCTGACTACAAAGGAAGGCCTAGAAGACTATTTATCAAAGTGCTAAGGGAAGTGTTACCAAGATAGGTACCAACACTGTTAGTAAACTCAGTGAAGCTGTCCTCTGTAGACCAGAGATGCTGCTGAAGGACTGGGCTCCTTGAGAGCAATGTGATAGCATACTCCCCAGATCATAGAGGCCATATAGGAGCACATGACCATCAGAGACAAGTAGGATGCAATTGGCATCATGAGCATCATGGATAGAGATAAAAAGTAAGCCTGTAATCCCTACTTTAAAAGATATATAGGGGCACCTCGGTGGCTCAGTCAGTTAAGCGTCTGACTGTGGCTCAGGCCATGATCTCACGGTTCGTGAGTTCAAGCCCCACATCAGGCTCTGTGAGAGCCTGGAGCCTGCTTCAGATTCTGTGTCTCCCTCTCTCTCTGAACCTCTCCTGCTCGGGCTCTGTCTTTCTCTGTCTCTTGAAAATAAAAATAAACATTAAAAAATTTTTTTAAACATATATAAACCATGGACTTTGTCTTTTCATCACCCTAGACAATAGCCATGAAGATTCACAACTGTACTTGATACTACAAATGAACCACATTTTTGATAAATCTTTCTTGAGAAAGCAAAAGAAATT
This sequence comes from Lynx canadensis, assembly GCF_007474595.2. NCBI lineage: Eukaryota > Metazoa > Chordata > Mammalia > Carnivora > Felidae > Lynx > Lynx canadensis. The sequence goes on along the minus strand of NC_044310.1, from coordinate 130,179,775 downwards.
GAATTGTGGGCATCTGGATTCCAGGACCATGTCTTTGTCCTTGATCTATAAGATGTAATTCAGTAATAAAGCCTATTCAACATGTAGAGGGTCATATCCCAGTAAGAACATTTATGAAGAGTAACATTATTTCTACTTACAAGAGGATAAGTAGATTCTTCTGATTCTTCGAACAGATTTCAGCTTCCTTTGGAAAGACTGACATGTGCACAAAACATCATAATTTGGTAGAATTTTCAGAAATGGAAGATAAAAATACTCTAACCATTATAAAAAATAAATTTGAAATGACTTATACTAGCATCTTAATCCAGGTGATTGATTGGATCAGTGGTGTATATTTCTCTGCTTCTCTACATCCATTTTCCTCTCTTCTTTGCCCTAACTGGTCCTTGGGTGTCATTTGCTATGGACTTCATCTCTGAGGCTCTCTTGCCTTCTGAGTTCAGTTAATGAGAGGTAATCCTAGAGATGAACAGTGAAAAAACGAAGGTTGGGTGATTTAGTCTCTTGCCCCTCTCATTCTGGCTTTGGTTTTTAGTTCTATGTGTGAATCCATTTTCATGTTGGATGACCACTCTATGATTAAGGTATAATTCTAGTTGAGTTTCAGTAACACCCTTCCCTCCCCATGCTCCTCTAAGCGGAGATATGATGATGATTTCCCCTGATATTAGGCTCTGGGTTCTTTCCTACCCTTCTTGGGTTCTCTTAACGCTGCCCACACTCCTGTAAATAGTCACATTGTCAAACTGCCTTCCATTAAATAAATTCTTCAAGCATGCCATCTGTTTTCTGCTGGGACTCTGACTTATAAAACAAGTGAATTTTTGTTATTTATCTGTATTTATTTTCATAATAAACATGTATATTTACAATGAAAAAGCAATGATATTTCAAGTTTCATATTATAATGTTAAAGTCACTCCTCAATGAGAAAAAAAAGAGATATTGTAGTTGTTGTTTGCTCATTTGATTATGGGTTGGCTTTGATGGTCGATTTCAAGTGAAAACATTTAGGGACGATGGAGATAGGGAAAGGAGGGATTATGGGCTTCAAGTTTAGCTTTGTTATGCCATTGATCACAGCAAAGTTCAAACTCATTTCTTCTCATGTTTCTGTTTAGTGCTCAGGCCTGTGCTGATGAGTTAAGAGCTTATATGACTGAAAGTCAAAGCTATAAGTGAACTAAGATAAGCAGGGCAGATATCCAAGATTGAACACATTAAGTTGTTTAATTCTTAAAAAAAAGAAAGACAGCACCTGCAAGTGGTTTGTTCTCATAGCATATTGCCATATATATTCATCTATTTCATGTTGCTGTTCATCTGAGGCAGTGCTTAAAAAATACCCCATTGCCGCATAACAATATGTGCAAACACAATCTCACCATTTTGTTTTCAAGCATTTTACTAGAAAAATTAAGTTGTATTATATTATTTAATTATATATAATTATATTTAATGTTGGATAAATTAGGAAATAGTTGCCTAATTCAAAACCTTAGCTTGGATTTCAATACCTGGAGACACTCTCCCTCCCTCCTGTACTATGAAGAGAGAAGTAATTAAGTTCCTATATTTAGAAAGAATTGGTTTGCTGTTTAGACACATCATTTACTTTTTACTCAACTGCTCCATGGGAAGGCAGACAGATACAGCATCCTATGCGTGCTTCTGCATCTGTGCAGTTTGTGCAAAACAAACACCCAAACTCTTTGGGGACCACTCAGTTAGAGAGTGAAATAATGAAAACATTTTGTCAAGAGGGAAATATCCGTTTCTGACAAGCTTATCTCTGTGGTACCCCTTCAACCAAGGTATTAAAGAAGAAAATACTTGGGCATACGTCTTCTTCAGGATTCTTAATGTCATGCTGCTACCATCCCAAGGATAGCTTGAAATGAGGCCCCTCCCCTCTACAAGGTAAGACAGCACTGTGTTGTGTTAGGAGAGACAATAAGGATCGTGTTGTCCAATACCCTCATATTATGGTGGAGAAAGTGAGACCCAGATTAAGAGCCTTCTCCAAGGTTAAACAGCTTCTAAGTACCAGCCCTCTTGTTTCTCTGACCAGTTCACTGAGGACATTAAGATGCATCACTGCTATCCTTCATTTAGTTTGGCATGTTGCTAGATCTTATTGTATATCCTCTTCATTTCCATTCAACAAAAATTTATTAAGAACTTACTGCATGCCTGTTCTGTGCTCATTGCTAAGGACTTTATGCCAGACATTGGAAACTCAGGCTAAATTATTAGGCAGCATTATTAGGAAGGCAAATGTTAAAAGAAATCAACACTTCTTAAATCAGATGAGGAAGGAGGGTGGACTCAGGACTGCAGGTGCGTATGAATTTTGATATAAATGGATTGTATGTTGAGTGGCATTCACTGGTACGTTATGCTCTGAACCATCTAGATGTTATGAACAGGAAAATCAATGTTGAAGGAAATACTAATGGTTTAGCAAAGAGCTCTTACCAGTGAAACTTTAAGCCACAGTTGCTGGTAAAGTACCTAGGGAGTTTTATAGAATGAGGAAAACTCTGGGAAACATCAACATTTAAAATGTAATGTTGGGGCGCCTGGGTGGCTCAGTCTGTTGAGCGTCTGACTTCGGCTCAGGTCATGATCTCACAGCTTGTGGGTTCGAGCCCCGCATTGGGCTTTGTGCTTACAGCTCGGAGCCTGGAGCCTGCTTCGGATTCTGTGTCTCCTCTCTTTGCCCCACCCCCCCCCCACCCTCTGTCTCTCTCTCCTTTAAAAATAAACATGAAAAAAAAAATTAAAATGTAGTGTCAAGAACAACTGCCTTTAACACCAAGAAGCCACAGCCAGGAAAAGGTAATTAGAAATTCAACTGAGAATGATATATCCCAAGACAGGATTAGAACAGGATTGGGTTTTGTTTGTTTGTTTGCTTGGTTGGTTGGTTGGGTTTGTTTTAGCTTTTTCAAACAATGCAAGAGATGAAATAGTCATGGTATTTACCAGCATCCAGTAGGTTGGGCACTTATTAAAAAAGGTATTGTTTATATGGACAAGAGTAACTTCAATGAAAGTGTAAAAGTGGAACAAGAGTTACAATGAGAAAAGGGCTAAGAGTTGGGGAGAAAATGCTGGCAGGTATTAGCCTTATTTTCAAAGAAATTAAGCAGAAGAAGTAGCCAATGAGAAATGTAGTTGAGAGTAGATTCTGTCTGTAAGAAAAAAGAGGTCTAGAGTCCTGGATTCAGAGGTGAAGTATGTTTCTTTTCTTTTCTGTTCTTTTTCCACCTAAACATCCCAGGTGAGATAGTGACTAGGGAGCTAGATTTCTTGTAAATAACATATAGACAAATGGGTGAGTGTGGGAGTGTACTGAGGACAAAATGAGGAAGGGAAAAGTGGTTCTTAAGTCAGTCTGTCATGTCACAGCATCCTAACTGCAGGATGCATTAGGCTTGATGAGTTTGAGAGTCAATTGGGCTCTTACATTCCAGCTACCACAGATGGGAGTATTACCAAATCTAGCCGTGGTGATTAGCCCTGACAACTCAGTTCTGACAGATTCACTCAGAATCACTGTTGCAAAATGACTCAGAGCTTAAGAAAGATATTTACCAACAGAGAACTGCCAAAATGACACTGAGTGATTGAGGTTAAAAAATAAATTACAGCTCCTTCACCTGAGTCACTCATCTTAGACTGATTCCTGCCAAGTTAAATGGTCACTCTCAGTTGCCTCAAGACAAAATATAGGTTTGATAGTTGCCCCAATATTTCTCTGGTTAGTGCAAGGCACACCCCTCTCAGGAAGAAAATCACAGTATTTCCTTAAGAAATGTTGGGATCCTTCTAGTCACATATACAGGTTAAATTAAATCATAATCACTTTTTATCAAAATGAGTTGCATGCTTGGGAATAGTAAATTTTTCAATGAACAGTGAAAATATTCTTGGCATGGACACATTTCATGCAAAGGCAGATTGCTAGACTGTTTAAAATTAGCTTTCATTATTATTCAATGATGTGTCAAATGAAATGAGCTAAAATTAATGTTGTTACCTGGTCACTGGCATGCAGTGTGCCACATCACAGCAGAATCAGATGGTGATGTTAACATAGCAATAGCCCAGCATTCCCAAATATTTATCGTGTTGTGTCAGTGACATTGCAATGTGTCTAGTGATTATGGTCACTACCTGCCACATTCTGTGCCTCCCTGCCCAGTAACAACGCATAACCCTTCAAAATTTAGAAATCCCTGGAGTCTCTCAGGGCTTCGGCTGAGATCTTAAAGGTATTACTCCTAATCTAGTTGTAGGAAAGAAACAGGATATTTCAGAACTTCTTTGTGTCTTCAATTCCTTGGATGATTATTAGCTTAACCTACACTTCCCAAGAAAAATAACAAGGGCGAGTCAGATCTTTCTTGAGATCTTTGGAACTTTCCTCTTGCCTCTCATCATCCCAGAGACTCTCCAAACTTTAGGCCATCCCAGTCCTAAAGTAACCTAAAGTTCAAGGTCACTCCCTGGTACAAAGAGCTATTCTGGTTGTCCATAAAGTAGTTCTTCAGTGAAGAGATATAAATGGAGGAACAGAAGATCCTGCTCATGTCTCAGCCTTCTGTTAGACTTTGTTTCTACAAGGAAGGCTCTCTATTTCAATTCTAGCATTGGGAGAGCAGGCAGTTTTGAAGCTTGCCAACTTCTCAGGGATCAGAATAAACCCCAGGTCTAGAAAACAATGAAGTAAAATTTAGGATTAAGGAAGATATAATGTCGTTCCTTATTATTTACTAAATATGTCATTCTGGACAGATGATAGGACTGTAAAGGGTGCTTTGGTGCCCTGCTCTGGGTCACTGTTCTGGACCACACACCAACTCCAGCTGCTGTGAGTGGTATTAACCGCTTACTGTCCCTCACCTTGCCCAAAGGCAGCCAGTGACTGATCAGTGAGGAATGAAAAACACCAACTTCCTTGCCTTAAGTTAGGAAAAACTCCGTGGTACTTTCTATGCTGCAGAGCTTCCTGTGGAATCATGTCGACACTAGTCACCAGCAGAGATAATATTTTGCTTAGTTTTTTGTCACAGTTCTGTCCTGCTTTTCTCACTTAACCTTCTTGGAGAACATTCCCTCAATTAAGTCACTATCTCAAGAACCTTTGCCTTAGGCTCCGCTGCTGAAAACCCCAACCTAAGACAAGTACCTGCTCAATAGGCTCAGTTCAAAATAAATAAGGATATATATGAAAATCATACCTTTTAGTTAAATTATGCAAATTATAATAATAAACAGGAGGGCAAGAATGCAAGGAATCAAGTGCTAGAGTGAGCATCTGTGCAAGGTCTGAAATTTTATGCAATCACTAGATGTTGGCCAATGGGCAAAAAATTGAACCTGCATTTGAAGAAATGGTGGTTCTCTTCTGGTGATTCCTTAAATCTCGAGTAGAGTAAGAAGTGACACAGTCTGTAGGACTAAAAAGCTAAGCGGATTAGACTGGCCAAGGACGTGAGCAAAGCAGAGGAGAGTTGTTCTTACCATTGACAGATATATTTATTTTTTAGAAACCATAACCAGCACACTATGATAGTCCCTAAGCAGTAATGATTACACAATATTTGCCATATGTTAATTAAACACTGATTTTGAAATTTGCATTACAAACATTGCACAATTATAATACACAAATCAATATTTTCAGTCTTTTTTCTTTGTTAAAAATTGTACATGGTAAATATACATCAATCAGGAGGTAACTATAAATCCTACAGTGAAAATAATTGTACTTTGGATCAAGGCTTGTCATAATTAGGTGATGTAGACACCATTTTCCTACTAATTTCGTTTAAACAGAAATTAAGCTTCAGGTTTGGAAAACAGATACAAACTTTAAAAGTATTATTTGGATATGACAAATCTGGATTCAGAGTGAAAACTCATGATAGTTATAATTCTAGGTCCTGAAAACTCTGATCACAGGTCAGATTAACTTTCTGAGAATACGTTTCTTTTTAAATAAGCCAATAAGTAAATAAGAATTGATTGGTGTAGAATTTCAATTTGGACACCTTTCCATTTTTTTCTTATTTTTTTAATGTATATTTATTTTTGAGACAGAGAGAGACTGAGCATGAGTGGGGGAGGGGCAGAGAGAGAAGGAGACACAGAATCTAAAACAGGCTCCAGGCTCTGAGCTGTCAGCACAGAACCCAATGTGGGGCTCAAACCCATGAACTGAGAGATCATGACCTGAGCCGATGTTGGATGCTTAACCGACTGAGCCACTCAGGCGTCCCTGGACACTTTTTCATTTTGGGGGGGCTTCTAGATATTAAAAAGTTTGCAGTATTTAGTTATCTAGTTATGTAAATACCATTTAATCTACCTTCCAAAGATAAGCAAGCATTTGGATTTATTCCTCTAATTTTTACCTAAGCAAATATTTTAATGAATAAATTTTTATTATTTTTTTTTATCAATCTCAGATTTTCTATAGGATAAATTCCTAGAAGATACATCCCTAGGTCGAGGAGCATAGATATGGTTAATTTAAATAAATATGAACATAATTTCAAGTGTCTTTTTAATATCTTATTCTTTTGTTTATTTCTGCAGAGAGTTTGTAAGATTGCCTGGTTCCTTCCATCCTCCATGGCTCTGTGTATTACTTATGACAATCTTCAAAAAGATCCTCTAACAGTTCCTCTCATCTCTGTCCACATGTGTCACCCCTTCTGTCATGAAAGGAGACTAATTCCCTCCCTTTGAATTTCCCCTGATTTTGACTTGCTTTGACCAGTAAAATGTAAGAGAGGTGGCATCATGTTGGTTCTGGGCCAAGACACTAAGAGGTCCAGCAGCTTCCACTTTGCTCAGAAAAGCCAACCATAATGCTGTAAGTAAACTCAAGACTGGTGAATAAGTGACGAGGTACTGTGAGGAGGAACAGAAAGACCACAAGAAGGAGCATGATGAACTGGACGTCTAAGCGAAGACTTCTTAGGCTTTCCAGTCCAGCCAGTTCCATGTGGCACAAGTTAACTGATTCCTGCTCAAATGCCTGAAGTACAGAAACATGAGGAAAAATAAGTAGTTGTGTTAAGCTGCCATGTTTTGAGATGGTTTGCTATGCATAAATATATACACATATGAAAAAAATGATCATTTTAATATTTACCAATATGACTGCCAAGAAGATTCCTTTATATTAATTTTATTTTATTAGATATCAGTGAGGTTTAGCATCTTCTCATATCTTTGGCTATTTTTATTTCCATTTTTGGACTTTGCCAATCTTAGTGCTTTGACTAGTATTCTGTCAAATTTTGTTTCATATTATTCATCTTTTCCTTGTGAATCACAATAAGTCACTATAACTTTGTGTATTAAGGATTACATTTTATGTCACCAGATTTGAAAAAGAACCCACTTTTCTTTCATTTTTTTCCCTCAGTTGTGTGGCAAGTGGTGTGTGTGTGTGTGTGTGTGTGTGTGTGTGTGTCTTGCAGACGTCTTTATCAGTTGTTTCCTTTATGATTTCACATTTAGTATTCACATGGGAATTTTAAAATATTCAACCAGTTTTATTCCATCCATATTCCCATTTTTTAAGTTTATATTTACAATGATGTGAAAAGTTAGTCAAATATCTCAATGTTACCTATTAAAAAGCCTGTGCTTTCTCCATGTTTACTATACATTAATTTTATGCGTAAATAGGGCTAATTCATATCATGACACTTTTTTAGAACTTTAAAAATAGAAATATTCTTTTTTTCTCGATAATAACAGAAATTTACTAAATCAGAGAATTAAAAATGGCAGATTGTCTGATAATTGATTATAGATATGGTGACCTTTTGTGCTAGAAATCTTACAAGATCACAAAGAATTACTTGAAGCCCCATCCCTTGAATGCTTCAAATTTTGTTGAGCTTACATATAAGTATAAATATTCTAATCAGATTTTTATTTGAATTACATTGGATTCATAGATCAACATAGGAGGATTTTTTAAAACATATTTGACTTTCCTATGTATACTCCTTTCAAGTTTCTTTTTTGTTTGTTTAATAATGTCTGCTTCAATGAGAAACATTTCTTTTTTTAACCACTTTATTGAGGTATGGTTGACATACAAAAAGCTGTACATATTTAATTTATAAAAATTAATGAGTTTGAAAATAAGTAGATCGTTCACATTTCTTTTAGTATTTATTCCTAAAGAGCTTATACTTGGTTTCTAATGTGACCAGAATAGATCTTTATTTTGTTTTCTAAATAGTTATTGATTTCATACAGGGGAAATCAAGCACTGATCTTCAGGAGAATATAGGAAAAGGAAACTTTGAGAGGTCAGGTCAAGTTTGGAATGATGTTTATCTAAAAGTTATTAATGAATGCTCTCAGAGGAAAAAGGAACAAAGATTTTAGCAAGAAGAAAGGCCAAGTTCAATATGAAAGAAAGGTGAAGCCTGTGTGGAATTGAAGAACTACAACCAGGGTAAATATCAAGGTCTTCGGCTTTAGAGAACAGAAAGGCGGGGCGCCTGGGTGGCGCAGTCGGTTAAGCGTCCGACTTCAGCCAGGTCACGATCTCACGGTCCGTGAGTTCGAGCCCCGCGTCAGGCTCTGGGCTGATGGCTCGGAGCCTGGAGCCTGTTTCCGATTCTGTGTCTCCCTCTCTCTCTGCCCCTCCCCCGTTCATGCTCTGTCTCTCTCTGTCCCAAAAATAAATAAATAATAAAAAAAAAAAAACAACAAAAACGTTGAGAACAGAAAGGAGCCACAGGAGGGTGAGATGGAGTTAGGTAAATCATGAACCAAGTGCGTGAATTCTGATCCTATGCCAGAATGATCTTTGATTCGAAGAGTCCTGTCTATCCTGCCAGAGTTGGGAGAATCTTGATACATGGCGAGCATTGTTAGATACCACTTAGCTAACCAGTCATCGTCTTTAAATTAAATTGAGCAACCAGTGAAGTGACCCAAGCAGTAGTCAAGTTGCTACCAACATATCCTTGGTCATCACTATGGATAACAATAAAATTAAATAGTCAACTATGAAACAAATACTCTAGATGATGATATAGTCCTTGGTTAACAGTGTGAGAGAACACAAAATTCAGTACTTTCATTATTATTTACACTCAAAAAATGATCATTTCTTCCAAGAAACTTAGATTTCCACGTTGTCCTAATATTTAAATTTACAGATAAGAAAATTGAGGGGCGCCTGGGTCGCTCAGTCGGTTAAGCGTCTGACTTCAGCTCAGGTCATGATCTCACAGTCCGTGACTTCGAGCCCCAGGTCGGGCTCTGTGCTGATGGCTCAGAGCCTGGAGCCTGCTTCAAACTCTGTGTCTCCCTCTCTCTCTGCCCCTCCCCCGCTCATGCTCTGTCTCTGTCTCAAAAATAAATAAAAATATTAAAAAAAAAAAAAGAAAATTGAGGCTGCACAAGGAAAAGATACCCCGTGCTGCTTTTATTTACAGTAACAAGGTATTCACAGTATGAATTCCAGTCCTTTTTTTGGAAGAGGAAGGATATAAAAAATAAATACATTCATAATGAAATGGAACAGTCAGTAGCATTCTGAAAACTACAGGTATGTGGGTGCATGAGTGTGTTCACACATGTGTCTCATATGAAATTGCTGGAGGTTGTTGGAGGTGGATAAACATGTTAACAATAGTTTGATGGGGAAACTTTTAAAACATTTTTTAATTATTTAATTATTTAATTATTTAATTATTTTGAGAAAAAGACAGAGAGTGAGCAGGGAAGGGACAGAGCGAGAGGGCGACACAGAATCTAAAGCAGGTTCCAGGCTCTGAGCTGTTAGCACACAGCCTGACTTACGGCTTGAACTCACAAACGTCCACAAGTTGGATGCTTAACTGAGCCACCCAGCGACCCTGATGGGGAAACTTCTAAGAAGATAGTTCTTAGATTCCAAGTATGTGTTTCAAAATCCTACCTAGGCTAATAACCTCTTGGTAGGAAGACTAAAGCAATGAGTGGAAAGAATGGAAATATGATGAAAATCTCTACATGGCATGTGGAAATCAAGGTAGTAAGTGAATGAAAGTCTCAAAAGTCAAGTAAGAGATCATGGGTGTGGTCTGTTCTGCCAGGCCAGTCACCTGAGGACTTTTCACAGAGGTTTCTGTTATTTTTGGAGCCCTACATGAGAATACCCAGAGTGGGATTTTTTTTATCAACATGTATTTTTAAAAATTTAAAGAAATAGACTGAAATATTAGTGCAAACTTCTCAGGAAGTTTGCAGCTGATGGAGTACTTGAGAAGACAAAGCCCCCCAAAATGAGGAATCAAAATGAGCCTGAAGTGTGGGGACTTGCATCCAGGTCATGGATGTGATAAGGCCTCCAAATTCCACCCATTTGGGATGACGCTTCAGTGTGACTCCCAAACACCTCCAAGAAGAGAAATCTGCAAATTCCTCTAGGTGCCATCAACCCCTCTAAACAGAAAATTGATTTTAGCTATTTAACTGCATTTAGAGATCACAGGACCACAGCTAGCAATAAGTCGGGGAAAATGACAATATGTTGCTAAGTAGAGACCCTAAATCAGGTGGTGAATGTGAAGTCTCAGAATGAGATGAACACAGAAAGTAATCAGGAAGTGCCAAAACAAATTAACCTTTTGGGGCTCTTGTTACTAATGGAAAGTTGAAGCCTACAGCACTGTGTACACTTGTCAGGTCGGACAGGTGCCCTTTCATAAGTCATAATCAACAACAGCCTGGGAGAAATTCTTTGACTCAGACGCTCTGAGCTGAGCAATATTCTTGAGAAATAAGCAGCTGTGTGCCCTCATTCTCATTTTCTCTCCCTCTCCATAAAAAATAATTTAAAATACCCACTTTCTACTTTTCTTGACAACCCTAGCTCAGAGCAAATAAAACAAACAGGGCCAATTCCCCAAGTGGAACTTCCAAATGTAGGTGAGCACTGAGACTCTCTTCTCTCTCTCAGGTCTTCCTAGCAGTCAGTTGGCAATTATTCAATGGCCCCCAGGACGTTCCAACCACAGCCCACACTCCAGTCTTGTTTCATCACGAGCATAGGAAGTATTCACAGCGACTAGGAATGGCACTCGATAAAAAGCAATCCTTGCTATATATTGCACTGAGTTATCAGAATAGAAAATGTTTCATAATATTCAGTGCCCTGTCTATAAATCCAACACCATATATTTTCTACCATCTGCAATTTTCAACACCTTTATGTTCAGAGAAAGAGTCTACCTGGAAGCTATTTTAGTTAAAAAAAAAACAGATTTAGAATCTGAACACTGGGGGTTATAAGACAAAAGTTGTCATCTTTGATTGACCGATTGATTCATTCATTCAGCTGTCATGAAGGAAGCATTATGCCCAGAAATACAATGTCTTCAATGCCACCTGGGTTCTTTTTCTAAAGTGCAAATCGTATCCATTCATGGGTTGTCTACAAGATGAAGAATAACCTCTTAATATAGTTTACAATTTGCTACTAAAAGGGGGTGTTAAGGGAGTTTGTTAACAGTTGCGGAATCTCAAGCTCTACCCTAGACTCTCTGAATCAATTTCATTTCTACCCAGCTCCCAAATTACGCTGCAAGTGCCAGTGTGCTAACTATACTTTGAGAAATTCTGGTGTAGAAAGCTCTCTGTGACAAACCTTGCTCCCTTCTCCCATGTCCTCTGTGCCACCTGACCCTCTTCCCAGATATGCTCCAAGCCCCAGACACACTAACTTATTTGAAGTTCCCCCAAGGCAGGGACCTCCACGACTTTATTTCTTTATAGGAAAGGCTGATGCTACTTCCTTCCTGAGGCTCTGCCCTGCATGAGCTACCCTATTCAGTCATTCCCTTTCATTTTCAACTAGTTCTCTTCTTTCAGCTTTCACATTAGATGACATTTCTTTCAAGATGCTTTCCTTAATATCCCCAAATTGGATATGTTCACTTCCCTTTCACAGCCATAACATCCTTTTCTTACCTCCATTGGAAAAGTAGCCCTATCTTTCCGTATCTGTTCACTTGCTTCTTTATAACTACTGCAGTCTTTAGGTACTATTGAGTTCTTATTATTGTTTTTATCTTTATCATCAGGACTTGGTAAGGTACCTGGCCAATAGAACATTTTGAAGTGGTTTAATATATAGTTGTTGAATGAATGCTTAAAAATATTTTTTTAATTATTTTATGTTTATTTATTTTTGAGACACAGAGACAGAGTGTGAGAAGGGGAGAAACAGAGAGAGAGAGGGAGACACAGAATCTGAAGCAGGCTCCAGGCTCTGAGCTGTCAGCACAGCGCCGGACAAAGGGCTCTAACTTACGAACCATGATATCATGACCTGAGCCAAAGTCAGATGCTCAACAGACTGAACCACCCAGGCACCCCTTAAAAAGACTTTTAATACATCTTTCCTAGGATTATTTGCAGGTTAGACATCTTTAAGTCTTAAAATCAAGAGATTTTACTTCTGTAAGGGAATTTAAAACATTGAAAAACATGAGAGGAAAGTGTTCATGGAGGGACAGGACAGATTCAGCAGGCCCCATTCTGAGGAAAATTCTCAGGCATGCCCATGTTCCACTGATACTCATTTTGATAAATTGCTACCCCAAGTCTCTGGAGCTGAGAGGCACTTCATGGGCTAAAACCACAACTATTTTAGAATATGCCGTATTTTATTTTCTGTACGAAACAGAAGGCTTTAAACTCACAGGCTTATTTTCCTCTGCTGCTTTATGGCTGCTTGACCAAGGAAACTGGCAGTTTGCTTTGGATAAAAAAGTCTCAGCAAGGGGGATATTCCAACAGCAACATATTTTTCATCCAATGATATAAATGCATTGAGCTCACAATTCCAAAGGTATTTAGATAGATGTGTATGTTTGCCTGATTTCTTATGGAGAAGGTTAATGTAGTGTGTCTTATCTTTTTCAGACCACATGAACCTCTATTATATTCTTGTGTATCTTTATTGAATCATTTGTCTAGATTTCAGTGGCAACCCGGGTGCCCTCATATAGCTCCACAAAAATATATTTCAAGGTAATAAGAAAGTAGTTTCCTTTATTGTTTAGAAACTAAAAAAAAAAAGAATAGCTGTGGTAGAGGTAGAGCCATCTCTTTTGAAATCTGATATATATTTGTGAGCCTATTTATCTGGTGTAAGTTTCTTTCAGCGCAACAGTGGTCCTTTAGCAACATGGAATAAAAAGGCTTGGGTAAGTATGAGAGCAGAAAAAGAAATGTATACACTTCCAAATAAAATAATCCCCCCCATGAGTGATGACCACCATCATTTATTTTATTTATACATCTCTTATTTTATTTTTAAAAAAATTTTAGTGTTGATTTTTGAGAGAGAGAGAGAGAGGTGGGGGAGGGGCAGAGAGAGAGGGAGACACAAACTCCGAAGCAGTCTCCAGTCAGTACACAGCCCAACTCAGGGCTCATACCCACAAACCGTAGATCATGACCTGAGCCGAAGTCGGATGATTAACTGACTGAGCAACCCAGGAGCCCAATCATGTCTTATTTTAATCTTCTTTACCTTTGCTGCAAACTATGGTCCAATCAAATTTAGAAAGATCTTCCTCCATATGAAAGTATTGACCTACTATCATCATGGTCTCTCATTTGCTATTCTCATCAAATCTACTTTCCTTCTAACCTTAATTGTCTTTCCTGCTTAAACCTTCATGGTTTGTAAGAGTCTAACAAAGGATTAATGGTAGCTTAGTGTATTTTCTCACAGTACTATAGAATTGTTCCTATCCACCCAAACCACATTTTCAAACTTTCTATAAAAATATATACATACTTGAGGAGACGGTTTTTAACTTCATTGACAATTTCAACAGCACTGCAATTTTTGCAGTGTTTATAATGTTTTTTTTTTTTTTTCAACGTTTATTTATTTTTGGGACAGAGAGAGACAGAGCATGAACGAGGGAGGGGCAGAGAGAGAGGGAGACACAGAATCAGAAACAGGCTCCAAGGCTCCGAGCCATCAGCCCAGAGCCCGACGCGGGGCTCGAACTCACGGACCGCGAGATCATGACCTGGCTGAAGTCGGACGCTTAACCGACTGCGCCACCCAGGCGCCCCGTGTTTATAATGTTTTAAGTGCTTGTCTATTTCCCTGTATTGAGTCTGACCTATAATTCACGGAAATACTGACATTTTTCACCTGAGGAAACTGAGGCTGAGATATTAAACAGTTTGCCCAATTTAAAAACTGAAACTAGCAGAGGTGCCCTTTAAACTTGTATTGCCTGATGTCAAACTTAGTTCCTACCACAGCATTACTTTGATTAAATATTTCAGCGTACAAGGAGACCCTTGATTTGAACTATGTGTTTCACTTACCATGCCATATTTATTTCCCATAAAGAAATAATGTGAGTCTATATCTTACATTCAGAGAAAATATTGTTTAAAAGCAAAACTTTGTCTAATTGTAGAAAGAGAAAAATTATCAACAATTTTTCCCTAAGACCCATAAAACAGCAGGTGATGCAGAGATTTCCCATTTAGTGTAAATCTCATTAGCTCTGTAATTTGTTCAATAGCATAATAAAAAGAAAATTCCAAGCCATTAAAGCCTTCTCAATCTTCACTGCTACAAGTGCCTGATGAAATAAGTAAACGATCCATCCTGCTTGAAAAGCAATTTTTTTTTAATTCAAAATCACAACTAACTTAACACATACAACGTCAGGACCAATAATTGTGTGTCTTTACTTTGAAGAAAAAAGGAAATGGGCCAAACATGAGTCAGTAGTAGCTGACACGCGAAGCATAAAGATACACCCCACAGGAAAGGACAGAACCTCATTGCCAAGGTGTGTGGCCAACTATTCCTATATAAGTTTTAATGGATCTGAAAGTAGATATACGCTATATATTCTAAAGGGGAATGACTAAGCATTTCTCTTTATGATGGCAGGTCCCTAGGGAGGTATTCTACTATAATGAAGACAACATACTCTGCATCTGTCTTCTAATACAACTTTAGGGCAAATGATCATCTTCCGAGAAGCAATTTCCACATCTACCAAATAATCTGTGAGTGCACGCTCAGCTTCATGTTATTATGAAACAATGGTAGAATATCCTTCAACTTGTAGCTAGTGCTAAAATGGGTTTGGGGTAGTTAGCTATACTTAGTGGGAAAAAGTCAAAAGTCTTATGAACAACACAAGTCCTTGTTCAAAGTCATAAGAACAACATGAGTCTTTAAGTCATTTAGATATTTTTTGAGGGTATAAACTAAAACACATCATGTTACTGTGTGACATGATTGTTTTCCATAATAACTGTTTATTTTGTTCTTAAATTTATTATGTATGCATGTTGACATAAGCTTAGGGCATAAAACCAGTGTACTGGGATGAAGTAACACATTTTATTTTATTATTGAGTATGCAGTGTATTCTGAAGGTATTTGGAGTAATCATTTTCCTCGATTCTCATACTGACAAGTCAATACTCCTCATGTCCAGGTCTCACACACAGGTTTCAAATTGGGAAACGCTTCTAGGCTGAATTCTAGGACCTGGATTGAAATGAGTAAGATATTAGAGACGTGAAGATAGTTAACAAATGGACTGAGCCACGGATAGTATCAGAGAAGGGAAACCAAGGTTAGTTTCAAAGGAAAATAATCAAATGCCAGCTTTGCATGGTGATAGTGAATCTTTCCTTCTTTAAACAAACCAGCAGCCGTGGTTCTATATTTTCCAGGTGCTCAATTATTAGATATTAAGTACCCCCTGGCAAGTAAAGTAAGTGTGATTCCTGCCTGCACGAAGCTTAAAAATCTAGTAGAGATGGTTGAGGAAGTAAGCTAAACATGAGTCCCCAAAGATCATTCTACTGCACAAAATCCATAAAAAGAAAAGCAGTTCACTCTTTAGGAGCCAGAGAGATCAGCAGGAGGTCAGGAAGTATAGCATTCTACTAGAGTTACTGAAACAACTCATTCAGCAGGGCATGGGAAATCAATGGGAGGAAAAGGTCACTTCTGACCCCATTATCACCTACAGCAGAGTAGAGGCAGCTGGCCTGGTCAGAAGCACCAGGCTAGGCTCTGTACTTCTGCAGCTGAGTTCCACTTGAGCCTCTGGGAATAAGAACAGTGGCTAACACTTTGTGCCATTCTGTATTGTGCCAGACGCTACTCTGAGAACCTACGCCGTTAGTATTACGTCATTTGATTCTAGAAGCACTCTTTTGAAGTAGGTGCCAATGTTATTCCCAGTCTACAGATGAGGAAACTAAAGCAAAGAATAAGCTTAAAATCAAATAACATGCCCAAGGTCACACAGGTGATAAATCACAGAGTCAGGATTTGAATCAGACTCTGACACCAGATTTTGGCTCTTACCTGCTCTGCTCTTATGTGTCCCAAAGTCATTTTAATTAGGTCGGATTTTTTTAAAAAAAAAAGCAAGTTCTGCAGGATGTGTAAGCAAGAATCAGAGTGTTTATGGTTACTATTCCTGTGCTTACATTCTGTCACATCCAGTGTGATAACTCGGCACGTGCCTTGTGGCTGGAACCAAATGCTCACTTTAAACTATGGTTCTGGTACTCAGAGCCCTGCTTCTTCTGCATTTGAACCACTGCCTTGAACCTCCCTGGCATTAAGTTGTCACAAAATCAACACCTTGTCTGGTTCTCACAAACCTTCCAGAATCATGTGTCCTGCCTCTGAACACAGAGTGGGTTGTGGGACTTGCAATAATCATTTGTTTACTTACACACTAAATATTTTGTAATTGTTTACCATTTAGACATTGCCTGCTTGCCTTGTTCTCTGCCCACTAATATTCCTACAGTGTCTCTTACCAGGCTTGGGCTTATTACTGGGATAGTTTAAACCTCTTTGATGATAATTATTCAGAATATCAGGAATTGATGTCACCGAAATCTCAATTCACCAAATATGTCGGCTAGCCTGAGCCTCTGACTATTGTCCACAACTGGATCTGTTCCCTACTGCACCAGTGGCACCAGTGGAAATGTCGAGGGTCCAGATTATGGTTTCCCCTCATTTTTCTTGCCTCATGTCCACCATAAACTAGTATAGTTTGTGCCCTACACAATAAGCAACTACCATTAAGGACAAACACAGACAAGTGGGCAGCTCACATTCATTTGTTACACCTTATGTCTCTGGAGCTGTGTTTCCTGAGGAGGAAGCTTTTTCTTCTTCAGATTACAGCAAAAGGGTACCTTTTTCAAATTCCTGTACAAGTGCTGAGTAAGAGCAAGCCAATGTACAGGCAGCCCAGGTAGCTCTGTGCATATCTCCACCAATATCTGGGACCATGGTACTGACCCTTGGAAAAGACCTGGATGGAAGTTATTAGCTAGTGATTTATATAGTAATTTTTAAAGACCAAACCCCCTTGGTAGAGGCCCTATATGAGCTTCACTTATATTGTTTATTGAAAATGTGTGGGTTGATGATTTGCACCTGATTTATATGGTTACCCAGTTGGATTGAGTGATGTTTACTAGGACTTTGGTTACCCTGAGATGAAAGTAACTTGCATGTTTCTTTCAGGTTCATGATCTGAAAATAAAGT
Source organism: Lynx canadensis (assembly GCF_007474595.2). Classification (NCBI taxonomy): domain Eukaryota; kingdom Metazoa; phylum Chordata; class Mammalia; order Carnivora; family Felidae; genus Lynx; species Lynx canadensis. The sequence goes on along the minus strand of NC_044310.1, from coordinate 130,162,148 downwards.
ATTTCCTGTGTTACCAGGAAAGGTCTCTGGAGCTGTGCCTGGGCGTCCTGGACCTTTCTGATATTTGCCTGTGCTTTCTTTTTATTTTTTCTCCTACTGTACTGTATTCTTCATTTTTTATTAAAGCCTCATATGGAATCTCATGGGTCCTTTCAATTATTTGACCTCATGTAATTGCCATAAGGTGCCATATGTGCAAGCCACAGAGCTGAACGACTGTTTTCATAATTACAAGTTGTTATTCTAGGTCTATTTCTTTTTTTTTAAATTTTTTTAACGTTCATTTATTTTTGAGACAGAGAGAGACAGAGCATGAATGGGGAAGGGTCAGAGAGAGAGGGAGACACAGAATCTGAAACAGGCTCCAGGCTCTGAACTGTCAGCACAGAGCCCGACGCGGGGCTCGAACTCACGGACCGCGAGATCATGACCTGAGCCGAAGTCGGCTGCTTAACCGACTGAGCCACCCAGGCGCCCCTCTAGTTCTATTTCTTGATATACATTAAGAGTTATAATGTCTCCCATTTATTAACCAAGTATTACTTGGTAGGCATTGAAATATGTGCTTTATAGTTGTTTATTTAGTTAATGATTTCCAATACGTATTGAACACATTTGATGTGCGGGATAGTGCGGTAGATGTTTGGAAAGAAGCAGTTAACAAGAAAGTATCCCTGGCATCTGCAGAGCTTCCAGTCTCCCAGTAAACACAGATGACATTACTTTCCTACTCACTTTTTTACAGAAATCACTCACAGATATCTTACTTTTACAAAAATTAGACTGTAACTAGTTTCACAAATTGCTCTGCAGCAATTGCTTTGCCTTCCATACACAGCATGAATGTCAATAAATTTACTTCACTATTTTCAATGATGTCACTCTATGCCTCATATGGATGTATTTCTAATTACCCGTTTAAAATATTTATTATTGAGGGGCGCCTGGGTGGCTCGGTTGGTTAAGCGTCCAACTTAGGCTCAGGTCATGATCTGGAGGTTCGTGAGCTTGAGCCGCATGTTGGGCTCTGTGTTAACAGAGCTGACAGCTCTGAGCCTGGAGCCTGTTTTGGATTCTGTCTCCCTCTCTCTCTGCCCCTCCTCTGCTCATGCTCTCTCTTGCAAAAATAAATAAACATTAAAAAACAAAACAAAATTTGAAATACTCGTTACTTGGTATTTAGATAGGTTTCTGCTTTTGTTTAGCTTTTGCTAGGAACAAGCATACCCTCATAATTTCAGTGCATGGAGCACTGTTTCTGGTTGGAGGTGGGACTATACTTAATAATGCAATCACTGATAATATCACAACATCCCTACGCAGAGATTATTAGGTATAAGTCTTAATAAAGCCAGCAGAAATAATAGACAAACTTGTTTTGGAGATCACCCAAGAGTGGTAGTTAATGGCCTTTCTATTGTCATCATTTCTTGAAATTTTCTGGTGGTTTATCTCTGAAAACTACCAGATTTCTGTCATTAGGTTGCTTGTGGGGAGGAGCAGATTTCCCAGACATTACTTTTCAGTCTGACAAAAAGTCCAAGATGATTCTACTAGCCTGTTCCCTCTTTCCTGAATCTTACAGAATCCATGAAAATCGAGAAAACTGAGGCAAGGTGCTGAACTCTTCAAAGTAATTAAAGAGAAAAATGCAGAGAGCAAGACTGACTCCCTAGAGTCACTCTGTCTTCCCAGAGATGCTCCATGTTGGAGACAAGAAGCAATTCTGAAAACAGTCTTCTTTTTTGTGATCTCCTTTTCTCTTTTCATACACATCACCTATATAAGCACATGGGCATATGAGTCTGCAAGCACGTGCACACACACATACAGTATCACCTTTCCAGTAATAAAATCCAAAACTTAAACATTAGAATGAGCTTCGTGATACCAATATAACACCTAAAGTTGCCTAGTGGGGAAGAGTTTGTTTAAGTGATTAAAAAGATGAATAATTTCTACTATGATGATCTGATCTAGGATCAGGTCTAAGTAATTAGTCTAGGATTTGCTAAGTTGCCAAGTACTCAAAATTCTAATGATATATTTAGCAAATGATGTAGTTCAACAATAGAACACCAGTGAAGCCCAAGGTATAAAACCACCAGGGAACAGACTAGGCTCCATGCCAGGAATAATATTTAGATTCAATCAGAACATCAGGTCTGTGTATATGTCCCTAACAAAGATAGTGTTTTTTTCCTCTCCACCAATTATGAATAGCTTATGACATTTATAAGGTAATAATAAATCTATTTCCAAATAATTCTGTAGACAAAACAGCCTTTAGATTTTACAGTTACATGACTGGATTATTTTCCTTTACGATGTTCACGTTTTTATCAAGTGTCTTGTAAACCTGATTCATTTCAACTAATATACAATAAAATCCTCATTACCTCAAATTATTGGCAGAATAAATAGTTCAGGCTGTGTAACATCTGTAATTTTTTTTAAATGCATATGATTGACATCTTTGTAACATGTAACATCTTAAAAGAAATGAGTTGAACCCAATTCAATGTTTTCTTTTCCATGGATGCTCACCAGGAATAATTATGTTTCCCCCATATGCAAATGATATGGGCCATAAGGCAGAATGACAACTTGCTATCATACTGAACTGAACACACAGAGACAACACTCTGAAAGTTCTGGCATGTACCATTTGGTCAAACTTGAGTCTGGTGCATTGATACCTTTGGAATCTGATGAAGCACAGGTGTCTCGTGGATGAGAAAGAAAGTGTGAGAAGAAATACAAATTAATAAATCCTTATGTCTTTAAGGCTTTCAATGATTAAAATCAAAAACAACAAAAAAGATAGGTCTTGAAATGAATCTTCCTGAATATATATTGTGGCGATTCCACTTACTGGTTTGATAACTATTCACCCCAATAATTCATTATCTTAACTGTAAATGAAGTAAACACTTCCCCAGCTACTCTTGATATTTTTAATTTCACAAATAGAACACTAACATATTCTTTCTGAAAAATATTCAAATAATTACAGAAAAATGTGAACGTTGCTCATTACTTTCTTCCTTATTGCTTTTCTATCCCCTCCTCAGAAATGTCTAAAGTTAAGAATTCAGTGTCTAGACATTCGGTCTTTTTCTAGGTATTCACATGAGAATTTTATTTTTTCCTATAATTACTATATTCATTTTTCTGGAACTTTATTATTATTATTATTTTTTACTTAACCATAAATGTTAGCAATACATTCATGTCAGTACAGGTAGGTTTAACTAACGATGCAGTAACCATAATTGTTTAAAGTACTCAATTATTTTCCTATTGATGGGTGTTTACAGTCTTTCTGAGTTTTCACTCTTACAAAGAATACTACAGTAGCATCTTTAATACAAACATACAAATGTTGCATTGGGATAGAAACATGGGATTCAAGCTGCTGTATCAAAAATTGAGTGTTTTTAATTTTGGTGTGTACTGGCAAATTGCTTCTAAAAGGCTTTATTAATTATGGCCCACTCTATATGATGTTATTCATTTTCTGTACCCTCAGTAACACTGAGCATTATCACATTTTTAAACACTTGATAATGAATTTAAAAACCGTTTTATGGGTGGCTGGGTGGCTCATTCGGTTGAGTGTCTGACTCTTGATTTCAGCACAGGTCATAATCCCAGGGTTGTGGGATTGAGTCCTGAACTGGGCTCCACCTTGAGTGTGGAGCGTGTTCAAGATTCTCTCTCCCTCTGCCCTTTCTCCCCACTCTTGCTCTCTCTCGCTCTCCCTCTTTACCTAAAATAAAAATATTTTTAAAAACTAAAAAACAACTGTTTTACAATATATCTCCTTTATGACTAATTCTTCTGTGCATGTATTTAAATGTTTACTAGCCATTTCATCTGGATCCTCTGCCATTGTTTCCTCACTGAAGTGACAGCCCCAATCCAAGCCAATGATGCAGGACACCTGTAAGTGATGTTGGTTCCTGTCAGTCTATTTATGTCTAAGCTGGACTCTGAGTGGTGTAAATACTTGTTATTTCCTTCCAAAACCACTTATGGAAAGAACTCCAGTATCATTTGGTGTCAAGAACTGTCTCCACTGAGAACTCTCCAAACTACAATCTCAACACTCCCCAACTTAGATTGTCAAGGATTTTGAAGGTTTCTTCACCTTGTAAAAATGCTCCTGAGCCCACACTGCTGAGGTAATTCCCTCACCAGGGGTGCCAGACTCTGGCCTGCTCTCTGTCTTCTCCATAGCAGAATATTGATTTAAATATTATGTTAATTTTATATTTAAGGAAAACACAGTCTTTTTTCAAAAAGAATTACTTGTTTTAAGGCAGCATTTCTTTAAATCAACCATTAATAAATGTTATATTTAAACCAGAAGACATCCGTGATCCATTAAAGTCCTATAGTTAGATTAGAATGACACTGTTTCTTCTTTATTTGCCTAATATATTTCTTTTTTTTTCCTTTGAAATTCAGCTCAAGTATCACATTCTCTGAGAATGTCTACCTACCACCCAGAGATAGGTAGGTAGGTAGGTAGATACGTAGATATAGATAGATAGATAGATAGATAGATAGATAAAAGAACCTGTATAGAATGCAAGCATACACATTTACACAATATATTCTATTCAGAGTTTAAAAAAAATCATAATTCTGATATCTGAAAAACAAGATGAAAAGCAACAGTCCCCAGCATGACTCTTTTCACATTCTTCCTTCTATTCCTGAGAATCAATCTTTCTCCAGGTTATTTATGTTTTCTGTTCTGATAATTTCACCCATGTTAAAAATAATTAATAATCATATTCAACACCCTCTATGAATCCCTTATCTTTCTTTTTCCTAGTATTTGTTAGAGTAATGTTTTTAGTTATCTTGTTTCCTTTGCAACTTAATATACATCTTTAACTTGTTCTTTTGACTCTGGTCAGTATTTCTGTTCTCCTCTGTATAAATGAGCACTGTATTTCTTCCAACACTTTTTTATCCCCTTTTCTGTATTTCCCCCTTCAAAACAATTAAGGGCTAAATTTTGGTCTGCCATGGTAATCTAGTCTTTGTTATTTGCCAATAATTTAACATAAAAAAGCAATGTTTATGTGATCCTACTTTTATAAATCTGACTCAGTTCAAGAGACTTTGTTACAGAATTGCACACCTTTCACACAGTGTCCAGTGTCATACTTCCTAAGTTCCTTGTTGAGAATCCTAGAATTAATGGCATATGGATTCTTGTTTCTGACATTCTATCAGTTGTTAAAATCATGGCACATTTTAGTTTCCTTTATATTTGAACCATGATTTTATTGTGCAGCTTTTATCTAGCATATCTACCTTTCTTTTTATTATCCAACTTTGTATCCCCAGTGCATAATATATTTTCAGAATGAGATAAAATATTATAGAAGGGAATATGAAATTATCGAATCAATGGGCAGAAACTAAAGAAAGCATTTATATAAATGTTAAGTTTGCCACTGTTTCATAATGGACACAGCATTCTTGCTATTATTCTTCAGGAATGACCTAATATAATGCCATTACTTTTCATTTAAGAAAATCAAGGCATAAAGAAGTTAAAGCTCTGGGACAAGATCAAACAGATGGTTGGTGGAAGTTCTGGGACCTGAATCCAACTTACTTATTCTCAGTCCAATGCCCTCTCTGCCTCACAACATCTCAATGTACTCACATAGGATCCTCACTTATTGCACTACATGAAGCCCTCACTTAGACCAGGAAGTCTCTGGTGACAATGGAGTGTTGGTCTTAGGAAAATAAATGGTATTCTAACACTGGAGAAAAATTACCAGTCAGTATATGCTTTGCAAGAAACCAATGCTAATTGAGCATCTCACATTTGTTTTGATTATGGAGAGTTAATAGAGTATTATTTTTTATCTCAAATATTGATATACTGAGGTTTCCACAGACATCATCTTACTAGTCAATTAAGTCTAATTAAGAGTTTTTTCAAAAATCTATTTAAATTACATCTGTTTAATAAACTTGTGGGTGAATAACCAATCAATCCATGATTTCTCTCATTTTTTCTTTTAACAAATAAATAAATACTTTGTGATGTCTTAATGGGTATTATATGAGTTGAAATTAGGTTGTTCTGCTTCATTATCCAGTTAAGACATTTTCAACATTTATATCACAAACTGTAAAACTTACACTTTGGGAATCATAATTCTACATATGATCTTAAGAAATGATAAACTTAGTTAATTCTTGTCATTCATTTCTGTTGGCACAATATTGCTAGTGCCCACCCAAAAATAAGTTGGATTCCCATATCTGGGAAAATCCCATAATTTCTTCATTTCATATGATGGTGAAGAAGCTCCCTCAAAGGATGTGACATTTTAGGCCATAACCATTTCTCTTTCAGGCCGTAAAAAACTTCTAAAGACATTTTGACCATGACAGAGCATGCCCTTCTCTACTCAATCTTTAGATACCATCTGTGTTAAGAGTAAGTTTGAGGCAGGAACAGAATTGGATAGTCTGAGGTCTCGATAGAGCTGTAGTGGAGAATGTACTCAGACAACGACTTGTTCAAACTGGGGAGAAGTATGAAATAAATGTCCTCATAGCCAAGACACTAAGGCTTCAGGACTTGTAAAACATCAGGGCCAGTGTGACTGATATTCTAGCTCAGAAATTGTATATGTCTACTCCAAAAAATTGCACGTTTTGTATACAACAGAGGTTCAGAACTCAGGGTGGACATGGGGAGTCACTTATTTATGATATATAAATATATAAATATAAAGATAGATATAAATAATTAATATAAATATGACACAAATTAATTAATATAAGTATTATAAATATATAGGAAAACTTAGTTAATAGGGACTTTGACAAACGAAGACTCCCATACTCTCAGGTGCTTAGGGCCAGAGGGAAGCTCCAACATTAGATCAAAGAGGAAGAAAGATGGGAAATGAAATCAGAATATTTATTACCTTATCTACCTCCTTTCAGAGTTGCCACTCAGTACATTCTCCAAACCACAAATGCAAATGACTTGATGTCAGGGAACCTTGTGCTGGAGACCAAAGGTTTGCATTTCACCAAAATCCATATGTTAAAGCCCTAAACTCAATGTGATGATATGTGGAGGTGGGGCCTTTGGGGAACAAATTATATTTAGATGGGATCATAGGGTGAAGTCTCCATGATGGGATTAGTGACCTGATAATAATAAGAGAACAGAGCCCTCCCTTTCTGTGCCATGTAAGGACACAGCAAGAAGGCAGCATTCCGTAAGACAGGAAGTAACCTCTTACCAGAAACTAAGCAGTGTTGAACCTTAATATTGAACTCTTCAGCCTCCAGAATTGTAAGAAATTAAATGTCTGTCAGTTAAGCCACCTCATCTATGACATTTTATTATGGCAGCCTGAACTAAGATGTTTTGGCTCCACCCATGAGTTGCACCTGTTCAGACAAAAGCTAGGAACCACAAGAACTTGGGTATTACGTGGCAAGCTGCATCAGTCCTTCTAGCTGCAGGGTTCCATGCTAGTGTATCAGTGATCCAAGCTGTGGAGGATGAACCCAGAGGTAGCACACTGTATCACCACTGGACCAGCTGTATGGCAGGATTTTGAGGCTTCATCACTGGCAATAAATGCTCTGAGCCTGGAGTTCTGGCATTTTTCAGAACTTCCTTTGAATAAACCCATTTTTGCTTAAGTCAGCGAGAGTCAGTATGTATTATTTTCAGCTAACTGTCCTGACATATTTCAGTAGCTATTTTTAAATATAGTTGTCATGATCATGTAACTATTATAGATAGTGTGTATAATGTAGGCTATTTTTATACTATCCAGAGAAAAATAGTTGAAGGCATTGGTTGACTCACTCCATCCTTTTGTAATACATAGTGGCAAAACACTTCTACTTTTCTGAAAAAAATAAATAATAATAGGAGAGAGAGAAGATAAGAAAGAATGAAAAAAAAAAACAAAACCCAAACCCTGATATCTACACCTAGTTAAGTTTGGTTGTGTGTCCCTAGCTCTAAGATGATTGGTTAATTTGGCTAAATTGGTAAATTCAACCCAACCACACAGATGCACCACCACATACAAAGCCTCTGCCTGCAGAGAACAAGGTTAATAAATGGCATCCCCTGTGTTTTTATCTGCTAAAACAAGTTAACACATAACTTGCTCGTTCTTAGAATAGGTTCACCTAAGGCCATACTGTGGTTTGGCTCATCGTTTACCTGACTCTGCTAGGAAATCACTCAATTTAAATTACAATATACTGCAACACAGTGAAAGCTATTTTCTAAGCTTTATTATGTTAGGGAACCAAAGATGGCCTAATCAATTTCAAGCAGTTTTTAAAATCTTCTAGAATTTAATAAAGGAAGATGCTGTGTAAAAGCCATTTAGATGGGCTTATGTGATATTTAAGATATCCCTCATTATTCTTCAACAAAGCATAATGCAGATCATTTTTATGCTTTCATATGCAGAACTGTCATTTTTATATATTTACAGATCAAAATATCATAATTATACTTTTATTCTAGTTAGTGCTTGAACTAAACTAAAGCCTGTTAAATCCTTTCTTTTTGTCCTTAGGGTGAAACCTAAGCATTTTCCACAAAATTCATTTCCTACTTCTCTTTTCTTGTACATTTAAATCAGCCGCTGTCTATATGTTTCCTTCTACTTCTACCTCATTAATTCTATTTCCCGTCTACGCCCACTCCCTATATACAAAGTATTTACATGTGTCTTCAACCTTTGTAAGATTTCTTCCACCTTCCAAATGTATGCATTTCATTCCTGCAGAGTCCTTCACTCACTGGGAACAGCTAGTCAAACTAGTAAATTTACCTCGTGATGTGACGTTAAGACATCCTAGGTTTCCTGTGTATGTGGTAACAGGAACTTTCTGAAGACAATGCATAATCCAAAGATGGGATAAGAGAACCCTTTTAGATGTCTGAGTTCCAACTGAAATTTGCTATTGACTGTGCATTTTACACGTGAATTTCCTTTTTTTTTTATTCCTTCTCATTGTTAGAATGAGAGAATCAGGCAAAGAGAAGTTTTTCCTCTAAAATTCAGTGACTGAACATTAGGTACTCTGGGAGGCTATTGTGAAAATTAATCTGAATATAAGAAACATCACACTGTGTTGATGGCCACCTGCTGTAGCTTTGCATATGGGCAGAAACATATTTATATTCTGAGATTCCAAATTTGGCAGAATACATCTGTGGTGATTTAAGGAGGCCACAATGATTTTACATTTTTTCCAAAGAGGTAGAGTCAATGTTCCTTTTCCTTGGATATGGGTAAATTCTGAGTGCTGAACAATAAGACTATAGTGAAAGTTGGCTTATGCTAATTTCCAGATCTATGACAGACTGGCAGCTTCCACTTCCTAACCATTGGAACACTCACTTTCTGAATCTATGTGTTGAAAAAGTAAAGGCAGCACTCTGTAGAAGTCCAGGTGGACAGAAAATAGCCCCTGGCCAATGGGCCTGACAAACCTCCCAACTGACAATCAGCAACAACTTGCCAGTCTAGTGAATGAGCCATCTTGGAAATGGATCCTTTCATCATGGTTAAGAGATCCCAGTTGAAAAATTAACGACTCAGGACACAACAGACATTGGTGAGGATACAGAGAAAAGGGAACACTTTTGCACTGTTGGTGGGAATGCAAACTGGTGTAGCTATTCTGGAAAACAGTATAGAGGTTCCTCAAAAAATTAAAAATAGAACTACTCTAAAACCCAGAAATTACATTTGTAAGTATTTATCCAAAGGAAACAAAAATGCTGATTTATAGGGGCATATGCATCTCAATGTTTTTAGCAGCGCTATCAACAATAGCCAAATTATGGAAAGAGTCCAAATGTCCATTGACTAATGAATGGATAAAGAACATGTGGTATATATGTGCAATATTACTTGGCGATCAAAGAAAAAAAAATTAAATCTTGCCATTTTCAACAACATGGATGTAACTAGAGGGTATTATGCTAACCAAAATAAGTCAAGTCAGAGAAAGACAAATACCATGCGATTTCATTCATATGTGGAATTTATGAAACACAACAGATGAACATAGGGGAAGGGAAGGAAAAATAAGATAAAACAGAGAAGGCAAACCATAAGAGACTCTTAAATACAGAGAATAAATTGAGGGTTGCTGGAGGGGAGGTGGGTAGGGGATGAGCTAAATGAGTGATGGGCATTAAGGAGGGCACTTGTTGGGATGAACACTGGGTGTTATATCTAAGTGATGAATCACTGGATTCTACTCCTGAAACCAACACTACACTGTATGTTAACGCACTTGAATTTAAATAAATTCAATAAATAAACAAATAGATAAATAAATAAATAAATAAATAAATAAGGAATCTCAGCTCATGCCTCATAGAGCTAAGACAAACATTTCCAGAGACCTGGCCAAACTGAAGATTTATAGCAAAATGAATGACAGTTTTAAACAACTAAATTTTGGGATAGTTTGTTACAGAATAGATCATTGAAATAATGCTCAAGTACTCTCCATTACTCTCATTGTTCTCAACTTCCTATATTATCTAATGTATGTGTTTATATATATATTTGAACACAGGAAATTAGTTTCATTAGTGGGAGGTCCAAAAAAGTACCAGAAACAGGGGGACAAACAAACAAAAGATGGCAAGGAGGCCCAGTGGCATTTAAACAGTAAAAGTGTAATCTCAGGAAAAGTCATAGGAGATACATTGTTAATTTTAACATTGTTTTCCATCTTCTATTTCATATTTCTTCTCATTCAACGGAAGTTGATAATACATAGTTACATTGACATAATATTCTATAATAGGTAAGACTAAAAAGCAAAACCTGAGGAAAGTCAATGTTCTGAATTTAAATACATACACTTAGTTTTGAGGACAAATGGCTATTCTATCTAGGATTTAACCAAAAATTGTAAGATCTACAGTCTTAAACTTCACAAGCACCTTACTGTGCCCAACCTTCAGCAAAGCACAATGTTTTAAATTGTATATCTCTTAAAAATGGTTAACAGCTGAAATGTTTAATATAGTTTTGGAAGTCAAAAGCTCATACTAAAACAAAATAACTGTTTAATGTCAAATGCTTTACTGCTATTATTGTTCTGATTTTCACTGAACTCAGTCCAACAATTTTGAGTACATTGGGTCAAAATTAAGCAAGAACACTCTAAGCCTATTGTCTCTTTGCCAGAAATACCTTTTCAGAAGCAAGGACAGACTGCCAATGGCACAAGGGGAGGAACTCACCAGTCCCCACCTCCTCACTCCTCATTTTTTTTCCTAATCCCCCTGTCTCAGACTCCAGAAACCTCAAACTGGGTCCTTCAGAAAAACCAAGACCATTGCTCATCACAAAAAGGTCAACAGTCCCCTGGATTGTGATATTTGCAACTGTAAGTCCATAACAATTTTATTGGCCATTTTGAAGACAAAATTCCAATCACAAGACTGCTGATTGGCTGCCAGTGGGTCAAGTTTCCATTCATATAGGGATCTATATGTTTGATCTCATACATAACACTAGTAGAATAATAGTAAAGTTTGGATCAGTTTTTCTCACTTGCATCTATTTTTCTTTAAAAAACATTTAAGTTTATTTATTTATTTATTTATTTATTTATAGAAAGAGAATGCAAGTAGGGGAGGTGAAGAAAGAGAGGGAGAGAGAGAATCTCAAGCAGGCTCCATGCTACTTGCACAGATCTCAACGTGGGGCTTGACCTCACAAACCATGAGGTCATGGCCTGAGCTGACATCAAGAGTTGGACACTTCACCAACTGAGCCACCTAGGTGCCCCAGTTAAATTTATTTTTCATTAAGAGAGTTGGAATTCAGAATTCAGGACTTTTTGTTCTTTGTTTTAAAATACATTTTTGCCTTACTCTTTTACTTTTCAATATATAATGCCATTGCTAAGAATATTAGAGTAACTTGAAAAGAGGTGTTGATACACTCTTGCAAGACAGTAATCATTGCTGATTTTGTGTTTGCTCACAGAATTGTTTCTTCCTAGAAGAACCCATTGATGGGGTATTGCTATTGTATTCACATTTATTGTTACTATTTGGCAGTGACCTTCACTTATTAATAACTGGAATTTAAACTGTTCAATTCTATAAAAAACTCAACTGTTATTTGTTCTTCTATGGTTGAGCTACACTTACTGTTTCTTCTATTCAGCACAGGCCAGAAGAAATTTTTATAAAATGCCTTCCACATTGATGGAAACTCACCTTTTCTCTCTCAGAGATTCAGAGATTTGTGTCTAACGAAGTTCCAAATTTTCTAAAAATTGTTTGTTTTTTCCTGTTTTAGAGTTGGGAATTCTGTCTTTATCTTTCAAAGAATTAAATATCTACCATTGAGCAATAACTTTGAAAGACAGTATTTAGAAACTATAGAAACAGTAGAACCATTATCTAGAGTTGTTTTTTCCTTATGTAATTTTCAGAGAAATCCTATACCTTAAACAACTGCAAATGTTTGCAAAACAGCTGAATTTGTTTCATTCTTTGTACTTTTTATTTATTTTGTTTTTGAGAAAATTAATTTAAGTGACAATTATGCTGTTCTGAATGTAAACAATTACCTCTTTAATATATTTCTGAGAAAAAACAAATATTTTTTGTAAAGAGATACAAAGAACATTTGCAAGGACATACAGTTCTCTTACCTACATTTAATCCAAGGCTTTCATTGTAAAATAACATGACTTAAACATCATTTACTTTAACTTAAATAAAAATTCCCTGTATGTCTAAATGTCATTTCTAATTGTTTTGGAAAACTTTTTCACAACTTTTCTGGAAAAGTAGCTGGATTTTCATAGGACAACTTGGGGAGAAGGTGAAGCTGTCTTATCACTCCTACCATACAACATTATCAAAAGATGCTATTCTTACACACATGGATTCTCATATATGAAGATCATCAACAAACAGCTTTTTTTGTAACTGGATAACTTATTAAGGATGAAGAAATTAGAGTATTCTATTCCAACATAATTTTGGTACCAGGAAATTTGACTTGTGCAGAGTCAGAGTTCTGTTGACCAAATATAAAGTCACTTTCATGAATTACATTTGATGCATCTCAGATGGAATCACCAAGATAGATGCATACTACATTTACCATATCTTGTTGAGGATCTTGAGTGTGGCATTACTTTGTATCTCTATATACAAATTAACATAGAGTTCAAGGAGAAAATATTTTATTTCCTGAAAAATTTGGTTTGTTTTCTCATTTCTGATGATAATCATAAAATCAATAATGTTTTCTATTTTCTCTGGTTATTAAAAAGCTCAAAGTCAAATTATCTTGATCTTCATGATAGGTATAATTGAATTCTTCTTTTCTTCAGTCACAGTTTTTACCTTTCACATTATTATTTTGTTATTAAAGGCACGTTTGTACCATGCTGTTCCTTATTATTCCTAAATTATGCACTGAAGGTTGGCATTATACTCCACCCCTTTACTACATTTACATTAATTAAATGTATACTTAATTATAAATTAAATTATGTAATTTAATACCCTTGCATTAAACTATAAAATTTAACTAATGTAGGATCCAAATTAAAGAGTAAAGGAGTGCCATGGAAAAGAAATTATGTTCTTGAAATATATGAAGTCAAATAATCTGCCTTAATATCTCAAGGTAGTTTTTTTAATTGGCTTTTGATCTGAGCCCCTCAAGGTGGCACTTATAAATAGCATATTTATCTTCATTCTGTGATATCAGTTCTTTTTATCACCTTTCATGTGTTAATTTTGTTTGGGGATGCAGCTCACATGAAAAACCAACAAAAAAGAGTACTATCTTTCTCTAAATTTACGCTTGATTGTATTGCAAGAAGAGTGTCAGAGTGAGAAATCACTTGGACAAAACCAAATAAGAAAATGAATACATATTTATAGTAAGGTAATTCATTTAGCATTTGTTTCTGTGGGTACATATCAGCTCTACTTCCTTTTCTTTATAATTCATTTTGTAATGTTCTTGTCATTATAATAGAGAGACAAATTATTTCTTGAAGTATTATCATTACCTTAACTATTGCATTAGTTTTTGCGTATAGTTACATCAACTATATTTTTAGAAAAGGCAAACTGGTTGTCCTTCCAATATCTTAATGAACCCCTATAGTACTCTTAAGATGTCACTGCATCACTGATCATTCTTTTCTTTTTTGTTTTTGTTTTTGTTTTTTGTTTTTACGTGGGATAAGAAAGATCACTTCCCCATCTGGAGGGGGTTGGGAAGTAGTAAAAGTAATTCTTCCTGTTCTACAAGTGACGTTTGCATGGTAGAACAAAAGCTCACTAGTACTCCAATTGTCTGCCACTGTGAGCATAAGGAAACTATATGATTTGAAGATCCCTGCCTATTGCCGGAGAAATCGTAAGTTACTATTGTTTCAGAAAGCTGATAGTCATTTTTTATATTGTTGTATTTGAAAAAGAAACTTCGAAAAGAGGTTAGAGTGGGAGAGAGCCAAAGCATAAGAGACTCTTAAAAACTGAGAACAAACTGAGGGTTGATGGGGGGTGGGAGGGAGGGGAGGGTGGGTGATGGGTATTGAAGAGGGCACCTTTTGGGATGAGCACTGGGTGTTGTATGGAAACCAATTTGTCAATAAATTTCATATATAAAAAAAAATAAAAAAAGAAAACATAAAAAAAAAAGAAAAAGAAACTTCAAATATTGAACACCAAAGAAAACCTTAAATTGGAATGTGGCTTCTAAGTAAGGACACTAGCAATGAAGCATTTCCCATAGGATATGTCAGGAAGTTAACGTCCATGGCACAAGTTGACATCACACAGATAGTTTAGGAAGTCTTTACTCTAGTTAGAATAATTTGGGTTTCCCTTTTAAATCTCTGTATTTCAGTGGCATAAAGTACCATACAGCTGTATTCTGTTAAGGGTCTCCTTTGCTCCTGATGCTGCATAAACGTAGCAAGGCAATCAGTGGCAGGACTCCTGATATTTGTCCTGCATTGGTATTCAACCTTACCCCCCAATTTTCTTCTCTCTGCCAGCCATTCTCTGCCTAACACATGTTATCTACTTGATCTGGCTTTGTGGCATCTTGACTGATCTCCTCCTTGATTTGGTGTGGACCTGTTAGATTTCTGATTAGTGGCTCATCTCCTCCTCTCTGAGATGCCTCTTGTTTTTATTAACCTGAAAACTGACCTCAGCCACCCTCCTGGATTTTTCTCATCCATACAGTTTCTTTACTAGAGCCACAAAACTACCCAAATAAAATCCTGATGAACTTCCAACCAGAATCTCCTTTCTTATATCTTTTATTTGTTGGCTTTTGACCATAATAAACCTTTCCTGGATGTGCTTACCAGAGCAGCGCACCATGCTTTACCTCATTGCTGCTGGCCATATATTCAGAACCTACCTTCCTTCTTTCTCAAAAATAGTCACAGTCTCAAGAATGTGCAGGAGCCTCATGTCATAGACTCACAAGAGGTAATTGTTAATATTCAGAAACTTAAAGAGATAGCACTTAATCCGTTAGTATCTTGAAATGGGTCTTATAAAGAATTTACACCATCAAAATTGGCAAATGCTATAAAGTATTTTTCCACTCAATCCCCAAACCCACTGCCCACCCCTACTTTACCCACTTTGTCAGCACACCACTGGTCTTGTTCCAGGAGGGTCATTCTATAAGGCAGCAACAAATCAGAAAAACAAAGCAAAACTTCAATCTAGCACATAAATGTATGATAATATCTTATTTCCTAGGGGTATTTGTATTTTACATGAGTCCACTGAAGAATTACTTGAACTTAGTGTTTCCCAAACTAAGTGTCTATCAGAATCACATAAGAAGTGGGCAAAACTGCAGAAACCAATGCTCTATCCCAACTACTTGCAAACAGACTCTTTTGCATGTGGGTTTTGGGCATCTAAAAAGCTTTTTTGTTAAAAATCTTCCCTGGGAAATCAGAGTCCAGCAGAATTTGAGAACCACGGAAAGAATAAATCTCAACTGGTGACAATCACACTCTCAAAATAAGTAAAAGGAGAGTCATTCAGAAGACCTCTTTCATCACAATTCAAATATGACCATCCATTCTGTTTCAACCACACATAGGAGCATAAAAAGTAAACAATGATACTGAGCATCTACTCAGCCCAATGATATTGATGTTCTTCACTGATTTATCCCATGACAAATTCCTAAAGAGTGACCAAAAGAAAGCAATGCTGTAATTTTGAAACTCCAAGAACCTCCCTACAGACTGTAATAATTTTATTGAGTCTCTCCACAAAAGTGAGAAATTTCAATTGTTTTTTAAACCTCACCTACCTGAGGGCTACACTGTTATTTTGCAAAAAAAAATATTCACCACAAAAAAAATGACCCTAACAATATAGGTAGTTCTATGTTGCCTAGTTTATATTTGGACAAATAATAATTTTATTTTTTTCCTAAAAATTTGGGTTTAAATACTGTTCTTTAAAAAGTGCTTTACCCATTCTCTCCCTCCTATGGCTCTCATTTAAAAGTGAATGAAGAGAGAAAAATAGGGGAAAAAATGGTTAACACTGAAGAAAGAAAATGGATGCAGTGATCCCTGAAGTTTAAGTAACAAGGCTTTTTAAGTCAGTGCAATTTTTTTGCCCTCTTTTGACACTTTAAATAAGACGTATATGCTGGTGGATGTCTCAAGTTTTAAATGATGAACCAAGGAGTGTAATATATCAGAAAAGCGTTCCTCTACAGACATTTTTCTGAATGAGGAATGTGCCACCCAGAATGTGCTACAAAATGTTAATGGCTTTGAGGCTATACAAATTTGAACTTTATTGAAATGTGCTAATAATGAGAAGGATTGTAAAATTATATACTGGCTTGTAGAACAGTGGGATTATAGCAATGCAAGCACAGGAACAATGCATCATTTTGCCATATAGAAGGACCCCAGGCATTCAGCAATCAAAGGATGGGTACCACTAACCTTTCCCTTGCTGTGGCTTCTAACAAACTTCAGCAGCTAGGGAATTTAGCCTGACTGTGATAATTAGATTAATAGCTAAACCAAGAAGCAGGATGGCCAAGGGGAGCAAGTAGTTTAAAAACTCATATTTTGTTGGGCAATAAGTCAATGGGTGAGTCACATTTAACCCCCCACCCCCTCCATCAGCACAAATCAACAGAATCACCACTGAAGAACAGGCAGAGATAAAAGATTTTATATTTATTTCTAGCAAAGTTTTGAAAGTCAATACCTGACATCTTGTAGGAAACTAGAAAGAGCCTTACCCTCTCTTGATGGCATATGTGTATGAAGTGTTTATTGTGATGCTTGTTTCTGGCTTCTTACACAGAAGCTAGACATAGTCTATGCTTTCTGAAGCTTAACTATATTTCCATCCCATTTTTTTTGGACTCCAACTTCCAGTTTCATCTGGAAAGCACTCCTTCTAAGCTTTCATTCATAACTATATTCTTTAAAAATTCAGTTTAAATTTTACTTTCCAGCTCGATGTTATCTTCTGCCAAAATACATTAGGAGTTTATATGGCATGGTTCGCACTCCACAGAAATCCTATTTAATAATACCTCAGTTGATTCTCATACGTTTAGATTTTGCCAAAAATAAAGTTTAACGAATGGGGTATCATTGAGATGGCAATAATAAATAAAAGATAAGGGATATTATTTTAGACAGATGGAGGAAACGAAATCCCAGTTACCATTCTTCTTTTGTTAAGATATCGCCATTGCTTTTAGCTATCCATTATTCACCCTCACAAAAGTGTTAAGCTGGAAAATGAAGTCTGCCATTTATCTCCAATGCTCACTTAACAGAAATAAATGCAGCCACCACCTTCCGACTCTAAATTGTATGAGATAGAGTGTCTGAGTTACTGACTATAACCTTGACAAGGTGTCTCATCACTTGTCTGAGACACTCACTGAGTCAGTATCTAATCATACACTGGGATCAGAAATAGGTCTGGAACACTTTGAATCCAGCATGGAGAATAGAATTCATATTTGGGGAGTGATTTGATTGGTTGGAAGCAGACCACAGATTAATAAGACAGAACTCCTGAGGACTGGAAGAAATTGCTGACTGGGAGTCCTGATCACCTATTTCTTTAAGGATAATCTGTTATTTTGCTGTAAATAATGACAATTCTTGACACCAAAGTAACTGCACTTTTGCTCAGGCTTCTTCCTTTCTTCCCACATGAACACAAATTCTTCTGAGGGGGCATATGAAGTCTAAACATCTTGGGGAATGTATAATGGATTCAAATTTCATTTACCTTACTTCACTTTAAACTTGATTGATTGATTGATTGCTTGATTGGTTGGTTGGTTGAGAGAGAAAGAGCACAAGTGAGCAGGAGAGGGGCAGAAAAAGAGAGAAGGGGAGAGAGAATCCCAATAGACTCCAAGCTGTTAACACGGAGCCCAATGAGGGTTTCAATCCATGAGTTGTAAGATCATGACCTGAGTCAAAAATCAAGAGTCTGTCACTTAACTGACTGAGCCACCCAGGCGTCCCTTTACTTAACTTTAAATATACAAAAGACACCACAATTTCAGTTAAAAAAAAATACAGATATTGTCGACCTGTAAAAAAGCTTCAGACCAATATTGTGAAGCTGAGCTAATCAGCCTTCTAAAATAGTATTATTACTAAATATCCAAAAGCTTATACCTCCAATCACCTCTACAACTGTCTATTTGAATCACAAATCAAAGAATATCAGAAATGCATGTGACTGAAAAAATCATCCAGTCTACTCCGTTATTAGAATTTAAATCAGAAACACATTGTAATGGTATTTATTGAACAAACACTTCTATAGTGCTAATTATGTATAAGTCACCACTCTAAGATACTTATAAATAGTAACTTACCTCATCCTCATAACAACCAATGAGGATAGTATTATTACGCACAGCTTACAGATGAGTAAACTAAAACATAAAAGCATTAAGTGACTTGTTTAGTAAACAGTCTCCTAGTAAGTGACAGATGCAGAATTCAAACTCAGACAGTTTCACCATAGAGGACTTGCTATTCTGCAACCCACTGGAGTCTAGACAGAACTTTTCATGCTCAACAGATGTATTGTTGGCTGACTTTAGAGGTTTGGTGACAAAAATTCAATTTCCTAGTTACCATTACAATGATCTTGCTCAAACAGGGATAGTTGCTGCTATAAAGCAACTAGCACCATGGTTTAAGGTGGATTTACATGTTACATCATTTAATCTCTACAGCAACCTGCATAGGCAGTTTTATTTGTACTTTACAATTATGAAACTAAGGATCAGTGAAGTCAGGTAACTTTCCCAAGGTCACAGTACAAACAAGAATACGTTCCCGTCTGCCCAACTGCAATTTTCCTCTCTACCCCATACCACCTTTTCTGAAAATTTTGTGTGATCAGATGACATGATCTGTGGGTTTCTTTAGGAAATTAACTTAAATGTACACTTTCTCCCCCCTAAAAACCCTCATTAGTACCTCACATTTCATATTTCCATATGGTCTCAGATATTCAGATACTGATTGACCACGGCTAGTCACTAAGAAGAAAGAAAACCTTTAGATAGGGCCTTCAGAGAAAGTTAAGCTAACTATATATATCTAAATAACATAACCTCACATGTGTATACTTTAATCAATTGAACAAATTCACATTTTTATCAGTCCAAATAAACATACATGAACTTATTACAAATCTCCAATAATTTGGATGAAAACAACATTTGCCAAAACAACCTCATTTTGCAGCCTTCCTGCCTCCATGCTCAGGCTAATTACCCCCTGTTCTATGAGGTCTAAGGAAAATGAAACTTCTGAGATGTAGAGAGAGGAAGGTAAGTTCATGCACTCTATTGCCAGGCTGCTTGGTGTAAATCTGTACTCACCCACGTACTTGGGCATGCTACACAACCTTCTCAGTGTCTCAGTTCCCCTACCAGTGAATGAAGATAATAAGAGTGCACCCTTGCACAGTTGTCACAAAGATTAAATGAGTTATGTAATGAATAAAACTCGATACATCATGACTATTTAATGCTATTGTAACTGTGATGTTATAGTACTTTTACCTTGTGTCCTACCAATTTTGCTCTCAGATGGATGCAGTGGGAAACACTGATTTTCAAATATGGATTGAAATGTTTTTCTACCATTACCTGATACACCTAAACAAGTGAGTAAACAAATAAAACCCAACTCCTTGCACCCAACCACTATTGAGTATCTAACTTCTAATGTTCTAAGCACAGGGTTTTTTTTATCAATCTAAAGTAAAAACACTTACTGAGATAATATACAGCTATTTACTTTTAATTTCAGTAAATAACTATCTTTAATACTGGTCATCTTATGTTTGTTTGAGAGTTTCTCTAAAAAGGAAAATTAGACATGCATGAAATCTCTCATGCCTTTGACCCATACTTTTTCATATTCTCTAGTATCTTGCCAAGTATGGACTAACTTTATTTAACATTGTTATTAATATGAAAGCCACATGTCTCTCACATTTTAGAATTTCTGACCCCTGGTAAAGTGCTAAATAATATTTCAGTTGTTGCTACTACAGAAAATTCTTTTTCTTTAATTTTATTTTTTTTTTTTAATTTACACCCAAGTTAGTTAGCATATAGTGCAACAATGATTTCAGGAGTAGATTCTTTAATGCTCCTTACTCATTTAGCCCATCTCCCCTCCCACAACCCCTCCAGTAACCCTCTGTTTGTTCTCCCTATTTAAGAGTCTCTTATGTTTTGTCCCCCTCCATGTTTTTATATTATTTTTGTTTCCCTACAGAAAATTCTTAAAGATTAGCATTTATTGAGTTGTAAAGATGCCAAGACTACCACTGCAAGATCCTAAATAATGTATAAAACAGGATGTAATCTCAAAAAAAAATGTAATCTTATCTATCTTAGCTTTATCCGAAAACATACCATTTTGCGTTCACAGTAATTCATAATTCAGTTCTCCGAGTGTCCATCAACAGGATCAGCTGGAGATCTCACTTACGTAGCAGAATAATTATCTATTTATTTATCTACTATCTCTCTATCTACCTATCATGTATCTTTCTTTTATCTGTCTCTATCTTTCTCTTATAACCTCTTCTTGTGCTTCTTCTCTACTTATCCATTAGGAAACTTATTAGTAAATTATAAATTATAAATGGTTGTAATTGTAAATTAGGAAATTTATTATTGGCCGGGCTTCCATCTCTGCTACTATAATGGCATCATAAGACCCAGTTCAATCAGTTTCTATTTGCTGAAGTGGTCCAAGTAGAAAAGCCAGCACCATGTTGGAGGAGAAAGGAGAGGAAGGAGACAAATGAGAAACTTTAAGGTTCTAGTGGGTCCTGCTGAGAATTCTTGAAAAATACTTGGGAATGAGGAAGTCCTCCAGGAGCATTTCAGGATCCACTTACTGCCCAAGAAGTGGATCTAGACAAATGAGGCTGAGATACCCTCAGTGAGATTTCTGCCCCACAGGGAAACAGAGCATGGCAAGGTAATTACCAGCCCACGTATGTCACAAATACGTCACTTAGAACAAAAGACCTGGATGAAAAACAATAGGGAATGACTTGGTGTTTACCTACAAGGTCTGTTGACAAATGACCAGACAGGATGATGGACATCTCACCTGACTGAAGTAATAACAAGAGGATCCCCTCAACCTTTGGTCTTCTGTAAGAGTACTGATTTATGGATTGAGAAGGTACTGACTTGTGGATTGAGAAGGTCCTTCAAATTTGATACTGATTTGTGGATTGAGAAGGTCCCTGAAAAATTCTTATTCAATTTCTTCCATTCCATCAGAATGAGAATGAAAAAAAAAATCAAATTGAGCAATAAAAAAATAAAGTTATACCATATGATTTCACTTATATGTGGAATTTAAGAAACAAAACATATGGGAGAGAGGTAGGGATAGGGAAACAAACCATGAGAGACTCTTAAAGATAGAGAACAAACAGAGGGTTGATGGAGGGGGGTGGTGAGGGATGGGCCAGGTGAGTGATGGGTATTAAAGAGGGCACTTGTGGTGTGCTGGGTGTTGTATGTAAGTGATGAATCACTGAATTCTATTCCTGAAACCAATATAGCACTGTATGTTAATTAACTAGAATTTAAATAAAATTTGGAAAAAAAAGAAAAAGAAAGTTATACTTCTTAATGTATGTGAATTTTGTGATTTGTACCACCTACACATACAATCGGAGATCTTTGCTATCCTCTTTGCTATCCCCACTGCCTTTGCCATGAGAGAATTTTTTTTAAGTTTATTTATTTATTTTGACAGAGAGAGAGAGACAGAGAGAGCAGGGGAGGGGCAGAGAGAGGGCAAGAGAGAATCCCAAGTGGGTTCAGCGCAGAGCCTGATGCAGAGTTTGATCTCATGAATCCCAATCATGACCTGACACAAAACCGAGAGTCAGTCGTTCAAAGTATTGAGTCACCCAGGCACCCTGGCCATGGCAAATTTTCTAAATGTTGGCTTTTCTCCTCCTCACATTTACAACCATTTTTTTCTAAAGCATATCCCATTTCAAAACTGGATCATATGGATGTAGTTCTTTCCTGTATATCACCACTCTGTCTTTCTCAAGTGCACGCACTCAGGAAGAAGCCTGAGATAGGGAAGGGTGAGTGTGTGTGTGTGTGTGTGTGTGTGTGTGTGTGTCCTTAGTGGCCAGATGGCCAGACACAGCCTCACACCTTACCATGCCCCACTGCTCTCTCTGCTCGTAGAGCCTGATGTGCGGTTTGGCTCCGTCTCCCGAACTTCCACTTCATTTATGGCTATTTTCTTTCAGGGAGTCATGTTCTCTCCCTCCAGTTCCACCCCTTGTGCAAAACCTTGTCCACTTGCCCAGTTTATATATTTCTAATTCACAGTGTTAATTTCTATTTCTTTCCCATGTGCATCCTTAGACACACACCAGGGGCAGAGCCAGGCACCTGTTTCAGAGTGGCTGGTCAGTTAGTTCAGATTAGTTAATAAATATTCAGAGCAATATGGTAATAGATCTGCCTATGGAACAAAGAAGATCTCTTGGGGGTTATATGGCGTAATTCCAAAAACCAGCCTGACTGACTCTCATAGCAAAACACCAAATCCTCTGTTTCGTGAAACATTTTAATTCGTTCATTAAGACAGCTTCTGTCTTTGAGCCCCACAAATGAGAAATAGATGAGGGAATAACTTGAGGTTTTACCCTTATAGATATTTTTCATCTTACAGTGTGAAAAGTTACTTTTTTTTCTCTCAAGTGATGAATTCAAAAACAAAATCACTGTAAATGGCTATTTTCTAATAAAGGAAAAAAAATGTGCCTGCGTCAAGGTCATTGTCCAGGTTTGGAGATAGAGTGCCCTTCAAACACCTTCTGTCTTCCCCAGCAGTGTTTTGATCAGTGAACTGACCTTGCTTGTGTGGTTAACCAGGCTTATTTCTTACATACAGGACAGAAGATTCTCATTTATTAAGCTGGCAAAAGCTCCCCAATGAAACATAGTCTTCTGAATATACAGTTTAAATGGATTGTAATCCATTAACTTTCATTATTAAGTTCTTTATTCTCTTGTGTTTAAGCCCTTCAAGATGTGAATTTATTATCATAACCATGATTTAGTTAAGAAGGGTTTACAATGTTGTGAAGAATTTGAGTCTTTATCACTATGGAAGGGAAAGATATTAATTCTCTAGTTGGTTGCTAAACATAGGCACACATGGATTAAATTAACGCACATTCATACAGATCTCAATATTACATTTCCTTCAAAATGGTACTATAAATGCTTACTTTGGAAGGATTCCATTTTACAAAGATCAGCTTAAAATGAAGCTAAGATACTTATATTTTCCTATTTTTTTCCAAGCCTTTACAGAGCTAGTTTGTAGGAAAAAAATACCTTCAAACCCAAATTATTTTCATTCTTAATTCATGACAGCCTAGTACTAAAAAAAGGTAGTTATTTTTCTTTACATTATGACTGACCAAGTCCCTTGAATAAATGACAAGATTATCTAAGCTCTGAAATTTCTTCCTAGTAGCTTTCTATTATGTTGTTGATTATTCCTATAACCTATCAAAAAATAACCATAGTTGCTAAGACTCTCTGAAGAAAACTTGATTTTTATTTTTCTTCTCATAAAAGCTTATCAGAACTTGTGATGTTTTTTGAAAATATAAAAACCGTAGGAACCAACATAATAAAGGCTTTCCCAAAATTCTTTAGGCTTTGAGGGATTTTCTTTTCAAAGATAAAATGCCTTATTCATTATAGTCTTTATGTATTTTTTGACCACTTAACATGTACAAAAGTTTATATTTTAATTAGATTCCTATCTTTTTAGAGTTACTGTATTTTTCAATCCTGTGTCTCAAACCTATTTTTCTCATAAACTCTGCTTTTTTTGTTTTTTTTTAAATGAAGCTTCCAATTTTGAAAGAATTATAGATTGCAGTTAAGAAATAATACAGACAGATCTAATGTTGCGTCACCCTGTTTCCCCAATGGTAACCTCTTGGAAGACCATGCCATGATATCACAAGCAATATAATGACATTGATAAAGTTGAGATACAGAATATGTTCACCACCATGATTCAGTTTAAACTTTTTAGAGCCAAACCTACATCCCACCCAATTCACCACTTATTTAACCCCTGTTAACCACTAATCTGTTTTCCATTTCTAGAATTTTCCCATTTCAAAATGTTATATAAATGCAATAGTGCAGCATGAGATCATTTGAGAAGGTTTTTTTTTTTTTTTTTTTTCACTCAGAATAATCTGGAAATTTCTCCAGGTGGTTCTGTGTGTCAATAGTTCATTAATTTTTACTGTTGGATATTCCATGATAAGGACATGTTATATTTGTTTAACTCTTCACCTGCTGAAGGACATCTGGGTTGTTTTTTCCTAGGCTAAAGGATTAATAAACATTTAGTAATATTTCTGTAGTCACTTATAATTTGTTTTGTCTCTTAGCAACTTTGGAAAAAAAATTAAATTAGTATATTTTAACTAAGATAACATGATTTGGAAATAAGAGTATGTCCTGAAACTCTGTTACTCTCATTTGCTCTCTTCATCTATATATACATACATATGTATGTGAAATAATCTTTATTAGGTGGGTTATTTTCTTAACATTTTCTTTGAATTTTGGTACATTACTTAAATTATTTATAATTAGTATATTTTTGTTTGAACAACGTAGTGATATTTTTAAAATAAACTAAACCATTTTCCCCACAGATAAACTTTTTTTAGGGTTTTAACTGTTTTAAAAAGATCAAAAATGTATTTAACAGAAGTATTCCAATATAAGTGGCCCGACAGGACAGAGAAAGGAGAATTAGAATGCATCTGCTGGTCATTAGACTTCCTGCCTCAAAAAGCCCAGACAGATTGGGGAAAACATAGCAGATTTATAGTTTTTGAACTTACTTCTCATTATCAGTTATTATTAGACTTCTGACTGAGTATTCATATTATATCCCCATTTTATTAGAAAAATTTCTGTGACTAATACAACATACTTTTTTCCTAATAAATACTAGAAACCCAGAGCCTGAATTTAACTTGTTTGTGATTTTGAGTTAATTAAGAATATGTTGAACCAGTTAATTGGACCAGTTAATTGAAATTCAGTGACTATATTACTTAAACCTTCTAAGTTTAATTTTCTCTAGCATATGTATCACTGTGGTATGAACCGTGCTATTGGTGGTTAATTGTGCCACTGCACTATCCTCCCAACCAGTCTGTAGCCATTATTCCCAGTGATACTTTAAGATGAAGACTTCATTCATAAATATGATAAAAACAGAGAAGGAGGCAAACCATAAGAGACTCTTTTTTTTAATATGAAATTTATTGTCAAATTGGTTTCCATACAACACCCAGTGCTCATCCCAAAAGGTGCCCTCCTCAATACCCATCACCCACCTTCCCTTCCCTCCCACCCCCCATCAACCCTCAATTTGTTCTCAGTTTTTAAGAGTCTCTTATGTTTTGGCTCCCTCACTCTCTAGCTTTTTTTTTCCCTCCTCCTCTCCCATGGTCTTCTGTTAAGTTTATCAGGATCCACATAGGAGTGAAAACATATGGTATCTGTCTTTCTCTGTATGACTTATTTCACTTAGCATAACACCCTCCAGTTCCATCCACATTGTTACAAAAGGCCATATTTCATTCTTTGTCATTGTCACATAGTATTCCATTGTGTATATAAACCACAATTTCCTTTTTTTTATATATGAAATTTATTGACAAATTGGTTTCCATACAACACCCAGTGCTCATCCCAAAAGGTGCCCTCCTCAATACCCATCACCCACCCTCTCCTCCCTCCCACCCCCCAACAACCCTCAGTTCGTTCTCAGTTTTCAACAGTCTCTTATGCTTTGGCTCTCTCCCACTCTAACCTCTTTTTTTTTTTCCTTCCACTCCCCCATGGGTTCCTGTTAAGTTTCTCAGGATCCACATGAGAGTGAAACCATATGGTATCTGTCTTTCTCTGTATGGTTTATTTCACTTAGCATCACACTCTCCAGTTCCATCCACGTTGCTACAAAAGGCCATATTTCATTTTTTCTCATTGCCACGTAGTATTCCATTGTGTATATAAACCACAATTTCTTTATCCATTCATCAGTTGATGGACATTTAGGCTCTTTCCATAATTTGGCTATTGTTGAGAGTGCTGCTATGAACATTGGGGTACAAGTGCCCCTATGCATCAGTACTCCTGTATCCCTTGGGTAAATTCCTAGCAGTGCTATTGCTGGGTCATAGGGTAGGTCTATTTTTAATTTTCTGAGGAACCTCCACACTTTTTTCCAGAGCGGCTGCACCAATTTGCATTCCCACCAACAGTGCAAGAGGGTTCCCGTTTCTCCACATCCTCTCCAGCATCTATAGTCTCCTGATTTGTTCATTTTGGCCACTCTGATTGGCGTGAGGTGATACCTGAGTGTGGTTTTGATTTGTATTTCCCTGATAAGGAGCGACGCTGAACATCTTTTCATGTGCCTGTTGGCCATCCGGATGTCTTCTTTAGAGAAGTGTCTATTCATGTTTTCTGCCCATTTCTTCACTGGGTGATTTGTTTTTCGGGTGTGGAGTTTGGTGAGCTCTTTATAGATTTTGGATACTAGCCCTTTGTCCGATATGTCATTTGCAAATATCTTTTCCCATCCGTTGGTTGCCTTTTAGTTTTGTTGGTTGTTTCCTTTGCTGTGCAGAAGCTTTTTATCTTCATAAGGTCCCAGAAATTCACTTTTGCTTTTAATTCCCTTGCCTTTGGGGGTGTGTCGAGTAAGAGATTGCTACGGCTGAGGTCAGAGAGGTCTTTTCCTGCTTTCTCCTCTAAGGTTTTGATGGTTTCCTGTCTCACATTTAGGTCCTTTATCCATTTTGAGTTTATTTTTGTGAATGGTGTGAGAAAGTGGTCTAGTTTCAACCTTCTGCATGTTGCTGTCCAGTTCTCCCAGCACCATTTGTTAAAGAGGCTGTCTTTTTTCCATTGGATGTTCTTTCCTGCTTTGTCAAAGATGAGTTGGCCATACGTTTGTGGGTCTAGTTCTGGGGTTTCTATTCTATTCCATTGGTCTACATGTCTGTTTTTGTGCCAATACCATGCTGTCTTGATGATTACAGCTTTGTAGTAGAGGCTAAAGTCTGGGATTGTGATGCCTCCTGCTTTGGTCTTCTTCTTCAAAGTTACTTTGGCTATTCGGGGCCTTTTGTGGTTCCATATGAATTTTAGGATTGCTTGTTCTAGTTTCGAGAAGAATGCTGGTGCAATTTTGATTGGGATTGCATTGAATGTGTAGATAGCTTTGGGTAGTATTGACATTTTGACAATATTTATTCTTCCCATTCATGAGCACGGAATGTCTTTCCATTTCTTTAAATCTTCTTCAATTACCTTCATAAGCTTTCTATAGTTTTCAGCATACAGATCCTTTACATCTTTGGTTAGATTTATTCCTAGGTATTTTATGCTTCTTGGTGCAATTGTGAATGGGATCAGTTTCTTTATTTGTCTTTCTGTTGCTTCATTGTTAGTGTGTAAGAATGCAACTGATTTCTGTACATTGATTTTGTATCCTGCAACTTTGCTGAATTCATATATCAATTCTAGCAGACTTTTGGTGGAGTCTATCGGATTTTCCATGTATAATATCATGTCATCTGCAAAAAGCGAAAGCTTGACTTCATCTTTGCCAATTTTGATGCCTTTGATTTCCTTTTGTTGTCTGATTGCTGATGCTAGAACTTCCAGCACTATGTTAAACAACAGCGGTGAGAGTGGGCATCCCTGTCGTGTTCCTGTTCTCAGGGAAAAAGCTCTCAGTTTTTCCCCGTTGAGGATGATGTTAGCTGTGGGCTTTTCATAAATGGCTTTTATGATGTTTAAGTATGTTCCTTCTATCCCGACTTTCTCAAGGGTTTTTTTTTTTTTTTAATTTTTTAACGTTTATTTATTTTTGAGACAGAGAGAGACAGAGCATGAGTAGGGGAGGGACAGAGAGAAGGAGACACAGAATCTGAAACAGGCTCCAGGCTCTGAGCTGTCAGCACAGAGCCTGACGCGGGGCTCGAACTCACAGACGGCGAGATCATGACCTGAGCTAAAGTCGGACGCTTAACCGACTGAGCCACGCAGGCGCCCCTCAAGGGTTTTTATTAAGAAAGGGTGCTGGATTTTGTCAAAGGCCTTTTCTGCATCGATTGACAGGATCACATGGTTCTTCTCTTTTTTTTTGTTAATGTGATGTATCACGTTGATTGATTTGCGAATGTTGAACCAGCCCTGCATCCCAGGAATGAATCCCACTTGATCATGGTGAATAATTCTTTTTATATGCTGTTGAATTCGATTTGCTAGTATCTTATTGAGGCTTTTGCATCCATATTCATCAGGGATATTGGCCTGTAGTTCTCTTTTTTTACTGGGTCTCTGTCTGGTTTAGGAATCAAAGTAATACTGGCTTCATAGAATGAGTCTGGAAGTTTTCCTTCCCTTTCTATTTCTTGGAATAGCTTGAGAAGGATAGGTATTCTCTCTGCTTTAAACGTCTGGTAGAACTCCCCTGGGAAGCCATCTGGTCCTGGACTCTTATTTGTTGGGAGATTTTTGATAACCGATTCAATTTCTTCGCTGGTTATAGGTCTGTTCAAGCTTTCTATTTCCTCCTGATTGAGTTTTGGAAGAGTGTGGGTGTTCAGGAATTTGTCCATTTCTTCCAGATTGTCCAATTTGTTGGCATATAATTTTTCATAGTATTCCTTGATAATTGTTTGTATCTCTGAGGGATTGGTTGTAATAACTCCATTTTCATTCATGATTTTATCTATTTGGGTCATCTCCCTTTTCTTTTTGAGAAGGCTGGCTAGAGGTTTGTCAATTTTGTTAATTTTTTCAAAAAACCAACTCTTGGTTTCGTTGATCTGCTCTACACTTTTTTTAGATTCTATATTGTTTATTTCTGCTCTGATCTTTATTATTTCTCTTCTTCTGCTGGGTTTAGGCTGCCTTTGCTGTTCTGCTTCTATTTCCTTTAGGTGTGCTGTTAGATTTTGTATTTGGGATTTTTCTTGTTTCTTGAGATAGGCCTGGATTGCAATATATTTTCGTCTCAGGACTGCCTTCGCTGCGTCCCAAAGCGTTTGGATTGTTGTATTTTCGTTTTCGTTTGTTTCCATATATTTTTTGATTTCTTCTCTAATTGCCTGGTTGACCCACTCATTCGTTAGTAGGGTGTTCTTTAACCTCCATGCTTTTGGAGGTTTTCCAGACTTTTTCCTGTGGTTGATTTCAAGCTTCATAGCATTGGGGTCTGAAAGTATGCATGGTATAATTTCAATTCTTGTAAACTTATGAAGGGCTGTTTTGTGACCCAGTATATGATCTATCTTGGAGAATGTTCCATGTGCACTCGAGAAGAAAGTATATTCTGTTGCTTTGGGATGCAGAGTTCTAAATATATCTGTCAAGTCCATCTGATCCATTGTCTCATTCAGGGCCCTTGTTTCTTTATTGACTGTGTGTCTAGATGATCTATCCATTTCTGTAAGTGGGGTGTTAAAGTCCCCTGCAATTACCACATTCTTATCAATAAGGTTGCTTCTGTTTATGAGTAATTGTTTTATATACTTGGGGGCTCCGGTATTCGGCGCATAGACATTTATAATTGTTAGCTCTTCCTGATGGATAGACCCTGTAACTATTATATAATGTCCTTCTTCATCTCTTGTTACAGCCTTTAATTTAAAGTCTAGTTTGTCTGATATAAGTATGGCTACTCCAGCTTTCTTTTGGCTTCCAGTAGCATGATAAATAGTTCTCCATCCCCTCACTCTCAATCTAAAGGTGTCCTCAGGTCTAAAATGAGTCTCTTGTAAACAGCAAAAAAATGGGTCTTGTTTTTTTATCCATTCTGATACCCTATGTCTTTTGGTTGGCGCATTTAATCCATTTACATTCAGTGTTACTATAGAAAGATACGGGTTTAGAGTCATTGTGATGTCTGTATGTTTTATGCTTGTAGTGATGTCTCTGGTACTTTGTCTCACAGGGTCCCCCTTAGGATCTCTTATAGGGCTGGTTTACTGGTGACAAATTCCTTCAGTTTTTGTTTGTTTGGGAAGACCTTTATCTCTCCTTCTATTCTACATGACAGACTTGCTGGATAAAGGATTCTCGGCTGCATATTTTTTCTGTCTAGCACACTGAAAATCTCGTGCCAATTCTTTCTGGCCTGCCAAGTTTCAAAAGAGAGATAAGTCACGAGTCTTATAGGTCTCCCTTTATATGTGAGGGCACGTTTACCCCTTGCTGCTTTCAGAATTTTCTCTTTATCCTTGTATTTTGCCAGTTTCACTATGATATGTCGTGCAGAAGATCGATTCAAGTTATGTCTGAAGGGAGTTCTCTGTGCCTCTTGGATTTCAATGCCTTTTTCCTTCCCCAGTTCAGGGAAGTTCTCAGCTATAATTTCTTCAAGTACCCCTTCAGCACCTTTCCCTCTCTCTTCCTCCTCTGGGATACCCATTATGCGTATATTATTTCTTTTTAGTGTATCACTTAGTTCTCTAATTTTCCCCTCATACTCCTGGATTTTTTTTATCTCTCTTTCTCTCAGCTTCCTCTTTTTCCATAACTTTATCTTCTAGTTCACCTATTCTCTCCTCTGCCTCTTCCATCTGAGCTGCGGTGGTTTCCCTTTTGTTTTGCATTTCATTTAAAGCGTTTTTCAGCTCGTGACTGTTCCTTAGTCCCTTGATCTCTGTAGCAAGAGATTCTCTGCTGTCCTGTATACTGTTTTCCAGCCCAGCGATTAATTTTATGACTATTATTCTAAATTCACTTTCTGTTATATTATTTAAATCCTTTTTGATTAGCTCATTA
Organism: Lynx canadensis; assembly: GCF_007474595.2. Lineage (NCBI taxonomy): Eukaryota > Metazoa > Chordata > Mammalia > Carnivora > Felidae > Lynx > Lynx canadensis. The sequence continues at coordinate 130,130,610 of NC_044310.1, read as the reverse complement.
GCTGTTGTTATTTCCTGGAGATTCTTCTGAGGGGAATTCTTCCGCTTGGTCATTTTGGATAGTCCCTGGCGTGGTGAGGACCTGCAGGGCACTTCCCCTGTGCTGTGGTGTATAACTGGAGTTGGTGGGCGGGGCCGCAGTCAGTCCTGATGTCTGCCCCCAGCCCACCGCTGGGGCCACAGTCAGACTGGTGTGTGCCTTCTCTTCCCCTCTCCTAGGGGCGGGATTCACTGTGGGGTGGTGTGGCCCGTCTGGGCTACTTGCACACTGCCAGGCTTGTGATGCTGGGGATCTGGCGTATTAGCTGGGGTGGGTAGGCAAGGTGCACAGGGGAAGGAGGGGCAGGCTTAGCTCGCTTCTCCTTAGATGATCCACTTCAGGAGGGGCCCTGTGGTAGCGGGAGGGAGTCAGATCTGCTGCCGGAGGTTTGGCTCCGCAGAAGCATAGAGTTGGGTGTTTGCGCGGAGCGATCAAGTTCCCTGGCAGGAACTGGTTCTCTTTGGGATTTTGGCTGGGGGATGGGCGGGGGAGATGGCGCTGGTGAGCACCTTTGTTCCCCACCAACCTGAGCTCTGTCGTCAGGGGGCTCAGCAGCTCTCCCTCCCTTTGTCCTCCCGCCTTCCCGCTTTCCGAGCAGAGCTGTTAACTTATGACCTCCCAGACGCTAAGTCGCGCTTGCTGTCGGAACACAGTCCGTCAGGCCCCTCCGCTTTTGCAAGCCGGACTCGGGGGGTCTGCTTGGCTGGCGAGCCGCCCCTCTGCCCCGGCTCCCTCCCGCCAGTCCGTGGAGCGGGCACCGCCTCGCCGCCCTTCCTACCCTCTTCCGTGGGCCTCTCATTGCACTTGGGTCCGGTGACTCCGTTCTGCTAATCCTCTGGCGGTTTTCTGGGTTATTTAGGCAGGTGTAGGTGGAATCTAAGTGATCAGCGGGATGCGCGGTGAGCCCAGCGTCCTCCTACGCCGCCATCTTCCCTCCAAACCCACAATTTCTTTATCCATTCTTCAGTTGACGGACATTTAGGCTCTTTCCATAATTTGGCTATTGTTGAAAGTGCTATTATAAACATTGGGGTGCAAGTGCCCCATGCATCAGTACTCCTGTATTTAATACATAGAAAAATCTGAGGGTTGCTGGGGGGTGTTGGGTGGGCGGATGGGCTAAATGCACCACGGGAAATAAGGAGAGCACTTGCTGGAATGAGCATTGGGTGTTATACATAAGTGCTGAATCACTAAATTCTACTCCTAAAATAAAAAAAATAAAAAATAAAAGACTTCATTCACATCACTTCACCTTACCATGCTTTTTCAGACCACTTCACTATACCTAAGGCTGAACTTCATGCCTCTCTCTCTGAACTTCTACACTTTCTCCTAGCAAGTACCCATGCATGCTTTTTTGTAGCACTTAGAATGGTAGGAGGGCTTCATGAGCCTCTTAAATATCTCCTTTCCAAAGACTGTAAGACCAATGAGGGTTGAACGAATATATTGTTCACCCTTGCCTCTGTAGCTCCTAACACAGTAACTAGAACGCATGTTTCAGTTATAAGTGAGAAAATATGTAAAATAAAGCAAACATGAGGTCAAAGATTATGAGAAAAAAAAACACAAAGAGTTCCAATTTGGGGGTAATCAGAAGACTTCTCTAAAAGCTTAAACTGGAAAATTGAATCATTAATGCATTCCTATCAATACATGCTAGAAGGTATATGACTAAGGAAGTAAGTTATACTCTTCAGAAATGATTAGGTAATATAAGGACAAGCCAGCGTGTTAAGTTCAACCTTAATATGTGATAGCCTAATGTTTGGAGATAACTAAAAAGTTAAATTTTAAAATATTATGTCTATGATGTCAAAAATTAGTAGCCAAACTATTTAATCCTATGACACTCAATATGGTATGAAACTGAAGTTGGCATTTTGTACAAATAAAAAATAGATATATGGATTTTATTTTTCCTTCTCAGTGACTGACAAAAGCTTAGGCCTTAATCCATTTCTTTTTGAAAATTTGTCTTATCTTTTCTAACATTTACTGTGTCACAGTGATCTTCAGAAAGCAGTCAAGTTGATCCTGACGAGTAAACAATTGAGACATGACTCTATCCGTTATTGGAAGAATATTCCAGTACTTAGGCTGACAATAAGCCCAAATAAAAAAAGAATCCTTTCTCTCTTCACTCTCCCTAGAATTTATATAGTGGGTCAAGCTGCCCTAGATAGCAAGCTGGCATCTGTTTGGTAGTTTATATTTTCACACAGTTTTACTTAGAGAATAAATTAAATCTTAAAAGAAGGCAACTTCATATCACCAGCATTATTCCTGTGGGTCAGAGCAGAGTGGAGAGGTGCCCAGTCTGCTTTGGGAGAATGGTCCTCACTACGGCATCCTTTACACAAATGTAAAATCGGCAAGAGGAGACTTGAGAGCATACAATCACCTCTTTCTCCTTCTCTGACACACCTCTCTTTTCAGCTATTTTTCCCTCTCCAATCCATCCTTTCTTTGGAAACACTCAAAGGGTTGGTTTCACATAAATTGAAGCCAATATATACCCTCTTCCAAAATACTTATCTTTCAAACTTCATCTATGGTAAAGAAGTAGGTAATTCCTTTGTATTAATGGAATTTCAGGCACTGGTGTACAGAAACTGCTGTGGAGAGGTCATATAAAAAGTTACACTTACTACATTACTACACTTTAGCTGGACTCATTTTACACATTCAGAATTTGGAAATATAATATAAAGGTAACAAAAATGATGTATTGCATTGAAAAATAGCACAAGATTGGCTTTCTCATGTTTTTGTTATCACATAACACTTAAATAAGTTAAATGCATTAGTCAGGGAGTTGGTTTGTAACCCTCTAGGGGGCTATCCTGATGTCATCTGAAACTGGTTCCTGTACTCCAACAGCAGAGAGAGATTGAAGAAAGAGGCAGGACTTCGAGGCTGATGGTGGCAGTTTCAATAAGCAACGGGAACTTACTTACAAGGCTTCTCATGGGCTACAGCAAGACAAATGATCTATGCACCCACAAATCCCGCCAAATCTTGAAAATGTGTAAAGAAGTGTTACTGGGTTTAGTCACCTATAGTATGCAGATGTTCTCAACACCACATCAGTAGATCTAGGTCTTGTCCTTAAAGCAGCTTCTGAGAGTGGGAAAGGCAACCAGAACTCACATTCCCTAAACAGGGGAGGGAATGAAAAGACTCCAGGTTCCCAGGTAGAGCTCTCAGGGTCAACCAGTGGTCATGTCTTTTTGATGACATTCCTCAACATGGGGTTCTTCAGATTAGATTAGATTAGATTATAATATATTTTAATAATTATATAATTCAGATTTTACATATATACACACACACAGAGAATATTGGTTCTCTTTCTGGAGAATCCTAATACATTCAACTTTTGTGTGTGTGTGTATATATAGTATATATATATATATATATATATATATAAATTTAGTATATATATTTATGTAAATGTATATTTATATACAAAATGTATTTAAATATATATTATACTATACACACACACACACACACACACATATGTAATTATTATTAGGAACTGGCTCATGCAGTTATGGACACTGAAAATTCCAGACCTACTAGAGCTGATGATATAGTGCTAAATGAAGTCTGACCTGAGAACCAGGTGAATTTATAGTGTAAATTTCAATCTGAATCTGAGTCTAAAGGCAGAAGACCAATCTCCTAGCACAAAGGTACAAAGAAAGAAAGAATTCTTTCTTAATCAGTCTTTTTAGTCTGTCCACTCCCTCCGTGGATTGGATGAGGCCCACTCACACTGGGGACTGCATTCTGCTTTACTCATTCATTAATTTGAATGTTAACTTCATCCAGAAACACTCTCACAGACAAACCAGAAATAATGTTTAGCCAAATATCTGGGCACCCTGTGGCCCAGTCAAATTGATACATAAAATTAAACATCACTTTAACAAAGATTATTTAAAAACTTCACTGGTACCAAATTCAGGGCAGGGGGACTTTCTAGATTTATACTTAGCTACATGGCACACCATGTGTATTAGTAAGTTTTTACTTCTCTGTGTTTTTCAGGGGGTGTGGAGTAAGGGAAAGAGTTCTGTATCTATAAATCAATTTTTAATTGATTTTTAATTTTCTTTTGAATCAATAAGATACTATATAATAAGTAAGATACTTATAAATTATACTGATTGAAACTAAATTAGAAATTACTTGAAACCATATTTATTTTTTTATTTTTTTAATGTTTATTTATTTTCAAGAGACAGAGAACAAGCAAGGAAGAAGCAGAGGGAGAGGGAGACACAGAACCCAAAGCCGGCTCCAGGCTCTGGACTGTCAGCACAGTCTGATGTGGGGTTCCAACTAACAAGCCGAGCCAAGCCATGAGATCATGACCTGAGCCAAAGTCAGACACTCAACCGACTGAGCCACCCAGGAGCCCCTACGTGAACCCATCTCTTGACAGTACCCTAGCAAATATAATTATAATCAAAAGCTTTGATTTTGTTTGCCACCTTATGCACTCTTGGAAAAAAGAAGTGATAAAAAAAAATTCCTATTCTAAGAGCTTCTAAAATCTCTGGTGAAGAATGTCAACAACAGAAATACCAACTCCAGATAAACCAAAACATTAAAAATACTGGCTTCGTCAAAAGCCCAGTATTTTCTATTTTACCTGCTTTTGTTAGTAAAGCTGACATTGGACAAATCCCACCAACATAATATCTGAACACAGGAGATATATTTAGTATTCCCAGTCAGAAAAAGAAAAGAAAGAAGGAGAAGAAGGAGAAGAGAGATGGGAGAATAACCAACACCTCAACATCAACTTCAGAAAGCAACATCAGGGGCATCTGGGTGGCTCATTCAATTGAGCATCGGCTGAAGTCATGATCTCATGGTTCGTGGGTTCAAGCTCCACATAGGGCTATGTGCTGGCAGATCAGAGCATGAAGCCTGCTTCAGATCCTGTGTGTGTCTCTCACTGCCCCTACCCTGCTGTCTCTCTCTCTCTCTTTCTCTCTCTCTCTCTCTTTCTCAAAAATAAACATTAAAAATTTAAAAATAAATAAAAATCAAAACAGAAAACAACATCATAAAACTGGATATACAGTAAAACCTTGAACTGCCAGTAACTTGTTCTGCGAGTGTTCTGCAAGACAAGCCAACATTTCTAATAAAATTTAACTTGATAAACAAGCAATGTCTTGCAATACCAGTAGTACCTGATGCTGAATGTCACATGATCGCAACTGAACCAATGTTCTTGAAATTCACTTTGATATACAAGTGTTTTTGATGACAAGCACGTTTCCAGATCAAATTATGCTCACAAACCAAGGTTTTACTGTATATGTATGTGGATGAGTGTGTGTGTGTGTGTGTGTGTATTTTATAAATAAAATCTTTCCATTGTGCATAATTCAGTCTCAAAGTAAGATTGCAGAGAAGATTCAATATGAGGTAAAATATTGAGTGGCTTCAAAATCTATCCGGCCTCTTAGGGAAACTTTGACAAAGCATTGTTTAGGGTTATCTTGTATGCTTCCAAGAGAAAGTCTTTAAAGAAATGTCACCCACATTCCTGTTCATGTCTAATCATCCAGATTAGATCTCATATGAAATCTAATAAATTCTTCACTAATGGGATTTAAAGCAAACTTTTTGTTTTGTTTTATTTTTTGCCTTTTGTATTCAGGCACTGATTTCACTTGGACACCAAATCTAACTTGTAACGTTTTCAGAAAGAAGCACTTGACTTACTGTAGTGTTATGTGAACCAGAGCCAATTACTCATTTAGAAGGCTTATTGCCTTTTTGTAAACTCTTCCTGCTAATGAACAAACAAGGAAAATGAAGTAGATAGGAAAAGCATTTATAATATATTTGCACTTTTTTTCTACTGGCCCTTTTGATTTTGTATATGGGCTTTCTTCAAAGGAAGACAGATGGGAAGCTTTGAAGGAAGTCACAGGATGGTAGAGAATTCACAAAATATCTATGTGGGAAGGTTAAAAGAACTGTTGTGTGCTCTGTCTGGAGGGTGCAGGATACAGAGGGGAAACATCAGAGCCTGTCAACATGTATATAAAAGGTTATCAGAACTACATGTTGCTACCACTGACCACAATCAGGAGGAATTGAGTAAAATGTGGCAATGGGGAAAAATCTGGAAAAAGGCAAGCCTTGCTCCTACCCCAATCTCAACCCATCCTAAATCAATGCTGCCAAATTATCATGTAAAAAAAATAAGAATCTAGGGGGCACCTGGGTGTCTCAGTCGGTTAAGTGTCTGACTTTGGCTCAGGTCACGTTCTCACAGTTTGTGGGTTTGAGACCCACATAGGGTTCTGTGCTGAACGGTTGCTCAGAGCCTGGAGCCTGCTTCAGATTCTGTGTCTCCTTCTCTCTCTGCCCCTCCTTTGCTCGTGCTCTGTCTCACTCTGACTCTCAAAAATAAATAAATAAATATATATTTTTTTAATTTAAAGAAATAAGAATCTAGCCATTATTCACATTCAGTAAGTTCTGAAATAGTTCAAGTCCGACCATGACAACCAAATGAAAATAGATTAGCCAATCTAAGAACTTGTTCTAAATGCCTGGTGTCCATTTCTAGGTACAGTTAACTACTCAGTCAAAAGTTGGGTTTAAAAGACACTTGATATGAAGGGGTTGAGAGACCAGGAATTTCTAAGTCTATTATCATACAATGAGTCTGGAGTCACCAAGAAGTTCTGCACAGAGTCTCCCAGAAAGGACAAGGGGCCCTGGCCTGGCAGTCAAGAGGACTGAGTTCTGGTTCTGATATACAGTTAAACACAGGGGGGCCCTTCAAGAAGAGCTTAAGGTTCCTCCCAGCTTTCTTGTCCAGAGCAGGATGTGTTTGTTTAGAGAAGAGCTTCTATTCTCTCTTTTACTTTATTATTTTCTAATTAAAGCAATTGTGAGTTGTTGTTTAGCTATTTTTATATCACTTTAAATTCTATAAACTGTCCCCTTCCTTTGTATTATTTTAGTGAATCTTCAAAACTTTCTGAAAAACACATTATTATTTGCATTTTAAATGCTCAGATAATTTCATAATAGAGCATTTTGAGTAAGCTCAGACCCAAGTAGGATTGTAGAGTGAAGCCTTGTGTGGCTATATCAAACATAAGGGCATATAAATCCAGGGGAGGTGAAGAAAAGAGAAGGAGCAACAGATTTAAGAGAAAGGTATGGGTGACTGAGTTGTTGAAATAACGTGCTTACATTATCTAAGTTCATCTAATTGTATATTCTCACAACCATATCAGCTACTTTATGAAGATATCAGCAGAGTGCACCATCCTTCGAGATCACCACATAAGTACTTCAAACCCATTCCTATTCACACAGGAAGTCCAGTGCCTTCTCCAACATTTCTGCTAACTCTTGTAGAATTGAATTCCCCTTAGAATCCAGTTGTCACTTGATTCCATGTCCTCCTCTCCTACAAACTGACATTCATAGGAGATCATGAGTTTGCTATAGACTTTTACACAGAAGAGATTGAAGGTGATGAAGACAAGCATTTCACTGCAAGACTATATAGAAGATGATTTAAAACTAAAACATTATACTTCCCTGTTGTATAAGTAAACTTCCCTGGCAATTTTCGCCAACTTACCAGAGTGGATGGACTGTCATTTTCCTCCCTTGACTCACACAAACTCATGTACTTAAAGGTTCACTATCTCTACCCCAATTAGAGTTTGTTGCTAAATAAAGACATTCATTCTTTAAGAGAAATCTTAGTGTTAAGCAGAGGAATAATTTTAACTGATCTCATTTCACAGATGAAGAATTTCACAGTTGGGAGTAGTTAATTAGCATGTTTGAGGTGTTCTCACTTACAAGGTACTAGAATCAACATGTGAACTCAAGTCTTTCCAGACTTATGTATTGCCAAGGCAAACATATTTCACCTTATGCATTGCTTGCCCTGAACAAACTTGACTCACTTTTGAGAAGCATGTTGTAGCAGAATTTTTCTTAGATTTCTCCTCTGTGGAATATACTATGCATATGAAAAATCTTTGAATTCTTTTCCAACTACCCTGACTTCAGCCCAATGACTCACCAATTCCACAAGGCTGACATAATGATCTGCATTCAGTGCACATATATTTATGATTCTTTTTTGTTTGCTTGGAAAACTTTTTGGAGATATCATGTTTTGGACAAATTTGGCCTTACACATGTATGTGGATTTTTAGTAAAGATAGTAGTCTGACTTCCTGAAAACATCCTTACTCTATGACTAGACCATAGCATCCGAGTTTCAAAGCTGTCACTTCTTCAACAGCCTATATAGCTCTTCAGGAGAAGCTTCCCACTATGTTTTCTAGTGTTGGTGAGCAATCTTTGTATTCAGATTAAAGCAAAAGACTTTGGAACATATCAGCCATGTCCCAGAGTTCTGAGAGTGCCCTGGATCATCCTGTCCTTGCCTACGCCCATAAGCCCTTTATCTCTGGAACGGTTTTTGTTTTGTTTTGTTTTCCCATTCTTGAGATATATTCACATAATATGAAGGAGGAAGTGGACACCAGATCAAAACTATCTTGGCAATTACCAGGATCTCTTCATGTCTTTTAAAGCCCCTTCAACTCTAACCTCCAGGATCAGTAAGTAAATGATATGTGAGGATCTTGACCTCATTTTTTTTCTCATAACTTAACTAACAACTCCAATTATGCTACCCAATAAGAAGGAACATGTGCTAAATATCCTTTAAAAAGGAAGGGCAGAGGCAGAGCCCAGTAGAGAAGGGCTTATTATCAGAAATGAGGGTGAATTAAGCAGGCTTTAAATTATTTCCCTTTTCTAATTTCTCTTTAAATTATAAAGAAAATTATTCATTAGATTTCCAATGAAAAAAAAAGGCCTATTTTAAGACATTTACTAGATATCCTCTACATCATTATACAGTGGAGAGAATCTTGAAATATGCCATGCACAGTCACTAAAATCTTTCTTGGAATATTTTAATAGCATCTCTAGAGTCTTTCAGGATGATGACATTCTGTAAAATGATTATGAACTGGAATAACAATCCTGAAAAACAGCTCTGACAATAAAGTATCTTTGAGTCTAATTTCCTTACCCATGCTCACTTCTACTTTGTTAAGGTCAAATGAAACTTTATAAATGATGTAAGTAGAACAAAGTAGTTGTTTGCCTTGGGTAGTACTTATCCTTTCACAGAAATGACAGCCTCTGTCCTTCTTGGTGACATCCTGATGCCCACTGAGCAACAACGACCCCCCAAAGCTCCAGCTATCCAAGAAGATCTCATGCTCACATTAAGCAGTTTCTAATAATCCCACCCAGACCCCTGGAAGGACACTTACATGGGAGACGCTTTACAGTACACATATACCCTTTCCATCATCTTAAAAATACAAGGTAATTCAAAGGACCTCAGGAGAGATAAAAAGGTGACCACTGCCTTGTCAAATAATAATACATAATTCATATTTTACTTTCAAAAATTTTGAGTTTAAAATAGAATCCTGAAATATGCTGCACACAGTCACTGAAGACTCTCTTTGAATATTTTAATAAAATCTTTCTACATGAGAAAGACAAGAGTCTTTCTACATGACAATCTTCTGTAGAATGATTAGAAACTGGAAGACAAGTTTCTAAAGCCACTCTGATTCCAAGATACCTTTGAGTCTATTTTCTCTATTATAGTCCTCAGTTCTGCTAAGGTAAGGTCAGTCATAACCTTTAGAGTACGTCCATGTCAGCAGGTGAGTTAACTTCAAAGGGATTAAAATAGCTGTAACATGGTGGAAAAAGGAAAGATAATATATATTAAGGTGGAAAATGTAAAATAAGGTCATTCTCCCCTGCAACAACCTCCCTGGAAGAGTTGAGAATATAAACCAACAGGGCTCATGTCTAAAAATTTTACCTTTCCAGAACTGGGACATCAAGGATGCCCTGAACTTTTTTTTTTTTTAAATCACTCCTCTCAGCCCTTCCTCACCTTGCATTTTTGAATTGGTTTTTGAATATTCTGTATTTGTAAAGGAGTCTGGCTAGTTTTACATGCATATGTATCTTATCAAGCTCTCATTAGCAAATTCAAACTTTTTAGGGATTTAATTTGCAGACTTCCACCTATTTCAAAACTATCCATAATGTAAAGTCCCAAATATCAAAACAAAAGCTTTAGAAATTCTAATATAGTTGCCACTGATGATCAAAGACTACATGAAGTCATCCAGGGGTTAAATAACATTTAACTGTAGATGGGAAATCCTCTACTTTTCCTAACACAAATGCTAGAAACAGGGATCCTGCCAAGAAACCTGCTGGAAATTATTAATTATGAAAATGTACTGCTGAGCTGACAGCCCTGAGGAAGAGGAATTAATGACTCTTTGGTGAACTTTGTATGATCTTCCCCCTCGAAGATGGGGGGAAAGCCATATGCTATCTCCAACAATTGTAAGACACCCCAATGGTTTTACCCTGATGGCAAGAAAAATTACTCCCAGAATTGATTTAACTGTGCCTAATAAATTGCATTAGGCACAAACTTCTAACGATGCTACCCAACAAAACCTTACTTTGAAAAAAACATCCAAATATGAATATATTCCTGTAAACAATGACCATTCAGGATCATATTTTCATTAATTAATAGGTATCATCAGCTTTTGTAATGAAGGAAAAAGGTAAATACATCCATCAATAGCCCAAATAAAACCTTGTTTCCCAATAACTCACTCTTGGTGTGCACAGAATGTGATATATATGTGTCATGCCACAACAAAGAGGAGAGTGCTTGAGGCCAGAGGCCCTTAGCCCAAGTTCACCACACTGAGAACTGAGGGATTATCCTCAGCATCCCTGGCTGCAGTGTAGCACTTACCTGAGACAATTTTTTAGCCCCAAGGAAGAACTGGGCTTACAGAGAATAAATGGCTATATTTACAGACCTCATCTCTTTATAATCATTTTTTTATAATTAACAAATCAGTTTACAAAGTAGGGTATTCACTTTCCCATTCTTGTAGGAAGAACACACTGGACATAAAAGCTTCTTCCATGATGAGACTTCTTACTGGCAGAAATCCCTTATGTCTGTAAATCCTCAAAGGCTTTACAAACAGTAAATTCCCCATAAATTTTAGTAGAATAAAGAGAAAACAATTACTGTAATATGCTGTAATATAATAATACCGCTGCATCAACATTGAGTGTGAATCAGTATTTTCTCTCTTCCATCATGGATGCCTCTGCTTTAACTTCCTCCTTTATCTATGTCTGGCTCGGGTTACTTCAATACCACTTTTTCGCAGCTCCTTTGGGCCTAATCTGCTCTTTGTCTTCTCTTCTGATTTGTTTCTTATTCATTTTTATTTGTCCTCAATTTTTTCCTATTTCCAATAATTTCTTATGAGATAGATAGATGATAAATGACAGATGGCTAGAGAGATAGAAAGAGAGATACATAGAAAGATAGATGGTAGATATAATATCAATATCCTCCAGGCACTGTGAACACCCTTTTTATCTGGTTCATTAAAAATCCTGCTCCCCTGAAATAAGTCATACAGAGAAAGATAGATACCATATGTTTTCCACTCTTATGTGGATCCTGAGAAACTTAACAGAAGACCATTGGGGAGGGGAAGGGGAAAAAAAAGTTACAGAGAGGGAAGGACACAAACCATAAGAGACTCTTAAAACCTGAGAATAAACTGAGGGTTGATGGGAGATGGGAGGGAGGGGAGGGTGGGTGATGGGCAATGAGGAGGGCACCTGCTGGGATGAGCACTGGGTGTTGTATGGAAACCAATTTGACAATAAATTTCATATTAAAAAAATGAGTTAAGGTTAAAAAAAAGAAATGATTTAAGGTTAAAAAAAAAAAAAAGCCTGTTCCCCTGAAATCACTAGAGGGCTTAGAAGTACAACAAAAAATATATCATCTATAGTCAACATGTTTAAATGTTTATTGTATGCAAGGTGCCCATATAGTATGTTTCATGAATTAACTCATCTAATCTTCCCAATAAATCTATAAAGAAGGTAATATTATTGTCTCATTTTATAGATGAGGCACATGAAGCACAGTGACTCTATATAAGTTACCCAAGTTTATGCAGTTAGTGGCAGAGTCAGGATTCGAAAATGTGGAAATGTGTAACTGTGATTAAGCAAGAATTTTACCTTCTATGAGTCAGACTCGTGAGTGCCAAAATGTTCCTGCCTGTTTTAATGCCTTGTTATAGAGTATTTAGAATTGTGACCCTATGGTTTTAGACCCCACTCACCTGACAGGTTTCTCTATCTAAATGGGGGTCCAAACCTTCTCACTCTGGGACACCCTGCCATAAGGAATACGAGATTCACTGGGGATCCCTTGCTCCTGTCTCACCATGTATCTGAGATTTCATGTGTGCCTTTCACATTATTTGTGTGCTCAATCCACAGGAAATGAAAGTAATCTCCACTGAGATCAACTCATCACTCTCAAACAGTTCACAAATCAGGCTTTGTGGTCTGGCCTAACTTAAGAAAAAAAAAAAAAAATTAACCATGGATTAGAATTTTTATTTTTTAAATTTTTTTCCAAGCATAAAAATTTTTTAAATTTTTTTCCAATTCTTTTTCCAAGAAGTCTTTGACCTATAAATTTTTAGAAAACTTGTTTTTTCGGTTTTATAAGGGATGTAGGCATATAACATTACTTTGCATATATTCACACAATCTATTAATATACCTTGCTAGCAAGATAGCTAAAAGTACAATAATAATTAATATTCTTATTTTTTCTGATCCTTAGGGAAAATGCTAGCAGTTAAATGAACTTGGATTCTTTTCACCATTTGATTCAATAATCACATCAACTCTTTGGGCGCAGAGGGTACCTTTTCTCTTGACTAAAAATCATTACTGGCCACGAGTGTACAAGACTACTTCAATTTTAGAGGAAGTATCCTGTCTATGAAAGGTATGACATCTTTAGCTTAAAGCTAAAAAGCAATTACTCCTCATATTAGACATGGTATGCTAATATACAACTCAGGAAACTGATGATTGTTCTTCCTGCAGACATTCCTGACAGGGCTTTAGCTGTGATATAAATTACTATAATGTCTCTAATGTAAGGTCTTTCCTCACCTGGTCCACAGTCATTTCTTTAAGCAGACCTATAATCCTTTCAATCCTTCTTAATTCCATTCCTTCTCTATTATCTCACTAATTTTCTACATTTATTCTTTTTCTTTTGCCAGAGCCACCTTCTCTTTTTCTCCAATCTGATCCGCCAACTCTCCCACCTAAAACTCTGCCATGGTTCCCAAACATCTGTGTACTAGATATTCCCCTGTACTAGATATTCCCTGTTTACATCTAGATCTACTCTCCACCCTTCCTCTCCCTGCTCTGTGTGTCCTAGGAGCCTGATCTGTACTGGCGTCATCAACTGGCCACCTTGCCACCTGGCTTCTGGTTGGATTTGGTAATGAGAGGTAATGGCAGGATATTGGAAGTGAAAGAAGGAGTTTAGGGTATTAATGTTCCCAAGTGGCAGGTTGGTTGTATTCTCTACTGATAAGGAATCTTCTCCTAGTGCTGCAATTAACTCTCTGTGGTATTGTAATAACTTTCTCCCTTTTTCCCTTTAGGTCTATGAGTGACAACAGCTCACGGATGCTGATAGCTGAGGAATGCTTCATCATTATCTTGTTGGTTTCTCTTAACCTTGCTCACACTTCTATAGAGAGCGTCTGCATTAATGTACTTTCAAGTACACCATGTAAGTGCTCATCTGTTCCCTGCTAAGACCTTTATTGGTACACATGGTATCCAAGGTGCCTCGTAATCTGGTTCCCTTCTAGCATGCTTGTTTCTTTCAAGTGCTATGTCTATTCAATTCTAAATTGTGCCTCAACAAACAAATCACATGTTTCTTTTTTTTTTTTAAGTCACTCTATCCATTTGCTTATGTTTTTCATTCTGCCCGGAGATCTCTCTCCTTCCTTGTCCATCAGGATAACCACAACTCATCCTTCAGATCACTGTTTGAAGTGCCTTTGCCGTCGAGCCTTTTCAAGATTTCACAGCAAGACTTGGGGAGCCCTTAGGTATTTGCACATACCTTTATTATATTACCATTTTCATTTGTTCATTCACTCACTCATTTATTCATTATTCATAGACACAAACTTTGGAATCAGCAATCTCAATTTTGAATAATAGATCTGCTACTTACTATAGTATGGCGTTGAATAGTTTTTTAACTTCCTCATCTAATTTTTAAAAATGTTAATAATTCCTATCTTACAGTGTTATTTTAGGATTATTTTTAAAAATATATGTAAATATCTGACACAGAATAAGTGCTCAGCTGGTTACAGCTATTGATATAAAACTTCCCAAGCACCCAGTGAAACTACAATCCCACAGCACAGAAAAATTGGTCCACAAATGTTTTTAATATTCTGAGGTTATGTCAGACAAAAATAAAAAAAAATTTAAAAAAAAGCACATTCACAACTCTGTAGAATAAGTAGAATGACTGAAGAGAAACTTGATAAGCCCACAATCTTCATAGGTATGATTTGCTTGGTTTTGATCTCTGCAAATATTAATCTCTCTCCTCAAACCCCACTGATTGATTAGTGAAATAACTATATGTTAACTTTGACAGTACTCAATATTCCCATGTCTATATTCTTTCTTCATCTTTCCAAGTTTTCCAGCTACACACACACACACACACACACACACACACACACCTTTTACATATAAAGCCCAAAATTTCAATAAAAGCTGTGGTAAATAGTAAATATTTTAAATTAATTTGCTTAAATTTGAATGTCAGCTGAATGTCAATACTTTCTGTCTTTTATTATTATTATTATTATTGGAATATATTACAATCATATTTGTATTCTCAGAGGCGTACTGTACAGATGGGTGGTTGCATACCTAATTCTGGGGTTCTTTAGATAAAGTTGTTTTGCCCACTTTACCAGGACCTCTGGATAGAGATTTGGCCTGGGCCAATGAACCTGTTGGCTCTCATTTGATGGATCTGTTCTAGGAGCTGAAGCTCTGGGTGAAGTGAGAGAGGGTCAGTAGAAAAATAATTTACAATAATTGCATGGAACACTTTCCAATGAGGCATGTTCTAATTTATTCTTTTGTTCTTGAAATGATGGTAAAATTTTGAATTGAAACTTCTTCATGACTGAGATTGTTACAGAAGCACCCATCAGAATGAGGGAAAGTGCACCGTTCCATTTTGTCATAGTCATCATGGCCAGTGTATCTTCCCTTGCAGTGTTGCAAAATTAAAAAGATTTTTCTTCAGTGACATTTGCCTACCCGTTTATTGCCCTCAAACCATTTTCCCAGTCCCCAGAGGCTACTTAAGATTGCTCAACCTGCTATTTTTCACTTGGTATAAAACAGGACTCCCAACACCAGCTGACACACAGTGAGACCACCTTCATTATAGGACAACAATTTGGCAAGATATAGTAAACCTGACTATGAGCTTACTCTTCCACCAACAGTTCTATTTGGGGGTTTACAAAACTCTCAGATAAGAGAAAGGAAGCCATATACAAATATGTCTTTGTAACATTTGCTGTAAATATAGAAAAATAGAAGCAACAGAATGTCCATCTGTAGTGAAATGTATAAAACCTTGTTGTGTGTTCTACATAATTCATACAGCAGTTAAAGAACACAAACTAGGTCTACATATATCAACAGGGATGAATTTATAAACATCATATTAAACAAGAAAATCAAATTGCAAAGGGATACAAATAATATCCTTTCATTAATGGAGAATAGTAAACTCATATTGTAAATGGCTATTACCACAATACAGAAACTCAGTGGGAAGGGTACAAACCACCTTGAATTTTGTATTACTTCTAAAGAGGGAATAAGGAAACAGAATACAAAGAAAGTTTCAAATTATTCAGTAACAATTTGTTTCCTACAACAGGTGTTCATTATATTATTCTTTGCACTAGTCATCACATTTGAAACAGCTATAATAACTAAATCCATGAAGAAAGAATAAAATTGACTAAAAAGACTCACAATTCCACACCAAAATGAATAAACTATTGAACACAAATGCTATGAGATTGATAGTCTTCAAGACTATTCTGTCAGACCAGGGGAACCTGTAGCATTGATTCCTGATTGAACCCAGCCAGTATTTGTGAATTCATATGTCAGACTTGACTAATCGCAACTTCAAAAGTGTGAAGAAGAATGAATATTTCCTGATTCAGTTGATAGATATTTTATGTTTGACTCCCAGATGAGCAGGTAAACTCATCCTCAGAATGATCACCTTTGGGAATATGCCACAGGGATACATATAACTACCCCTACACACACACACACACACACACACACACACACACACTCACATGAACACAAACACTCCTCCAAGAATATGTGATTCTCCAGCAGATTATCACTCAGTGAGGTGGCAGGTCACTTTCATGGGATTTGAAGATAAAGGAAGTTGGTCTGTCCAAAGGGCAAGGATGGCAAAGTCTCAAACCTTAAGAGCTATCTTGATGTGCTTATTGTTTTATATCAATTACCTACATTTGCATTATTCTGTCAATCACTGTCCTTTTTGTGACAGCTGCACAAGTGCAAAAGCTCATAAGTAAAATATTTGCAAACTAAATCTGACATTGTAGTTATTAAATGCATTAAAAGAATACAATGCCATAACCAGCAATGGTTCAACATTATGAAGTCCTTTGATTTTATCACTGCATAAAAATTTAAGAATAAAGGAAAACACTTTCATCTTAATAGATATGCCACAGTGAGATTTAAGAAATTGTATCATATATTCCTCTTAAAAATCTTGATGGTTTAGAAAGGAATCTATAAGATATAAAACATGTTTCTTTTGAACAAATATTGACTGAGTGAGCAAATGGGGACCAATAACATTTTATTCAAGATATGAAAACAGGTATTTCTATGAATATCAAACAGAAAAATATGAATACTTTGGATATGGGTACAGTTAAGTGTATGTACACACCCACACACACACACACAGAGGAGTATATGGAAGGGATATGCATAGGGAAGGATAGCAGTTGAAAAGACTATATTAAGTCAGAATTGGTTAGGCTGCATGATTTGCTACTTTATGCATTATTATGCAAGATATTCTGAGCCTTACTGTTCTAACACATAAAATAGGGGATACCAGTAACGATCTCATAGATTAAATATAAAGGTTAAGTGAGATAGCAAATGTAAGTCACTTAGCTTGTGTAACATATAGCAGGTGTCCAGTAAATGGAGTTTCAATTCTGTAAATTCCACATACATGCAGATAAGTATACATAATGGAACAAATGGACTCATTTCATTCAAAGTCCATTTTATCTCTTCTCTAGAATTTATAATTAATGGAGTTTTACAATACCCTTTTACTGCTCACCAAATCCGTGTAAATTTGCATACATTTTCCCAAATAGATCCTGTAAAAGGAAATGTCCTAGAAAAGTGGCTCTAAAGGTGATGGTTTAATTAACCCTTTTCTTTCTGTGTATGTAAAATATATCCTGCTTAATTTTGCCTGAGGGATTTTTTTCTTTTAGCTACAATTTCTATTCAACAAAAATTCAAATGAATTTCAAAGCAATGAGTGACAGTCCCTAGGCAATATAGAATAAGAGCATAATAATATACTTCTCTTCACTCTTTAACATTAATATCCTCTGATTACTTAGAGAAGGAGAATGTGAAAATGGACATAATTTCTTAAGAGAAATATAATCATGAAAATATTACCCTAAGAACTTTGTTATGCCTGTGAGGTCTGTGCATTTCTTATGTAGACTGGCCAAACTGGAAACACATGAGTTCTTTTTACTTCTAAAGGTGTGTTGTTATCCATAATATGTCTTTGGAAGGCAACATAGCTCAAAAAATTAAGAGATCCCGGGAACAGAAAATTTGAATGCGTGGCCCTACCATTAAAATCCCTGTGCAATCTTGGGCAAATTGCCTAATCAGGGCCAGCATCAGGAACCATGACAACACGTGTAAGTGTTTTGGAGAAATACGTACCAGAGATCAAGCTTAATAGACCAAGGTGAATCAGGGCAGCATAATTAGAAACTTATTTTTTTTAAAGATCTGTCCTTGCCCTTGCCCTTAAAAAAAAAAGAAAGAAAGAAGAAAGAAAAGAAAAGAAAAAAAGACAGACAGAAGTTGAAACTAATGATGGAGTTTTGAGAAATGTCAAGATGATTCTACAAATGTCATCACACAAAACCTTGGGCAGGTTATGTAACTTCTTTGAAAGTCTGTTGCTTCATTTCTAAAATGCTGGCAATAATGCTTCCACCAGAACAATTCCTGTAACAATTAAACAAACTAATTCACATAGGTAGAACAGCTCACCGACTGCCTCTCAACAGATACTTTCATTTTTATCATTAATAACAATTAAGAACCATATGGTTACAACTCCACAAATGATTTTGCCAGAACCTATCACTGTCACTTTGTCTTCTAGGAGAAAATAGCCAGAATTCTGAAATAGTCTATTACTGACTAATTACTTACCTAAGTTTAGTTACTGATGTAAATATGCACTTATATGTTATGCACATATATGTATATGTATATGTGTTTATTTGTATATTCATATATAGATACAAATGTAGATTGATATAAATTCCCAAATATATCCTCTATTTTGCTTTAAGGAAACTTGGATGGGAATCCTTTTCTGATGTCCTATCCTGATAAGCATAGCAAGGCTATAAGTGACCTATAATGACAAAAGGATAATGACTCCTTTTGTCATCTTTTTACAGCTTAGGATGGAAAAGGGCCAAAAATTTTGCTTCCTCATTTTTTCCCTATACCTCACCTTGTAGGTCTTTCACATTTTATATTCTATCTACAAGGGGAGTAAATCAGAAAGGAAAAGTAGAATTTCCTTTCTTAAGACCTAGAGCAGAACTGCCCTAATTTGGCTTTCTTATCTGAGTATAGATTAGTACTATAGAATAACTTTAAGTCTTATCTGCAAAATCATTTACAAACACAGATTGTCAGAAGAGTGAACAAAATATATACGGGTAAGAATAATAGAAAAAGAATATGTGCATATCAGTGCTAGAATTCTGCAATATTTTTGACCATGTATAGATAATTTGTGTATTAGAGCTCTCCATAGAAACAGAATCAATACAGTGTGTGTGTGTGTGTGTGTGTGTGTGTGTGTGTGTGTTGAGAGAGATTGAGAGGGAGAGAGAGAGAGAGAGAGGAGGGAATGGAAAGAAATTTATTTTAAGGAATGGGCTCACACAGTTGTAGAGGCTGGAAGTTCAAACTTGCAAATAAGTCACAAGTGGGGAAGACAGGGAATAGTTGCAGCTCAACTCTAAAGGCAGTCTACTGGCAGAATCCCCTCTATTAGAGGAGGTCAGTATCTTTCTTAAGACATTCAACTGATTGGGTGAGGCCCACCATATGATGGCAAGCAATCTGCTTTACTCAAAGTCTACTGATTTAAATGTAAATCCCAATAAAAAAAGAAAAAAGCTTCACAGAAACACCAACATCCAGAACAGTGTTTGACCAAATATCTAGGTACTATTACTTAGTCAAGTCAACACATTATTAAATTAAACATTACAATTTGTTTAATTAGGATATGCAGATCAAAAAACTAAAACCCAAACTCAGCCCCAAAAAGCAATAAAATATAGGAAAAATATTAGTGCCTTTTGGCTATTGCCTGCTTCAAAGATGATAACACAGTAGACTACCTACAACAGGAGCCCAATAAGGAATCCTTCAGGCAATATATCCTGTGAAGCTACAGAAAGCAACAGGATTCCCAAAACTCAAATGTAGTCTCAGTTGCTTTATGAGAAAGACCAAGTGGCCTGGTATGACTCTAAAACTTTGCTCATGGCATTTGGAAGACTGGCCTCATCAGTTCCATCAAATTCTGGAAGACAAGGTTGGGTGAGAGAATAGGTGAGCCATCTCAGACCTGATGTATTTCATAGTGCAGAATAATTTCTTAAAACTAAACCTACGTACTTGATTATCAATTATTGTTTGTATTGCGTGTGTACTATACTGTAGGATAGTGGGAGAAATTATTGCAGTCATCCTTATTGCAGGTTTGAGATGGAGTTTACATGCAGAACAAACCAAAGTGCAGCAGACCACGGCATTGACGTAAGTGAGCTGAAAGAACTGAGCTTACAGTCAGCTACAATTAACCAGCAATTTAGAACAGTCTCCACTACGATACTTCATAGAGTAAGTGTACTTTCAAGCAGGTGCAAGAGTAAGACAGCTTAGATAAAATTAGCACCTAGGCTAAGATCTAAATTGGTCCTGAAATTTTCTTACATATTGAAAATCAAAGGTTTTTCTTTCTCTTGTATTTTGAACTATAGTTCCATATTTTCATGATAATCTGAAAGACAAATCTTTACTTGACTTCCATTGCCAGGCTGCAGGAAATAGATATGACTAACCAGATAATAATGACCAAAGGAACCAATTAATTGAGGCTATATCTACATGACATCTTTGGAGTTTAAAAAAAAAAAAAAAAGAAGAAGGAAGGGATGCCTGGGTGGCACAGGCAGTTAAGTGTCAGTAACAGCCACAAGACCTGCAGTCGTATCTGTGAGGAAGGAGCAGGGAGCAGCAATGGGGAAGTGGCACACCTGGGACCAGAAGCACCTGCAAACAGCAAATGGGGAGGTACAGGGACTGGGCCAATTTGAAAACAACAGTCGAAACTAGGAGAGGTTTTAGCCAGTCCTCCATCCAGTGAGTTCAAAGGTCCTAAAGCCTTAAAGAGAGTGAGAAGTCTAGATCCTGTGACCCTTGACACTGCTCAAGCAAAGCTCTCTTCCAGAGCAAGGATCTACCCTGAGGAGAAACTGGCTGCGTGAAATCAAATTAGAGCAGGAAAAAGACAGTGACGGAAGATGGGAAAAATGTGCAGACAAGAGGCTAAGCAGAGAGAAGGGACAGGGAAGAGAACCAGAAGTCTGAGAAAGCAAGCCATCGTAATTTTGAACACTGCACAAAACAACAGAGAATTCTGTGAGGTCATCAAAGCTATCCTGAATCGTATTTTCCTCTAAAATTGTGGGAAAACTGATTTCACATAAAAATGAGCAAGATAAAAGTATCAAAGTAAAATCTGAACAGCATTGCTATTGCAAAGAGAACAAGGAGCAGGATAAAATTCCTACAGACCATACCAGCATATACCATACCAGAAAGGCATGCCCAAGGAGCAGAACAAAACTAAAATCTTTATAACCTATGTTGAAATGAACTAAAAATATAAATAGATGAATACTTTTTAAATTAATAAGAGAATACATTAACGAGCAATATAAATCAAAACTAGAAAAATCTAGAAACAATATAATTTAAACTAAAAGAAAAAAATTATTTTTATGTTAAAAAGGAGTTATTAGAATTTAATTAATTTATTTTTTAATTTACACCCAAGTTAGCATATAGTGCAACAATGATTTCAGGAGTAGATTCCTTAATGCCCCTTACCCATTTAGCCCATCCTCCCTCCCACAACCCCTCCAGCAACCTTCTGTTTCTTCTCCATATTTAAGAGTCTCTTATGTTTTGTTCCTGTCCCTGTTTTTATATTATTTTTGCTTCCCTTCCCTTCTGTTCATCTGTTTTGTATCTTAGAGTCCTCATATGAGTGAAGTCAGATGATATTTTTCAAGGAAAAAATTGTTTTTAATTTTTTAATGTTTCATTTATTTTTGAGAGAGAGAGAGAGAGAGAGAGCATATGGAGGAGGGGCAGAGAGAGAGGGAGACACAGAATCCAAAGCAGACTCCAGGCTCTGAGCTGCCAGCACAGAGCCTGATGCAGGGCTTGAACCCACAAGCCATGAGATTATGACCTGAGCCAAAGCCAGTCGCTTAACCAACTGAGCCACCCAAGTGCCCCAAGAAAAAATTATTTTTAAAATAAGTACTAAATTATGGGCACAAAAGAAGAATCAGCAAACAATATAATGCCTTAAGACAAGATGCAAGGATTTTTTAATCCAGAAAATTTAAAAAAAAGATATAAAAGATCTGACAAAGTGACAAACACTTACAATGGACCAAATCTAACACATGAAAACAGGAGTCTCTAAAGAAAACTGAAGCAAAGGAACAGAACAAAAGCTAAAATTATGAAAGCATTCCTGAAATTAAAAAAAAATTGAAACTCCATATTAGAAAAGCACATTACATACCTGAGGCAATTTCCTATAAAAGTTTGAGATTTTTTTAAAAGGAAAGAAAAATTCTTTTCTCTGGCAAAAACAGTGAATGACTTACAATGGAAAGAAAATTAAGTTATCTTTAGACTATTCAACCGCAATACTTTGTTAGAATAAAAGAGTTACAAGACTAAAACACTCAAAAAGAAAGATGAAAGAAAGAAGAAAGAAAGAAAGAAAGAAAGAAAGAAAGAAAGAAAGAAAGAAAATGAGTCATTGATTTTATATTCAACAAAACTGACTTTCAATATAATGAATACTAGCTTATATCAACATTGAAGGACTCATGTTTCATCATCAAGGAATAATGTTTCCATGAGTCTTTCTTAAGGATTCTTACAGAGATCAAATCCCATACAACCAAAATGGCAAGAAAATGGACGGTGATATAATTATTAGTAAGACTACATGAGGCTTAAAAAGAAAAGAGTATAAAAGAAATGGCTATATGCTCAGACAGAGTGACTCTGGTAAAAGTATGAAAAATAAGGA
Source organism: Lynx canadensis (assembly GCF_007474595.2). Lineage (NCBI taxonomy): Eukaryota > Metazoa > Chordata > Mammalia > Carnivora > Felidae > Lynx > Lynx canadensis. The sequence goes on along the minus strand of NC_044310.1, from coordinate 130,107,728 downwards.
AAGAATGGAGAATGCATATGTAAGAATGTTATATTGATGGGAATGATATTAGAACAGTTATTGTAAGGCTAATGTGTGGAATAAAGTAAAGGAATAATTAATGGGATAGTTTAATTCTCCCATATCCTGTCTCCTTGAAAAGCAGTTTTCTTAGCGTGTAAGAAAACAGATATAAGAGTAACACAGAAGAGATTTAACAAAAATACTTTATAGTTTTAATTTTGATAGAGAAGTAGTCATATAAACTCATGAGAGTTTAATGCATACACCTACAAATATGCACATGTATGTATGCATGTATATATGCATGTATAAATGGATATATTTTCTAGCTGTAGCCATTGCAAAAGCATACAAGCAATGACCAAATGCAATAGCAATAAGGATCCCTAGTGTCCAGATATCCTATGGTCTTAAAACAATACTATTTTCTTCTTTAGCAAATGGCTAGTCCCATATCCAAAGCAAGAAATGTACAACATGAGCTTGAAATTTCTCATAACTGCTGAAGAGGAAACTGTCAAAGACTACTAGTATCATGTCCAAGGGACTTGAGAGCAAAGTGAAAGAGGCTCTTACGGGAATAATTTGAGCCTCAAAATAGATAGTAAGTACAATTCACTGATACCCATCAAATATATTTAAATCAATGGCATGATAATGATTAAAAAATGGAAAACTAACTAGCACCCTTCAGAGATGATAACAAACAAGTAAAGTTAAAGGGTTGGGCATTTATCTTTCCTTTCTTATGTGAAATTTGCTACTGGGTTACAAAATTGTAAAGGAAGGTAAGGTAAGCGTCTCTATATAAAATTAATTTGACTAACACATAAACAAGAAATGATCACCAGTTGTAACTCCCAATGAATAGATTATTGACCATCACAGCTTCTAACTATACAAAAAGAGAGACACCAAGACATTATGTGCCCCTGATGAAAAACAGACCACTGGTGGTATCAAACCTGAGTCTCATGTGATCTCTTGATCCAGCTGTCAAATCTCCGGATACACAAGACACTGAGAAACATGGCAAACAGTATCAGGGAATCAGCAGCATCTGGAACAAAAATCTAAATTTACAAAACTAAACAATTGTGTCTAGAAATGCATATGTGGGTAAAAAAGCATAAGAAATTGTTGTAAATCAGGATAATGGTTACTTCTTGGAGAGAGAACAGGGATTGACTGACCATGGCATGGACATGTGGAGGGGCTTCTGGAATGACTAACATTCTAGTTTTTACCCTGGTAGTGCATATAAAGTTATTTGCCCAGAAAAATTTGCTAAGATATATATTACTTTTGTGTAATTTTGTATATCCATGTTTGATTTTAGCAAAAAAAGTTTAAAGTTTTTACAATAAAATCTATGCTGTCTTTTATAATGAAAAAAAATTTTTAATCAACAAAACCCAATTGTTCTACTGAATGAATCCATAGTTTCAGATTGTGACTATCAACCATCTCACTCAATTCACTTATAATAAGATTTTTAATTATGCTAATTAAATATGTATTTTTAAAATTAGGAAACAGTTATAAACAAAACAAAAAAATTAAAAATTTTTTTCTTAAATGATTTTATTTAATACCTTATGATGTTTGTATCATTATTATGCTTATCTTACAGATGGGAAATTGACATCTTAGTAAGTAACAGAACTAGGATTTATACCTAGGCGATTTGACTCCAGAGTTAGTTCTTAACTAATACTTCCTTTATAGAATAAAAGTGGACCTGCTTACAGCTTATTTTCATGTAAGTCAGTGAGATATTGCCCTGTCTTGACAAGATTTACTAAATTTAAAGCTGCCTTGAACAAAAAAGGGGAACTAGTCAAATTCAGGAAAGCTATTTCTTTTGAATTATCTAATTGACACTAATTTGGCTTAACTTTACATTCTACATGATTACATACTCAAATTAAACTTGACTGTGGTTGAGGTAGCCTTAAATCTTTGCTTCTTCTCCTGTCAGCTCAGATGTAGGGAGAGCAAATATTAATAGGAGAGTAAAAACCAAAGAACATGTGAAGAGTAAAGTGGTTATTGCCCTAGTATCTTCTCTGGGACTCTGATTATAGCTGGATATTTAGGAAAATGTATAATCAATTCTCAGATCATAAGAGTCAATGTTTCTTATTGGAAAACAAATTTAATATAAGATAAAAACACTTTTCTGTAAACTATTTATGATATATTTATACTGATGTCCTATAGAGTCACATCCTACATGGGAATTGAAGTTTAAAACCAGGACAGGAAAGAAAAAAAATCTGGTAAAAATTAACTATAAGACCCTGTCATGTGTGGAATTGTTAATCACTCCCACCCTCAAAATACATTGAGATCCAAATCTCTGGTACCTGTGAATGTGATATTATTTGGAAATAGGGTCTTTGCAGAGGTAACCAAGCTAAAATGAGGGCCCTAATCCCATATGATTTGTGTCTGTCAAAAATTAATTTTAAATATACGATATTCAATATGTAAATAGTATATACAATCCATTATTTTTGCTCTTTAAACTATCAAATTTGGTTCACGGAGTATAGACTTGTGGTACATTTGAAAAAATAATACCTACTAATTTAATTACCCTTAAATTTGTTAAAATTCAGTTATAAATGGAGCTATGGTGGCTGCACCAGCTTGCATTCCCACCAACAATGCAAAAGAGATCCTCTTTCTCCAGTACGGAGGTTCCTCAAAAACTAAAAATAGAACTACCCTACGACCCAGCAATTGCACTACTAGGCATTTATCCAAGGGATACAGGTGTGCTGTTTTGAAGGGACACATGCACCGTCATGTTTATAGCAGCACTATCAACAAGAGCCAAAGTATGGAAAGACCCCAAATGTCCACGGATGGATGAATGGATAAAGAAGATATGGTATATGTATACAATGGAGTATTACTCGGCAATCAAAAATAATGAAATCTTGCCATTTGCAACTACGTGGATGGAACTGGAGAGTATTATGCTAAGTGAAATTAGTCAGTCAGAGAAAGACAAAAATCATATGACTTCACTCACATGAGGACTTTAAGAGACAAAACAGATGAACATAAGGGAAGGGAAACAAAAACAGGGAGGGGGACAAAAACAGAAGAGACTCATAAATATGGAGAACAAACTGAGGGTTGCTGGAGGGGTTGTGGGAGGGGGGATGGGCTAAATTGGGTAAGGGGCATTAAGGAAATCATTGCTTCACTATATGCTAACTAATTTGGATGTAAATTTTAAAAAATAAAAAATAAAGTTAAAAACAAAAACAAAAAACCAAAATAAATAAATAAATAAATAAATAAATAAATAAATAAATAAATGGAGCTATGAATCACATAACTTTAAGAAGTCTGGATCATATTTTTATCCCATTTTAGAAAAGGCAAAAAACATGGAGCAAAAACTACCCTCCACATAAAAAGGATAATTTTGAAAAGTGCTTGTTGAACCCAAACCTTCCATTATGTCAAGCATTTATGGAAATGGCTTCGTTTTACAAAAAGAAGCAAGGGGCCAGGAAGTATTTTTAAAAGAAACTATTCTTTAACTGCTACAGGAATAAGTGATTGCTACTGCTAGGGTCCGCTCCAGCATCAATCATTTGAGATCTAGTTTATAGAGTAGAAATGCCTACCCCAAACTCTAGAGTCAAAGTTAACACATAGAAGCCTAGAAACAAGGAAGTCACTTGATTCTTCATTGCCTCAGGTCCCCACAGAAGCAAAAATGCACGTCCTTTAGTGTAGGGGCCACAGACATATCTTCTTCTCCCAGTATAAGACCTGTAAGATCCTGGCACAGTTTTACATGAAAACCCCATATTCGTGCTCTTATAAATAAATTCTATTTAAAATGGCAGCAATAAAATTTAAAAATGTATTCACCTTTCTAAACACAAGTTTGGAAATATAACCTGTACTAGTTTTCAAGCAAAAAGTAAAGGGTGGGGGACTGTTATTTTGTTTAATCATTCACTTCCTGATTTTAAGCACTGTTCCCAATTGAGCATTGCTGCTATGGTGCACCAACTTTCACAGAAATCCCTGAACAGTTATTTTATGATCATTTCCCATCATGCCTCTCTTTCCTTTCTTGACAAAGTTACACAGGAAAATCTCAAGAAAAATGGGTGATTTTACTATTCAGTTACATCTTCCATACTTTTACTTGCAAATTAAGTCAGCCAAATTCAACTTTCCAACAAGGTGGAATTTAATTTACCACTTTGTTTATTTTGTTCTAAAGACTCTTCTGATGCAGCTAATAATTAACAGATTAATTTCAGATGTCCCCACTTTCCTACTCTCTGAATTGCACTTAATTTAATTGTTTAATAATCTGTGCATTCATGCATGGGAAGTTAATACTCAACTGCATTAGGAGAATTCATATGTATGCTTTATAGTGTAGCTTATTTACAGAGGAAAGCTGTTCGAAATTTCTAAACATTAAATGCCTTTATTTTACCATCTGACCACACTTGTTCCCATATAAATATTACCTATATTTTACCCCACTTTAACATGTGACTCCTAGATGCATATATTCAAAGGGATTTATTAGGGAGTGGTTCAGTAAGGTACATATATAACCTCTTCATCTCTTCAAGTTTTAATGAATTTCCGCAGAAATTAATTTTTAATGGGCTATTGCTTGGTGGAGTATTCTCCCCTTTTCCTAGCACTCCTAGAAATCCATAAAATATAGAACAAGTTCTCTCCTGCACCGTTATACTAAGAAGTTTAATTAACAGAAAATACTACATAACATATATATCCTGTATTAAGTGTCCAGGTCTTTATTACCTCTCTTCTGGAAGACTATAAAAACCTCCTAATGCTCCCTCCACCTCTGGTGGCTCTTTTCTCCATGCCCTGACACAGCAATCACATTCATCTTTTTAAAGCGCAAGCCCTTCAACGCCTTCCCTTTGTTGAGGAGATTAAATAAAATTCTAATTAAGTGTTTGGATATTGAGAAATCCTGTGAAAAATTTATTCCACAAAATCCATTCCTCTTACCACCTGAAGGTTTTTCTTCTGTTATTTGCTTTTTCAATTTTTTGTCTTTTTTTCCCCCTCCTATTGTAGAACACCAGAAAAGCCACCTTCATTTTTCTACAAGGCCCAAACTAGATGTGTCTACATTAAAAAAAAAAAAAAATCATTTTACTCTCTACTTCACACACTAAGGTCACCGAAGTCTGGAGGGAAGCAGAAAAGCCACCCTACCTCCTGCCACTAGTCTTAAGAATACAAGTTGTAATCAGCCACAGTCACTGCTTTCTCCAGGCACCTTGGGTCAGGCCACCATGCAGACCCCCAGTCCCTCATTTGTCTTCCCTGTGAAGCCCATGCACACTCGTCAATTCTACGAGGATTTCAGGGTGGATATTTTCCTCAAGTTGCCACGTGTCTCCACTTTCCCAATTATGATCTTAAGTTGTCTGGGGAGAGGTTTCCATTCCCCACTGCTTGCTTTTTCACTTGCAAAGATGCCTTTGTCCAGCCACTTCTCTAGCCTCCTTCATCATCCTGTGTATCCTTGCATATACTCTGTGTGTGGTGAGAGAGATACAGATAGAAAAAGCAAACACAAAATACATATAAAAACAGCAGCAGGAAACAAGTCTTATTTTAACACCAGAATTTAATTCATTAGCACATTGGCACAAAAATGTAAAGTAGGCAGAGGTTGTTTTCCTCACATCTCTCATTTTCTTCCCTTTGTAGCACGGGATCCTGGTTAGAATTTACAGCCATTGCACCTCCTAAGACTTACAATAAGGCAGCTCATGCAGGCCTGTTTCCTACTAGCATCTTATGTCATCCTTCACCTTAATTCAACTGAGCAACTCTTTAGAGACTCCATCTTGAAAGACGTGTGGGTGTCTCTAAAAGGAGAGTGATCAGCACAGAACTCCTGTGAGGGAGAACTTGCATGTAGAAGAGAATTTTAAGTCAGAGCTTGACTGACAAAAGTTTGATTAGTAAACACCAAACACAACTTCATGCCAACACAAGAGTGGGCTGGGCACACAATAGACAAATGATCAGAGAATAAAATAGGCACTGTATTTTTCATTTAAGGGGGGAAAAGATTAAAGAGACTAAATCAATGATTTTCTGCCTATCCAGAGGACTCCAATACTAGCTTAAATAAGTACTACTCAAACAATAGCCTACAGTAACCTCTACTATAAAAGTTTGATGGCATAGTCATGGATTTAAGTCCCAACTTTTCTACCCTTACAATGTATTCTTTTCAGCAAGTTGCTTAACTCACTGAGATTTAATTTTCTCTTTTATGGAAAAAAGTATACCTCATTCATAAAATTTGTTTAGACGGGATTAGTGAAAGACTTTACAACATTGGTGTTCAAACTAGGTTCTGCTCACCTCTGGGGTACTGCATAAATGCATTAGGGATCTCACAAAAATTAGATTCATGTTTGTTTTATAATGTATTTCACACTCTAATAATAACAGCAACAATAATGATCATGATGATGGTAATTAAAACCGCATAGATGCAAAATGCTGATATTAGAACCTAAGCCTTATGAATAATGAGATTCTACTTTCTCAATTAATACAACTAACTACATAAACTGAACAGAGATAGAAATGGTGTCAAATCAACATATTGTTATTTCTTACAATGCCCATAAGATAGGCTGGGGTTGGGTTTGGGGGAGCAGGATATAAAAACTTTTGGAGTCCTCTCTTTTTTCTCTTCTAACCATTTCTCAATGAATCAACAGTCAGTTACGAACAATTGGATACACATTTCCTTCCATTCATCCTGTTACAATACATTTCATTCTCTGGTTATAGTCCTGCATCATCATCATGAGATTTTCTATCATGGCAGTCTTGTGTCTTCTTTATTTTATCACTCCTCAATTCTTTGTTTTTCCTTCAAGTCAGTTGCCCAGTCTTGTCTTTATACCTTGAATCTTCTTGTCCCTTAGCAATGATCTATTGCTAAAATCTTCAGTTTTGAAATGATCATCATTGACCACACTTCTATCATTTATACCTCAATACATCCTCTTCTGCCTCAGTACCTTCATGCCCTTGAGTATTAAATTTCTATTCCAACCTTACTTGCATCTTTACTTGGCCATTTTTCCATCTTTAACAATTTCAGTAATGTTTTGTGATATTTCTTTGAACCTATGCCCTCATCACATAGTTTTCCTCTATGATTATTTTGCCAGTCTGAAACTCTGAGACCTCACCATTTTCTTTCTTCATTTATGCTCTTGATCAGCGAAGTGCACCAGGAGAAAATGGCAAAGTGGTTAAACTATTGCTATTAAAAATTATGACATCAGGCACAAAAACAGACACTCAGATCAGTGGAACAGAATAGAGAACCCAGAAATGGACCCACAAACATATGGGCAACTGATCTTTGACAAAGCAGGAAAGAATATCCAATGGAATAAAGACAGTCTCTTCAGCAAGTGGTGCTGGGAAAACTGGACAGCGACATGCAGAAGAATGAATCTGGACCACTTTCTTACACCATACACAAAAATAAATTCAAAATGGATGAAAAACCTAAATGTAAGACAGGAAGCTATTAAATCCTAGAGGAGAAAGCAAGCAAAAACCTTTTTGATCTTGGATGCAGCAACTTCTTACTCAACATGTCTCCAGAGGCAAGGAAACAAAAGCAAAAATGAACTACTGGGACCTCATCAAAATATAAAGCTTCCACACAGTGAAGGAAACAATCAGTAAAACTAAAAGGCAACCAACAGAATGGGAGAAGATATTTGCAAATGACACATCAGATAAAGGGTTAGTAACCAAAATCTATAAATAACTTATCAAACTCAACACCCAAAAAACAAATAATCCAGTGAATAAATGGGCAAAAGACATGAACAGACACTTCTCCAAGGAAGACATCCAGATGGCCAACTGACACATGAAAAAATGCTCATCAGTCATCATCAGGGAAATACAAATCAAAACCACAATGAGATACCACCTCACACCTGTCAGAATGGCTAACATTAACAACTCAGGCAAAGATGTTGGCAAGGATATAGAGAAAGAGGATCTCTTTTGCACTGCTGGTGGAAATGCAAGCTGATGCAACCACTCTGGAAAACAGTATGGAGGTTGCTCAAAAAATTAAAAAGAGAACTACCCTAAAGATTCATCTTTAACTCACAACTCATCCTTTTTGTTGACTTTGCATAGAAAGGTGGTGAAGGAATAGTTCTCATTCATGTGGTAAAGATACCATATCTGGTACTGAATACAATACCTGAGTAAGTTTAGGGTAGCCAGTTGATATCTACCATGATCTATCTGCCTTTTGCAAAAAATATACAGATATATTAAATGGGAGATAGATGGGAATCATCAGCCTGAGTCCTTTAGTATTTAAGGATAGCACTAATCTCTACATTTCTACCCAGGACTTAATTACTGATTCTGATTTACTATCTTGACTGGAAGTGTGGGAGATTTTTAGAATTTTCCATTTTTCTCTTCTTAGTATATCAGCTCTTACTCCACAGGTAAAGAAATCAAAGTGAGTATTTTGCCAACTGCTACATTCATCCATCTCAATAATACATTTGAAAGTCTGGGGGGAATTACCATGAAGTGGGGCTGTGTAATCATTGGAATCACTGTGATATGTATTTGTACTAAACTCTATATATTTTCTGGATTTCATAAGATGTATGAGTTATGATGGAACTTTGAATCTTCTGGTTTTAGTGTCATCTGATACCCTGCATTCAAGAGTACTAGAAAAATCTATATATTTCCCTATCTTCAGTATGTGATTACTGTGGTAAATGACTACAGATCCCTTTGATAAATGAATAACTATTATTTTTGTATACACTAATGTGGTAGAGCAGAGTCCCTCCTTCGGGAGACCTAGATCCCCTTCAGTTGATGAGCTCTGTTGAGAACTAGAATAGATCAAGAAATTAGGCAAAGGACCCTAATTTTTTTTTTTTTAATTTATTTTTGGGACAGAGAGAGACAGAGCATGAACGGGGGAGGGGCAGAGAGAGAGAGGGAGACACAGAATCGGAAACAGGCTCCAGGCTCTGAGCCATCAGCCCAGAGCCCGACGCAGGGCTCGAACTCACGGACCGCGAGATCGTGACCTGGCTGAAGTCGGACGCTTAACCGACTGCGCCACCCAGGCGCCCCAAAGGACCCTAATTTTGTATCAGTGGACAAACATCAGCTTTGAACTTAATTAATCTAGATTTTGCTTTCTGGTTATACAGAGCTAGCAGTGTCATAATTGTCCATCTATCCCACACCTAGGAATAGCATCATCTGCCGGCCTTTGTACTGATAGCTGTTTGAGAAGGTAGTGTGGTTGCCACTCAAGCATAGGGCTCATTATGGTGACTACATCTGTCTTGCCTAGAATGGTTGAGTGCCGCCACCTATTTAGGAATCCTATACTGTAAACCTCACTGACACTAGGAAGTACAGGTCTATAGCAACATCTCTAAAGTTAACTCTGGCCAGTACAGAGCAATCACTGCTAGTACTTCCAGTAATATTGGTACCCCTTCAGGAGTTCATTCTTTATTGACTCAATGATGGACAGTTGGGCCCTCCTGGGAAAAGAGTCCTTGATAGGTTCTTTGATCTTACATAATAAATCCATTCTAACATTACCACTTGTTTGTCTTTCTACGCTTTCCTCAGTACTCAGCCAAGATAGTTCTGGTATCTCCAACACTCTGTAGGTTATCATTGTGTCCACACTTCAGGAATTCATCCTGGCCCTATATTAAGACCAGTTTCAGGTAACTTACCAGGATGTTAAATACTGTTTTATGGGAGAACACTATTAACAGAAAATGTCCTATCCAGCCTTATATTTTATTGCCCCTGATATATCACTATTTATACAAGTGTTCCCCTGGATCTGTGGGTACAGTTTAGTCGAGAAGTGTAGTGTGGTATTTCCTCTCATACAGGAGGCAGCAGTTTCCTATTTGGGCTACACTGAGAACCAAGGCAATGAAGGTAGGTGGGAGAGATCATAAGAAGGATAAGCACTATCTTGAGAGACATCCATCTCAGATGAGGTCTTTTATTATCTCTAGGCCAAGGGAGGCTGATCTCATCTAGTGAGTGGAAGGAGGTGGGGGATCTGTGTCTTTAAGCCCAGAAAATTCATTGGTATCTGAATAGTTCAAGGTTCTCAGGGGCAGTAATTCATATGCCTCCATCCCAGGTCATAAGGGCATACTTCTTTTTTACTAAAGGTCCTACCTCTGGTACAGTGGGACTTGTCAAAGGTAACAGTTCAATCTCCTTGGCAAGCTCTGCCAGCCTTCTGATTAAACTCTAGGCCTTATTCCAGCAGTCTGCAATCCAGCTGTAGAAGACATGGCTACCTCTGAATATCACCATGTGACTTTTACAGTGTGCCCTGAGTAAGCATTTGGCTGAACTGAATCTGTCCTTATTTTTCTTCAAGACACTAGGGTAGTTAACAGAAGCCAGGAAACTACACAATTCTTGTCATTATCTTTGTACCCATAGATGTCAAGGGCTAAAGATTTGGCCGATACCAATTCTTCTTCTTCAGGTGAATGGATAAAGAAAATGTGACATGCGCACATGCGCACACACACACACACACACACATACACTAAGGAGTAGTCAGCCATAAAAAAAAAGGAGAAAATCATGCCATTTGTAATATGAATGAAACTAGAGAACATCATGCTAAGTGAAATAAACCAGACACAGAAAGACAAATATTGTATAATCTCACTTACATGTGAAATCTTAAAAAGTCAAATTGATAGAACCAGAGAGTAGAAGTATGTTTACCAGAGGCTTGAGGGTGAGGGACATGGGGATATTTGGTCAAAGAGTACAAACCTTCAGTTATAGCATGAATAAGTTTTGGGGAGCTAATATACAGCATTTTCACTATAGTTAACAATATTATATTATACACTTGCAAATTGCTCAGAAGGTCGATCAACAGTGCACTCACCGCACGCACGTAAAAGTGGTAACTATGTGAGTTGACACGTGTGTTAATTAACTTGATTGTGGTAATCACTTTACAATATACATGTATCAAATTACCACATTGTGCACCTTAAATGTAAATAATTTTTGTATGTCAATTATATCTGAATAAAGCTGGAAAAATAAAATTTAAAAAGAGTGGCTTTACGGTTCCTCTTATTCCTTTCTCCTGTAAGTTCACTTTTCTTCCAACCTGCTAGGTACATTTTTCATGTATAAGTTCCCTCAACCTTATTATGTTATGTTTCTAACCTCTCTTCCTTATTATTCTCAAACTTCAACTATCACCTATTAATCTATATTTCAATGATCTGGCCTCCCGTCCTTCATTTTCACCTTCTAGACATCTCCAGTGAGAAGTACCAAAAGCAATACAAGCACAGCACGTCCAAAACATGTTCATCCCAGATCTGCTCATTTATCTGATTTCTTATTTCTGTCTGAAGCAACATCTCTCAATTCACAGCCTGAAAGTCTCAGTATTGACATTCTTCTCACTGACCCCTTACCCCATATCCAGTGAATTTCCAATTGGTCTCTCCTGTAAGGTGTATTTCTGTTAAATCTTCCCTCACCTCTCATTCCCCCTTTTGTCTATTCCTGTTCATGCACTCACTTCCTCCAATTAGGAAGGTTGTTTCTACTGTGTCTCTCACCCCAATTTATCTCACACAGGGCTAATGTGTTGTTTTCTTCTTGGGCACATCTCTGATTCAGACAGTTTTCTAGAATGTTTTTGATGACTAACCAATGGGAATAGCTAACCTTTATATAATACTTCCTAAATATGTACATAACACTCCCAGGTACTGTTCTATAGTCTTTGTATTTATTAACCTATTTGATCTTCATAATCATTATTATTCCCATTTTATAGATAAGGAAGTGAGGCACAGAAAGGATAAGTAAATTGCCTATAATGATCTACTTCGGAGCAAACAAATCAGAATTCAAACAGCCTGGTTTCAAAGTCTGTGCTCTTAACCGGTACACTGAAACGACTCATGGAGGCAACAGAGAATCAATGGCAACAAAGCAAAGCTGCCAGTACTTAAGATCTTATATAACTTTGTCCCAAAATACATCTCAGAATTCACTCCCATTTTAAGTAATTGATTTAGGATTTACTATCTTAAACTTTTAATTAACATTATTAATTTTTCCAAATGACCCCCAAAGCTCTTATGTCATACTCCTCTCATTTTTCTCAGTTGGAGAGACTGAGGCTTGGAAAGGAGGTATTGTTTGCATGAAATCCCCATAGCCAGTAGATCACAGAGCTAAGGCTTAAAATCGTTGCTACTGGCCTCCTAAGGCTACATTTGGTCAATCTTACCATACTGCAATCATCCATCTGTTACTCTAGAGAAAGAGTGAACTAATATTCACCATTCATCTATGCCCCTCAATGCCCAGCTTCCATGCCAATGCTTACATCTTTTTTCTTTCAGATATAGTGCATTTCTTTGTTGAGTCACTTATGCAGGTTCCAACCCTGCTTATTCTTTAAAGCTTATATGCAATGCCTCCTCGTTCATGCAGTCTTTCTTGATTGTTATCCTAGTTGGATATAGTCTGTCCATCATCTAGACTTGAAAAACTCTGTACCTCTTCTATACCAATATCGCTGTCTAACCAGCATTCATATTACTTGTCTTCATTTTCCTCCTTCTATAGCTCCTTGACAAACAGACACTTATCTGGATTACCTTTGCAGCCTCCATAGCACCTAGCATGTCTATAATATTTTTGGAGAATTAATTCACTTATTTTTATAGTAGTTACCCATTGAGGGGGAGACAATTATTTTCATTACCTTTCAAAATAAACACGCCTGCATGCAGAGATAAAGTAATATTTGAAGAAAAAAAATGTATAATACAGGCCAGAAAATTATATTAATTAAACTTTTAATTGCCTAAACAAAATTGATTACCAAAAAGGAGCCATTAGGTAAAAACCTGAAAAGACATTCAGGTACTGTATTTTAGAGCTCATGAATACAGCTGCTCTACTCTTTTGCTAATTACTTGTTGAGTCTCCACTAAGTGGCAGACACCATACAAAATGCTGTGGATGCAACACTGGGCATCATTCAGACCTCATCCCTGACCTTAGGACCACTCTAGTGGAAAAGGCAAACATTAATAAAAGACCACACAGAAATAAAATTTTACAAACTTCAATTACATTAAGTTGCACAAATGAAATTTTGAATAGGAGTATCTAACAAAAGAGTAGTATAAGGGACTCTTCTGCTGAGTTCTGAAGCATGTGTTGCAGTGAACTGGAAGACACTGGGAAGGAAGAGTATTCTATGCAGAGAATATGCAAAGGGTCAGTCGGGTGACTAGTGCATAGCATACAAACAGGTGCTATTTCAGTGTATCCACTTAGACCCCCAGGGATGGTGCAATGGATACAACTTAAGAATCAGCAGGGGGGACGTTGGGCGAAGGGGGGGGGGCGCGCGAGGGTTTACTTGGATACAGAAATGTATATGTGGTGGAATGAAATTGTGAGTCATAGCAAATTAAGCTATGAATAGTGATTAGATTACATAACCCAAGTTTAGTTATTAATGTTCACGGTAATGAAATAATATTTTATGTTTATTATTTTATTGCTTGAAAGTGCTCAGGTATTCTGGGGGAATTAATTTAAATGGATTCATTGGACCCTTCGAGGTGAAAGCTGTCAAAGGATCTTAAATATTTTCAATATTCAATCAATTTGAATTAGCAATAGTGTTTTAAATTAAATCACTTCCCTTAAAACGTTTTTTTTCTTACCCAGACAACCCCAAATTATTATTATTTTAAGATTACTTTCGGGGCATATGGGTGGCTCAGTCAGTTAAGCGTCTCTCAGTTTTGGCCCAGGTCATGGTCTCATGGTTTGTGAGATGGAGCCCTTGCACTGTCATTGCAGAGGCTGCTTGAGGGTCTCTCTCTCCCTCTCTCTCTCTTCCCCTCCCCTGGTTGTGCGTGCACGTTTCTACACACTCTCTCTATATATATAAAATAAATAAATAAACATTTTTAAAAATTATTGACTTAACTTTATCCTAAGGTTAGTAATTTTAATGAAAAGTTACCTTAAATATTTTGTTGTCAATGTACTTCAGATTTTCATGCCATAGCAGAAATATCTTCCTAAAATTAAAAAAATAAGTTACTAACACTAAGAACTTTAATTTTTTAAAGTTCTTTTAACTTTATGTCTATAAAATAGAAATAAAAACATTTTTTGCAGGCAAAAATACACTCACTAGGGATTATAAATCTATTAATCTAAAGACATTTTCTAACTGCTCTCATATTTATGGAAGTTTTTAATATCAGAAGACAAGCTTCAAGATGGGTCCTCTTAGCCTGTGCTTTCCATTAGAAATATAATGCCAGCCACCAACATGAGCTACATTGGAAATTTGAAATTTTCTAGTAGCGACATTATAAAAGTAAAAACAGGTGACTAATTTAAAAGTGTGTTTTATTTAACACAATAAATATAAACATTGTAAGTGGGAGAGTATATATTTTGTTACTGTGTCCAGATTTTCCGGTGTGTTTTATAGTTACTAATAGCACATCTCAGATCTGATTAGTATGATTTCAAATATTCAGTAGCCACAGAAGGAGAATGACGACTGTATTAACATTTGTCAATCTTAGACCAAACCAGTCCTTGAACAATTTTCTCAAATCATCTTCTAGTAATTAATAACCTGAATTTCCTGAATTATTAGGAAACCAACCTTCTTCTGCCTATTTCACAAATATATGTGCATATGTCTACTACTATCTTCTAATGTATTATCTATTATGTTCTACTGTAGTATGATATAAATGTAGTATGATGTGTGTGTGTGTGTACGTGTGTGTGTATGTGTGTGTGTGTGTTCTTCATTCATTAAACAAATATTTACTGAGCACTCTTATACCCTGGGATCAAGGTAAATAAATGATGGATAGTATGTGCATGAACAGTGCCCGCCTGGAACTTAGGATCTGACTGTGGCTCTCTGTGTCCCTGTCACTGTAGGTCAGTTCATTTCACATATCTCAGTAACTGGGAGCCTGGGCACAAAGGTCCTTTATTTACTCTGTGCATTTGCTATCCATCATGTATAACCAATCATGCTGATAGTATAGACTCCTTGCTGATTGCCTAGGTTCAAGTTCTAGGATTCATCTTCAATTCCCTTCTCATTTTTCTCTCCACATTCATAACTTTTATATTTCATAATTTCAAATTTAAAAACTCACCCAGGTCTGTTTCTTTAAGTTCATTGAAGTACTACTCTTTATCCATGATTTTCTTGCTCTCTCCCAAATACAATCAGATAATATTTCTGTCTCCCCTTTTTCTGCAGAAAATGGAAACATATTTTAATGTAAATGGTAAGATCATGCATGCTTATTATAAAAATAATTGACATGTAAAGGTACAGCAGAAAAATATCTCTGAATTTCCTTGAATTCAATTTGCTATGAAAAGCTACTAAAATTCAATATACAAATTATTGATAATTTATGTATCTTTTATGAACCCCCAAAATTATGATTCTAAATTATAAGAAAGTAACAATGCTTTTATGACTTCTAGTACAATCTCAAGAACATCACAGTTTAATGATTATTTTATTGATGTCACTTGAAGTATGACATTTTAAAAACTGGGTAAATCATATTTGTAAGAAACCTGATATAGAAGTTGCCCATAACAGCCGAGGCTATAAATTGTTCTAAGCTTCACTTATAAAAGAATGCATTATATATGTAATTAGACCAAGCACTGATACAGCTACATTATACTTATTACTTTCGTTAATGAATAAAAATACTTAATGTTCAGTTCAAAGTTTAATATCTTTGGTACTATGTCACTAAAAGCAAATCAGTGGTAGGAAAATGCAGATATTAAGACAAATACACAAATCTCTGAATATAGAAATAAATGTTAATTATATAAGTCCATCTTCCTTCACAAAATAACATGGGAAAGGATGAGAAACTGTGAAAATTCAATCTCTGAAACTTTATAAAATGGAGAAACGCCATTCAATAAGCTATTCATCACAATGAGTATCTTTCATACTGAGCAATGCAACCACTTTTTATGTGACTGGCAAGAAAAAACAATAACAAATATAATAAAAGTATAATAAAATTCCACAAATCCATTTCTTGAGCTAAAAGTAAGAGAACATCTCCTTATTAAAAATGTGATTATCAATGCATGCCAGCAAAACATACTGATGGAATATAGAATCAAATAAGTCAGTGTTGTTTGCTGAATGATTATTTCTGATCCTTCAGACTTGCTTCTCCATCATCAGATAAAATTAGTTTAGCCTGGCATGACTTACACTTAATAGTGATCACTGATTTCATTTCTAAGTGCACATAAATCACCCCTTTAATAATATTTGTTAGGATCTTTCCCAAAACTAATATCAAGAGTTACAAACTGAAATGTCTAGAGACCAGAGGATGACAGAAACAGAAGGACAGGGGAGTGTATGCCTTTTTAAAGGTAACAGTGGTGACAAAGCTCTGGACAACTGTGGAGATGAAATCTGATTTCAGATGTCAGCAATGAATTCTATACTTTGATTGTTCATTTCTTTGTTTTGTTTTAGACATTGGGAAAGCCTAATTGCTTCTATTAGCCAGATTCATTTGTCATTTTGTAATCTCTGACACATGGTTTAAGTAAAGATTGTCATTGTTTTCTTTTTAAACTCATCAAAACCTCCTCATAAGTAACTGTTGGGCCCCCTCCCCTATACACACACACACACGCACATATATATATATATATATATATATATATACACACACTGCCAACAGGCAAGCTAGTATGAACATGGTCAATGAAAATTACATACAGATGGTATCTGACATTGTGATCCCCTAGAGCAATCTGCATGTGAAATTCTTTTTGAGGGTACAAGCTCTTGAAGCTCTTGTTTGTTTTGAGAGAGAGAGAGAGAGAGAGATAGTTTGCATGAGCGGGGAGGGGCAGAGAGAGGGACACAAGAGAATCCCAAGCAGAGAATCCTATGCGAGGCTCGAACTCACGAACCCTGAGATCATGATCTAAGCTGAAACCAAGAGTGAGATGCTTACCAGACTAAGCCACTTAGGCACCCCAAATTTACTTACTTTTAGAAATGAGGACACAAAATAACTTTTTAAAACACATTATACTTGGGATCTATTTTCGCAAGGTCAATACCATCAGTTAATGGATTTGTTCAAAGAATTGATTCTTCTTCAACAAGCATATAATTACTTCATACTTACTTTATATAATTCATTATGGTAGGTGTTTCTCCGTGGAAAGATGAATCAAATAAATTACCTGCCTGAACTCACTGGCCAGTTGATTTAGTTGTTAAATGGAAAAACAACTAGCTTATTAAATAATCTTGATGTTTTACCACAAATAAACAATCTTTGTTGGTTTTATTGCCATAAGCATTCTTCCCCTGACTACTTGTATGTTTTGGCCTATTCTTTTTAGAAATCTTTAATTCCTTCTCCCTGTGACATGGAAGAAACTCACTTTCCTTGCAAGCCATATTTTCTACATCATGTGCTTACCTTCCTAAACATGAGAGAGCTTATCTTATTAGAAATTTTTATAGAGCGCCTGGATGGCTCAGTCAGTTAAGCCTCTGTCTCTTCATTTCAGTTCAGGTCCTGATCTCATGGTTCAAGCCCCGTGTTGGGCTCTGCATTGGCAGTACAGAGCCTGATTCGGATTCTCACTCTCTCTCTCTCTCTCTCTCTCTCTCTCTCTCCTTCTCTCTCTGCCTCTCCCCCACTTACTCTCTCTCTCTCTCATGACTGTATGGATCTAACTGTGAAACAGAAAGAATGGAATTTATGTAAGACAGTTTTGTTGTTCTATCATAAAATATAAGGTAATCTAGATAGTCTAGGTAGAAATGCAAGGCATCTTTACCTTTCCATTCTGCCTGTGATCACACTCTCTTTCTTTCTTTCTTTCTTTCTTTCTTTCTTTCTTTCTTTCTTTCTTTCATGTTTATTTATTTTTGAGAAAGAGAGAGAGATTGTGTGAGCAGGGGAGGGGCAGAGAGAGAGGGGGACAGAGGATCCAAAGCGGGCTCCACATTGAGAGCAGACAGCCCAATGTAGGCATTGAACCCACAAACCGTGAGATCATGACTTGAGTCAAAGTAGGATGCTTAACTGACTGAGCCAACCAGGTGCCCTCACCCTTGATTTCATACAGTCAAGCTCCACTATTCTTTTCCTTATCCAGGGTCAGATATCTGAGTTTCATATATGATGACTTCAGACCATAACCTGAAATGAAAATGTTCTGACCCTACTGACACAATATCAACTCCATCTACTCCCTGCAGCCTCCCCCACCTACTACCCTTAACAGCGTGGATTTTTTTTTACTTCTCAGTGTTTTATGCTTAACCTCAATTCTTTTATTCAAGGCTATACTGCAAAATTGCTACTTCATCTATGCCATTTTTTATTTTCATTACTAATTCAATATTTATTTTTTATTGAAGTGTAATTAATATACAGCATTATAAGCCACACCATTTTCTTAATCTGCTCATTTTTCTTCTCAACTACCAGCTTCAATCTTTTATAATTTGGCAAGTTTTTTTTTAAGTAAACTCTACACCCGACGTGGGGCTTGAACTCAGGACTCGAAGATCAAGAGTCACATGTCCTACCAACTAAGCCTGCCAAGTGCTCTCAGCTTCAACCTTTCAAAAGTATTTGTAATAACTGTGAATCTCAGAATGCATGCACTCTTCCATAGTTTCTTCAGGGATGGTAGGATTTTGTGGAGCCATTAATAATATTTTTATTCTTTTCACCTAAAACCTATGTCTGTGGAGATATTGCTTAGGTTAAAGAACTGGAGAGACAGATGTTAGCTGATCCATAAAGACATTGGAACAATAACCTTGACACTGCAGTGCCATTTTTTCTAAACAAGATTCCTAACCAATCACCTGTGGTAGCCAAAATCATCTGCCTAAGAATAGTCATTCAGAGAATCGTAGACAGGCTTTTGATTTAGTTGTAAACGTACTTAGTAAATGTTTCTTGAACAAATGAATAAATAGAATGTTTATTTGGTTTTTGTCCATGAGTATTTTCACTTTCACTAGATGATAACAGTGAAACCAAAATCATATGCATGTTTTCTTCTTTACTTCATTATTTACTAAATATTGTAATTAAAGAAAATTGGGAAACCAAAGCTTAACATACATAAGATTGTAAAGCAGCTAATCTATTTTCAAGATACTTTTCTTTTACTGCATATTTGTATTATGCAAAAATATGCACATTCTATATCCACATTTGTAACATAAAAGCACCCATGGTAGAAAAATGTTATTTGCAATAATGTTGGTAAGATTCAAAGTTGTGTGGGTGAGTGCAATATTGCTAATTCGGAGAATGCAAACATAGCCCACTGCCAGACCATTAAGATTCATGTTTGAATACAAAGTAAAGTGATCTTAATACATGTAGCATCAGAAAAAATATAGCTTTTATCTGCTCTATATTAGTTGATTTCCAAAACATACATTATAGTTTCATTACTGCAATGCTTTCTTCTACTTTAAATATCAGGTTGGCCATGACAGGAGAAAAGTATCGCTTCAGCTCTGCAAATAAACTGTTTGAATATTTTAAAGTTTGCATTTTTCCTTGGGAATGATATCAAAACTTGATAGAGTAAGAACCTTTTTAAAAATTTAATATCCTTGGTGCACCTGGGTGGCTCAGACGATTGAGCATCCAAATCTTGGTTTCTGCTCAGGTCATGATCCCAGGGTCGTGGGATTGAGCCCCATGTTAAGCCCAGCATTGGGCTCCATGCTAAGTTCAGAGCCTGCTTAAGATTCTCTCTTTCTCTCTCTCTCCCTCTGCCCCTCTGCCCCACTCATGCTCTCTTAAATACAGAGAACAAACTGAGAGGTGTTGGAGGGAAGGTGGGTAGAGAGATGGGTTAAATGGGTGATGGGCAGTAAGGAGGGCACTTTTTGGAATGAGCACTGGGTGTCATATGTAAGAGATGAATTACTGGGTTCTACTCCTAAAGCCAAGACTACCCTGTATGTTAACTAACTTGAATTTAAATAAAATAAAAAAATAAATAAAATAAAATAAAATAAAATAAAATAAAATAAAATAAAATAAAATAAATAAAATAAAATAAAATAAATAAAATAAAATAAAATAAAATAAAAATTCACTAATCTTTTCATATTCCAGTTAGGAATCCCAAGTATTACACTTCTACTTTTGTAATTTATAGCAGTCAGAAGTATGACAATCACAACCTTAGAAACAAAGACAAAGTTACAGTAGAATGATGCTCTTTCTAAGAAACAAATATTCAAATTGATATTTATGTTTTATGTTGATCTTTGCGTTTGGTGATGACTTTACAGTTACTGCTTCCCGTACTCTATATTTTGATGTCGGTAAATGTCCAATTTAACACTTTGGATCTAACACATTAGATCACTCCAATGATTCTCTTTTTATGCAAAATTGCTTTTGTTCTGTGCATGAAGGCACCACCAAATATTTAAAATTTATCTAGAAAAAACACTTCCACATAATTCATTTATATTCCCTTGTAGACCCTAACATATTCCTGGCCAAACAGTAGGTGTTTAGTAAGTATTTGTTTAATTTGTTAAAAAATTGAATAATTTATTCATTAATTTATCAAAAGACAGTGAATTACTATAATAGGGGACTATACTAAAAATTTTTTTTCCTCCTCAATAATACAAAATACACTTTCACAATTAGTTTCATAATATTCCTCTGCATTAAAAAACTTCTAGAGAAGGGAGATTTTCAACTGATGATTGTAAGGCAGATTCTTTTAAACACTAATTTCTTGCCTCATACATATATTTATAGGCATAATATTTTTTAAAATATGCATACCTTATTTTCCAGACATTCATAACCTAATGGAGCTTTATTTTAAGCTA
Organism: Lynx canadensis; assembly: GCF_007474595.2. Lineage (NCBI taxonomy): Eukaryota > Metazoa > Chordata > Mammalia > Carnivora > Felidae > Lynx > Lynx canadensis. Next base: position 130,086,625 of record NC_044310.1, on the reverse strand, counting down.
CTGTTAACTGAATTATTCTCATAAACCAATCAATGGCTAATTTTAAGGATACAAATGCATTTTCCAAAATGAGTTTTAAAAATATGAATTTAATTGGCTGATTTTCACAATGGCATTGTCTTCTTGCTTTCAAAAACCGGTACTCTTCTTAGATTCAGAGATCTGTACTAAATTATAGATAAATTATTCCATCCCCCAAATATTTTACCAATCTCTGATTTATCTGGGACACATATCAGCCACTTCCATAATGCCTTATACATATATTTGGTCAGTCATGGAGGTGCTGGTACATTAAGAAGTCATCTTTTTTAAAAAATTTTTTTAATGTTTATTTTTGAGAGAGAGAAGCAGACTGCAGGGGGGGGAGTGGCAGAGAGAGAGGGAGAGATGGAATCAGAAGCAGGTTCCAGGCTCTGAGCTGTCAGCACAGAGCCCCAAGCAGGGTTGGAACCCACGAACCGTTAGATCATGACCTGACCTAAGTCAGACACTTAACTGACTGAGCCATCCAGGCGCCCCAAGAAGCCATCTCTTACTAGCTGCAGCTTCCTCCAATAAACACAACTACACTGAACTCTAAGTGGATCCCCAACTAATGTCATGAGTTAGTTACTGCTTTCTTATAAGGTACTTGTTTCACAGAATATAATTATTTACAATGTGTGTGTGTGTGTGTGTGTGTGGGTGGGTGTGGGTGTACTTTCTTAGATGCCCCCTCTTTACCTTTTAAGCTTTTTCTACTTTCTGTCACCTGCCACACTTAAGTGGAGTCAGTCTCCCTGACAGACTTATCACAGATACATTGGGATTTGAGTCAAGGGTGCATGGTCACACATTAAGAGGCCAATGTTATAGTCAAGGTGAAACTGATTATAAAATTTATTACTTAGACACAGCTGTTGCTAGGAATAAATATGAAAGGATGGGTGTGCTTTCCAAAACAAGTGTCTGAAAGTCTCAGGATCTTTAAAGGAATGGTGGTAGAGACAAGGTAGACTGTGAGAATAAATGAAAAGGTAAACTCAGAAAACACAAAAAAACAACAAATAGATGCAGACTGGTCAGATGACTATAAAAATAATTCTATGAGGCATGGGAGCACAATTAACGTACTCTAGTACCTACTTGGACAAGTTACTCCCTAAATGATAGAATAGGACATTACAATATTTCTTATTTCCCTTCTCTTCAGCTGCTCCTCCATCTAGAGTTATTAGAAGGTTTAGAAAATTACTCAACGTTGTAGCCAAATTTCTTCTAACGTTGAATTAAAATGCCACCTTATTTCAAAAATTATCATAAAACTTAACCTTTTAATTCTATTAACAAATTATATTATTGAATTAGGCAAGTCAGTGCCTACCTTAATATCAGTTTAATCATTCAATCAAGAACATTTCTATGACATTTGAGCATTAGATAAGGTTAAGACTTGCGTATTTAGTATTAATATATCATTTCCTTTTGTAACTCAGCTTACAATTGGTATACAATCAGTATTCCAGTTTCTGCATAAAAGTTATGAAATACATATGTGAATTGTGCAAAGCAATCACAGTGCCTACTGTACCTCAAATACTATTTATTGACTTATTCATTAATTCATTTACTATTTGTTAACTGCCTGGTCAGTGCACATGTATAGAACCAACTGGGGAATTCAGCCCAGATAGTTCATCCACAGTCTGGTGAGGGACACAGCATGGCCCAGTGCAAAGTTCAGCATGAGTCAGCACATCCTTTTTTTGGGAATTTAAACAAGAAAATGTGGAGAAAAGTCAGTAAGCAACAAACATTGAATTTTAACCCCAATTATATGTGCACATTAAATGCAGAGAAGAGCATAAATCTAGGTTCACAATGACATGAAACTTCCATTTTTTAACATTGTGGTCACAGTCTGTGCACTTAAGAGTCTGAGTTCACAGCTTCTTCTGGATCACACTTGGTCACATGCATTAGTAGATAGTGACATAGCAAAACTGATTATTACAGTACAAGATCATGGGTTTTATTATCTCTTTATCATTCTTAAGATGACAGCAAAGATTTAAGGAATTCACTGTTTCATTAAATTTATAGCTTCGTTTTTCTCCTGAAACTCAAAATTCTTCTCTTAACTACCATTTAGAACTATTAATAAATATATAACAGTAACCAGGGTCAGGACTTCATGACACACAGATTGGTTGCTTTATCTTGATTTATTCTTGAGATGTGAAATTTTCACCTATATTATTATTATTTGCCTTGAATTGGATACCTTCTGCAAACACAGTAACTCTTTGTCTTTTATTTTGTATATATATAGAGAGAGAGAGAGAGCGCACGAGCAGGGGAGAGGAACAGAGGAAGGGGGGGTGAGAGAGAGAGAGAGAGAGAGAGAGAGAGAGAGAGAGAGAGAATCTTAAGCAGGTTGCATGCTCAGCGTAAAATCCAATTGAGGACTCGATCCCACGACCCTGGGATCATGACCTGAGCAAAATCAAGAGTTGGACACTCAACTGACTAAGCTACCCAGGCACTTTCTTTGTGTCTTTTAATATTATATTAGGGAACAATCTTTTTTCAAGTCATCTTAAGAAACAGGGATCCAAATTCAGTTCAAGTATAAACACTCCATCTTTATTGAAGCAGATAATATAACCTAGGTAACAATGACTGAACAGCTTTCCTCTCTGTATGGCTAAGATCCTATATGCACAGGTGACCACAAAGTTGTTTTCCCTTTTTTTGTCATTTTGGATTTCTATAAGATTTAAATTTCCTAAGATCCTTTAAGTACTCACTCTCCAGGAATATGCTTCACCTTACTTATTTAATGTGAGTGTTCTTGGCATTCAAAAGACTTTACAAAATTCAGAAACAAAGTTGAGTCCTTCACACAAGTTTCAATATTCTGTTAAAAGATAATATCACATAATTGCAAAATGATATAGTCCTATTCTGTCCAATTTAATAGCTACTAGCAATGTGTTATTATTTAATGTTAATAAAAATTCAATAAAATTAAAAATCATTTTCTTTAGTCACATTTATCATACTTCAAGTGTTCAATAAGTTCATGGCTAGTTGATATCATTTTGAACTTGACAGATTATAGAACATTTGCATCATCATAGATAGTTCTCTTGCTCAGTTCTGATCTAGATGAATCCACTCATTTTATTTTATTTTAATTTTTAAATATTTATTTTTGAGAGAGAAGGAGAGACAGAGGATAAGTGGGGGGGGAGGAGCAGAAAGAGAGGGGGACACAGAACTCAAAGCAGGCTTCAGGCTCCAAGCTGTCAGCATGAAGCCCGATGCGGGGCTCGACCCCATGAGGGATCATGACCTGAGCTGAAGTTGGACACTTAACCAAATGAGCCACCCAGGCACCTCATAGATGAACCCACTTATATTATGATTAAGGAAACAAAAACTCAACTTCAATGATTTGCCGAAATTGTTCAACTAGATTGACAGAGAGCCAGGTATAAATTCACATCTTCTGAAGCTTAAATCAAAGTTATTTCTGCTGTACCCTGATCCGAATTATTCTTAAAAGCAGTTTACACATACATTCGCACACACGTGCATGCATATACACACACACACACACAAACACACACACATCTGAAAGCATCAAGTCTTCCTTTTCTGGTTTGCATGCAGTATGAAGTTCACATCCTATATATAAACTACAGATTGTATAATAGAGAGAAGTTTCAGGCTGTGTGTTTCACGACAGTGAGTCAGTGAGTTTCATAACAATAGAGCCAGTAAAAGTACAACTTTTCTTCCAGAACATTCTGGTGGGAATAGGTACAGTTGATCAGCATTAGCCATAGGGAGCAGAAGAAAACAAAGAAGGTTCATGATTGATATTTTTAGCAATTGTCAGCTTTTTGTACTTTCAGAAATTTTCAGAAAATTACTTTGTTATAAATTCACATAAGAAGATCCTGCACTACTAAATATGTTTTGTAAAGATTCTTTAAATTTTAATCAATTTCAAACATACAGAAAACTTGCAAGACTAGTACAGAGAACTCTTGTATATACTTCACTGAGATCAGTTTATTTTTCTTCTTCTTTCTATCTTCCTCTAAATATTATCTCTGTCTCTGTCTTGCTGTCTCTTCTTTTCCTCTCTCCTTTGTATATTTTCTCACTTGAAAATAAGTTCCATAAATCATAAATCATGCCTCTTTAACCCTAAATACTTTAGTTTGTGGCATTATCTTACATAATCACAGTAGAACTCTCAAAAGCAGCAAAAAGTAATTTAGAAATGAATAATGCTTATTTTATTTTGGCCCTTATTTTTACACAATAAGCTCCCTAAACTCCGAAAAGAAAGACATCTTTTAAAGTCTTTTTTTTAATTAAAAAAATTTTTAATGGTTATTTATTTTTGAGAGAGAGAGAGAGAGAGAGCATAAGCAGGGGAGGAGCAGAGAGAGAGGGAGACACAGAATCCAATGCAGGCTCCAGGCTCTGAGCTGTCTGCACAGAGCCAAATCTGGGGCTCAAATTCATGAACTGTGAGATCATGACCTGAGCTGAAGTCGGACACTTAACCGACTAAGCCACCCAGGCACCCCTTTTTTTCTTTTTTTAATTTTTTTCACTGTTTCTTTATTTTTGAGAGAGAAAGAGAGAAAGGGAGGACAGCCTTTAAAGTCTTAACTCAATGCTACTGTTTCCATATAGATTTTGTTTATTGAAAGTATTTGTTGATGTTTTCCAGGACCTTGTCACCATACATGTCTTATTTTAGAAGTAATCCCCAAGCTAAGCAAATGTTTAGCCATGCAGGCCATTAGCATATTCAATAATCTTCTCCAAGGTCAATCGCCATATATATCAGCCTTCTAATCCCATCAAAGCAAGACCACGGATATTTAGAAATTAAATTAACTGATCAATCTAATTTTAAAAGTTGAAAATTTCAAAATCTCCCTTTTTTTTCTTAGTCTTTACCTTTTTGTTTGTGTGGTTCAAAGTTTTGTCAGACTGATGTCAAGAAAGTAGAAAGATAAAGATTGAAATAGGATATGTAAAACCAAAATGTCCTGTCATTTGGGACTTATCAGGCAGTGTGTCTCCATTTAGTCAATATTATTGTTCTGTCTTGTTTTCTAACTAGACATTGGTTCTAGTTCTCTAACATGCATATTAAGGAGAACACTCAGATTGATTAGGCTCTAATATTCTGGTCCCACTCTGTGGCATATAAGTCAGCCACCCTGATACAAAGAACAAAGCCTCCCATTTTGGAAGCTGTACGCCAACAGGTGAGTGCACGCAATCTTCTGCCAAGTATATGTTACAGGAAAATGACAAACTCATGCAAGCTTATGTGCTTTATTGTATTTAGAGAGAACGGCGTGTCTATCTCATAGTTCAGACGTAACTGTTACACTCTTATAAACTCATTGAAGAAAAATACAATCAAATATATGTCCTAAATTATGACTCCAATATTTAAAAACAGTAAGTCAGCAGTCCTTTTATAAAAAAAAAAAAATGCCTACGCTCTCACTGCCTTTCTCTCTTGACTTTTGGAATCACTGGTCTCGTCTACATTTGAAGTTTTGCAATCTTGGTTTTGCCAAAGCATGTGAGTGTGCATTTCAATGCTGGACATCCTGTGTTCTATAAAGTCCATTTTTTACCCTGGGGAAAAGGAGTTAGCTAGCTCAAATCTGGCAAAAGAGGGCTTCCCTTGGCAGAGAACAGCTATAAATTCTCACAGTTCTTTGTTTCTAACCTCCCTCCCCACAACAAAACAAAACAAAAAAAAAAAGTTTTCTTTTTTTAATTGCAGCAACACACACACACACACACACACACAAATGCACAATAAGCAGATATATAGATAAAGCTTTTAACTCCTTAACTTTTTGAAACAAAGCCTCCACAGACTTCACATCCTGCTTTGCCTTCCCTGCAGCGAAGTGTTGCATTCTGTGTTCCTGTGGGGGTGCTGTGAAACCTTCTGGTAGAAACTGGCTGGAGGGGCATAAACCAAACAACCCGTAAATGCCCAGTTTTGAGACTGTGGGGAAAGTTGTTCCCAACTGCAAACACTACCACACTGAAAGACAAAAGTAGTGGCAGAGAAATTCATAATGAAAACAAACTTAAAAGGATTTGGATCTGAGTCATTTCGCTGCTTCTACCAAAGTATCTCCTTTCTCTACATTTATTCCAATTTTATTTTACAGCTCATTTTCAATAAGTGTAGAGCTTTCTCCCTTATATCAACTGCTTTGCTAGAAAGGAGAAATGACTCCAACGCAAGGTGGGTTTTCGTGTATATGGCAATGGTGGCAATGTGTGCTCAAACTTTCTCTAGATTCCCCAAAATTTGTCTGCGTTACCAATGATGAACAGCATGTATTGTGAAATCTTGCACACTATTAGATCCTAGAAATGTAAAGTTTGAAGGGAATTAAGAATTCATCTAATCTTGGGGCCCCTGGGTGACTCAGTTAAGCAGCCGACTGCATCTCAGACCCTGATCTCATAGTTTGTGAGCTCAAGCCTTGCATCCAGCTTTGCACTGACAGTGAGGAGCCTGCTTCAGATTCTCTGCCTCCCTCTCTCTCTCTGCTACTCCCCTGCTGTGCAAGCTCTCTTTCTCAAAAATAAATAAAGATTTAAAAAAATTCATCTAATCTAACTCTTTGAATAAGATTTTAAGCATTTGGTGGTGCGATGCCTTTTTTCTCTTACTAATCTTAGCAACTAGCATAGTGCCCAACTCACAGGGGGTGCTAAAAAGTGCTGGTAGTTGATGGTATAAGCCAAAACTTTTACTGGTTTTATGAAAAAGTAAATTGAGATTCTGAGGAGCAGAGTAATTTCTCCATTGCCACAGAGTCTGTGGAAAGAGGAAGGAATCAGAAGAAACACGTCAATATTAATTCACTGCCCACTTCCACGGCACAATATCATGTGTGAGCAACGGCTATCACCCTCTTGCAACTCAACAATTATTGCTAAGTATCACTGTTCACAGAATACATAGGTTTTCACTTCAAAAATATATATATGTGAGGTGAAAATAGCACTGGATTTGGGTCAGAATGTGGCTTTACAGAACTGTCCCTTAAATAGCTATGTGTCCCCCAGTTTCTCCATCTACAAAATAAAGATAACAATTATGACAATTAGCAATAGTCTAAAAACTTTTTTTCACATAGGACACTTAGATGTCCTACTATTTGAGCACTAGAATGCTCAAAAATCCTAGAAAGGAAATTACAATTTTTGTTACTAATAAGGGAATTGTTATTTTAATTTTATATAATGTTATATATTTAATATAATGTTTATATATAAATTAGATAAATTGATTAAATTATTTTTCAGTCTAAGTCAAACAGGGTCTCTTAGGCTTATAAACATAAAGAAATCTTTGCTAAAAGTTCAAAATATAAGAATATATTTTTATATCTTTAATATATATATGTATATATATACATATATATGTATGTATATATATACATATATATATATATTGGTTGTACATATATTGGGTGTGTACCGGCTCACAGGCAATGTCAAATAAGAATAATTAACTCCAAACAGGAACCTCGTCCTCACAATTGATTTGCTTTCTGCTCCTCCTATTGAATATCATGCCCTATGCGGCCCGATTCACCATGCTTTGTTACCTCTCTCAGGCCCAGCCCTCATGAGCCAGGAGAATATTAGATGCTATGTTCTGAGAGCAAAATCTCCTGGTGTGAGACAAATTAACACAGCACCGGGAGCCATTTAACAAATTACCTCTTCCAGTGCCTATACTGGCACCATGGTACCCCCTAAAGCTCAACGTTCACATCAATTAGATGAGCAACTCAGTCCCAGAGGTCGTTTTCTTCATGCCTACTCAGACTATCAACTTCCTTTAGAGCCAGAAAACGAGCAAATCCAAGATGGGCAGACAAATTTTCTAGACAATATCTTTAGGGGAGAAAAATCATACACTTTAGAAACTCGCTAGCTATTTCAATGTGGCTGTTTGTGCCATTTTTACTTTTAGATAGATAGATAGATAGATAGATAAATAGATAGATAGATATGAGAGACAGGGACAATAAACACTGAGTATATATATGCACACACATATACTGAGGTCCCTAGCATTTGCTTCTATGATTCTAGCCCCTTTAGTAATTTTTTTTCCAGTGTGATAATAAATAACTGCACAATAAATTTTGATTTCTAGAATTCATCTATTGCTGTTTCTCTTTTTTCTACTTTTGGTGACCTCTAATTTTTTTTTCTAATCCTGAGAGCATGTGATTGACCTAGTTGTTAAGCTGCAAATGGGGGGAGAAATTTCTCATAATGAGAATTGTAAAGGAGGAATTAAATAGGCAAACTAGAAAGAAAATGAAGAGAGAGGAAAAAGAGAAAAAGAAGAGGCTTGAAACATCTAAAAATATTACTGAGGAGGTGTACAGAAATAACAAACACTCTCACTAAAGTCTTGGGGTGTTTTGTGGCAGCGTGAAGTGTTTTGTAGGGAAAAAATTCATGACACAGTACTTTCTATAAATACAGCACTTCTCTTCAGCATTTCAAAGACTATTTTTTCATTTATTATTCAGTTTATCCTTTCACAATTTTTTTAAAGACAATCTGAAACAATAAAAGATTTTTCCAACATTTTCCCCCTTTCTTTTGTAAGAGAATAAGGATGAATATGGACAGGAGACAGGGAAGGCCATTGATAACAGTTTTGTGCCCAGTAACTTCCTCTAGGGCAGGGGAGAGCACACTGTAATTACAGACATCTTGGTATCTTGAATAACTTGAGACCAAGGAGGGGTACAATACACAAGGGCTCATCAAGTGAGATCCTGCAAACCTCCTAACCCAGGTTTCAGGAGAAAGCCTTCCTTTCCACCTAACATTCAGGTCCAGTGTCCTTGTAATCACCTTTTGCCCTGGTTTTCTTTTCCCCTCCATTCCCAAGAATTTCTTGGTCTTGGTATAAAAGAAAGGATGAATCTTAAAGGGCATAAGTGAATTAAATCAACACAGAAAAATTGAAAACTTCCCAAATCTCCCAAACAGCAAAAGAAGAAGACTTTTCAAGGCAAGTATGTACTCCCAAAAGAGCAGTTAGCTGGCCTGATGATGGAATGGGAAATGTACAGTTCCTGGAATTGCATAGTGTTCGTGTGGGGAAAACTGAAAGGGAACAAAAGAGTGAGGCAGAAAGAGGGTAGGCATTTGCAAAGCATTCCTCCTCTTTTAGAATTCAGGCAAACTGTCTGCTTACAGACTTTGTTGCAGCTGACATCATGAAATACGTCAACCCTGTTAATGTGCTTCTCTACCAATGCCTTATTTGTGGTTAAGGTGACATTGGGCTCAATTATAAGTGTGATACTCAGATCAAGTTTTATTTTCCAGTTTTAAGGAGACAGATTTACACAAGCAAGTAGATTATTTCTTGCCCATCGCTGTCCAGCACTCATCTATGTTATTTTTGTCAAGGTCATACCCTTGAATGCAGAAACTAAAAAAGGGACAGGAAAAAATAAAAATAACATATCTTACAATACACTTTATGTGAATGGCTTTGTACTATTTTCTGATCCTAAATCTTAGTCAATAATTCCTCTTAGACAATTGGATGTGGGCTTGAATATAAGAAGTCTACTGAACTCTAAGGGGGCATTTTAATTACTTTTGTGATTTATTACTTACTGGGATAATTCCCGAGAGTCAGCAGACTTGCTTACCAGAGCTATGAGAAATTGCTGGTTGTGAGTTACAGGTGAACAACATTAATCATTTCTGGGGTTTTGTCAGTGTGGGTTTTCACCCCATGAAGCTTCTACCCCAAAGAGTAAGCTATAATATGCTAACCTAGCATCACATAACTATTTCTTCAATCAGAAACTACGGCATGTTTATCATACCACCCCAGTTATACTTTGGAAATAAAAAATACTCTCATGTGAGACTAATCTGGCTTAAAGGCAATGAAATGGGCCAGATAATGTCTGTCTTAAATTTGAGCACACTTTTATTGATTTATTTATTCAACAAATAAGTTTTGTTTTGTTTTAGTACTTACATTTTTTTAAGGTATACTATTTTAGGTGCTTGGATCACAAAAGTAAATGAAATCTGAGCGCTCACTCTCATGGAGCTTATATTCTAGTGATGAGAGACAGAGATAAATAAATGTATAGAATGCATTAGGTGGTAGTAATTGGATAGAAGATAAGAATAAGTGATGCTATTTAATATGGAATGGTCAGGAAAGGTTTCTTTGTTAAGGGAATACATGTGCAGTATAGAAACTTAGGAAGAAGAAGAGACAGTGAGGAACTTGATGAAGAGCACAGATGAAATACTCCATGGGGCTGAGGTGAATGTATTTAAAGGCAAACAGGAAGGATGGTACTGCTGGAGTAGTGATCAAGGTATAGAGTGATGACAGCTAGGAGGTAGAAGGAGAGCTGGGAGCTGCAACATATGGGGCCAAGTGAGTTGAAGGTTTGAGAAGGAAGAGATATAATCTCATATACATTGTATTGACATCACTGTACCTGAGATGGGAAGAATAGATAACAGGGGGGCAACGATGGATTCAGGGAAACTATTTGAAGGGATACTGATACTAATCATGTAAGAAATGAAGGTGATTGAAAGTGATGAAAAGTGGCCATGTTTGTGTATGTTTAAAAGGCATATTTACGATCACCCTCAGGGCACCTGTGTGGTTCAGTCAGTACAGCATCTTATTTTAGCTCAGGTCCTGATCTTGAGGTTTGTGAGTTGGAACCCCAAGTCAGGCTCTATGCTGACAGCTCAGAGCCTGAAGCCTGCTTGGGATTCTGTGTCTTCCACTCTCTCTTCCCCTACCCTGCTCACTCTCTGCCTCTCTCTCTCTCTCTCTCAAAAGTAAATAAACATTAAAAAAATAAATTAAAAAAAAAAAAAAAGACCAGCCTCAAGTGAGAGAGAGCCATGATACCAACCCATGATACCAAGGTGATACTAGGATTTTCAACCCGATTAAATGGTAGTATAAAGTTCCACCTTGTGAGATAGTCAACCAGGAGAAGATTAGGTACATTTTGAATTAAAAGCTTATTTTTGAATATGTTAAATTTGAGGTTTTTAGACATTTAGGTAGAGATGCTAAATTGATAGTTGGATACGCAAGTCTAGACTTTGTTAAAGAGGTCCAGATTAGGAAACAACAACAACAACAACAACAACAACAACCAACTTTGGAAAGCAGCAGGCACAGGAGGAAGCAAACCAGGAGTATTGTGTGAACAAATTGCAGCAATCACAAATGTGTTGTTGACAGATGGAATGAGATGAGGGTGCAGAAATTTCCTTAGGACTTGACAATGTGGATGTCACTGGAGGTGTTGGCAAAATCTAGAACATCTTCCCCATCATTCATCTCAAAGAGCAATCAGCCACATATACTTCATTTCCTATGAGGAGGCCAGAACATTTGTTAGAAAAAGTAGCATCTAAGATAGCGAACACCAACATAAAAAATTACACACTGCAATGAAAACTGACACTAGGAGACGAAATACTAATAAATCAACATCATTTCCTCTTTTACAGATAAGGTTATTTTAATTTTACAACCATATAAAGAAAATAGATTTTTTTCTCCCCCAGGTTTTCCTGTGAGGGGAGAATAAACATTAATAAGGAAAATTATTTTCAATTTGGTTGAATTTGTCTCAAATCTAAACAAATGAGTTAGTCATTCAAGAAACTAATTTGGGGGGCACCTGGGTGGCTCAGTCAGTTAAGCATCTGACTCTTGATTTCACTCAGGTCATGATCTCATGGTTTGTCAGTTCTAGCCCTGAGCGAGGCTCTGCGCTCAGTGTGGAGGCTGCTTGGGATTCTCTATCTCTCCTTGTCTTTCTGCCCCTCCCTTGTTCACTCATGTGTAAGCTCTCTCTATCCCTCTCTTCCAAAGTAAATAAATAAACTTAAAAAAAAAAAAGAAAAAGAAACTAATTTGGATGACTGATCATTCAAAAGACTTATTTCTGACCCTCTGAGTCCAGTGTCACTGGAGAGAGAAATGTGCTTCTTTCTTGTAATATTGCTGATTTTTAATTTTGAATAATGTTCTCTTATTTTTCCTATTTTTCCTCTTAGTGAGTGACAATTCAGAGATTTGACCGATACAAAATGTAGTCAAAATTACACTGGTTATAATCTAGAATTTTCTTTTAATCATTACAGTTATTTTGGCAATAATGTGGATGACATCTTTTGTCTTCCACTTTTAACCTATGCATTGGTCATATGTAGAACAGTAAAGAATAGTTACAACACCTTGTGTTACTTCAATAGATACCTATAGAGTGAAAAAATGAATGACTGAATGAGTAAATTTTTCCATAGTCTATCTGCTAAGTTTTGAGTAGACAAGACAGAATTATCTGCCTACTCAGTTTTGATGCGAGAAAAAAAGCATCTGGGTAAAACAAATATTTAACTCCTTTTTTTTTTCTCCAGAAAATAAAATATTAAGCTCACTGATGCCAAAATTTTATCCAAAAATTAGTTATGTGGAATAACATTCACAAAGTTTGCCTGAAATGTGTGAAACTCCATATGTTTTATAGGATTTTGTTATTGCTCTTATTAAATGTTTCCTATTAACCATACTTTTCAGAAATCTTTTGCTAATCTACCCTTCAATCTCAATCTGCTATCCTTCCTGTTTTCCATCTACCAAAATCCGTTATACCCTTAAATATATCATTTCATCTAAGTCACTTTATTGATATAATCTGTTGTTTTGTTTGTCCCTCAGACTGGAATTTGTGTTTTTGAATTTGGGACATTGACTTCACCAGCACTGTATTTCCAAACCTGACCACTGTGTCTGGCATATATTAGTTACTTGTTAAATATTTATAGATAATAAGTGAGTTTAAAAAAAAAGACCTACAGATTTACCATTTATATATTGTATGTGTTATAAGAAGCATTATCTTATACGTTATGCAACATTTATTTTATGAGAATCCATGGTAGAAATTAAGAATAAATTCATACAGTCAGAAAAAGTGAACAAAAAGATTAAAGATGAACACTAACAAGAAACTATTTGGTTCTTCTTTATAGATACTTTGCATCCTATTCCTGATTATGTTTCAATCTTTGCTTTCAACATGGGGAATAGAAAACTGAATAGTTAGCTTACTTCCAAAGTCTCTTAAGAAAAGTGTGACATACACTGCTGGCTTTATTTTCCCCTCCAGTCAGAATGATGACAAAGCCCATCTACCATATCATAAAGTTTGACTATGAAGCTGACAATATTAATCAATGACCCAAATGAGAGAATAAAGGAACCAAGGTGTTTAGTTGACCATCCAACTGGAAAGAAAAGAAAGTGGGATTATTAATCATTAATTTAGTTTCTTTCTGTAACTCTTCTAGGGTAAGCCAGCCACTTTTTAAAAAAGTGATTTTATTTATTTCCAACAGTTGTACATGCACACAGATGTGCACATGCACACGCGCACACACACACACACACACAAGTGCAATAATTGGAGGAAATGTGTTAATATGCAATATGGCTGGAGTATGGTTACCATTTCCCAAGAATTGCAGCATATTTATCACATGCACTATTTTAGGTTTTTGACTATTTCTCCTGTGGGGCAGCACAGAGCTGTGCTTGTCCTAAAAGCTTGAGGCAAACTGATTTGTGGATGTGAGCCTGTGCATTTCAAGAGAAAGCAGAGCAATACAGTAAGAGTCATTTCTGTCACAATGCTTGCCTTTTCTAGATTATGATCATGCAGTGGAATTTGCTGCAGTCTTGTTTTGTATGCGTGTGCCCATTGCCAAGTAGCCTCCAGGTGCATGAACAATAACAACAAAGATGCAGTGAATAGCAATATTAAAAAAGAAAACTACTTCCTGTAGCATTACAATAAGCTAAATGTGTGAACAGTGGCTTGCAACTTTCACAATACTGCCCCTTTGAGAGAGACCAGTTTAAAATCATGCTCTTAAACCACACCAGAAATTTGCATTCAGAGGCGCTATGTTGGATTTAAAAACAAGTTTCGAGCTTTCCAAAGAAAATGTTCATTGCCTCATTTCACACTGGATAACTCCAGGTGCCATTATCAGAAGTATAAGAAATAATATTGATTGCAAAGCGGTATCACAGAGAAAGATGTGCTCACGGTGCTGGCCAGTAAGCAAACATTGAAGGATTTGTGGGAAGAAAGTAAAGCCTAGGCCCTGAAATCAGACAAAAAGTTCCCTGGTACATGTACTTGGTATTTTGAAAATGTTGGTTTGTATAGTCAAAAGAAACATTTAGTCGGTAACATTTACTGAGAACCAAGTATATGTTGAATATTATAAAGCATGTAACAGAATGAAATAAGAACTATTGTGATGTTTGGGAACCACTTTTATAAAACACTGATACCTAAAAAAATAAATGTGTGTTGGGTTCTCTAACACCAGGAGTTTGGAGTGGGAGCCAAGGGAAGGTCATTGCAAATCCAGAATATGGATGTCATCTAGAAGTAAAAGAGAAAGGGGTCATCCTGATAATGTCCATGTCAAGAAAGGCAAAAGCCTCCTAAATTCTGTGCATGGAGGGGGCCCAGTACCTATTGTTGATCATACATCCAGGTTTACTGGATAAACTGCAGTCTTCCGAGTGCCAAGCACAGGGTATTTGGTGTTTGACCAGAGTCTTGTTTTATTTTTTCCTCATAAAACTTCCAGAGTTCTCTTATTAAAGCATTAAAAAAAAAGTACAGACAGATAAGCATCTAGATAGTTTAGATATTCATTTATTATTAAAAATATATATTTTGGGTTCTTTCCCGGATGTGTTATGCTAGAATGTTCTAATTTCTTATGCTGATGGAAAGAAGTCCTAAAGTTATAGCCCAGTCAAGTGGAATCAAGGTTGTGGGAAAATCACTGGTTTTAGAATTGTTTGTAAACAGCATTCAGTCACATAAGATTTTCTTTTCCTCCCATCCCATTATATGTTTTCCTGATCCTTTCAAAATTTGATTGTAGAAACAAAAAGGAAAAAAAATCTGAGTTTTCCATTTTGGCCAAGAAACTTTTAAAATGCTAAAAAGGACCTGCAGACCATATAAGCAATTAATATCCAAAGTGTGTAAAGAAGTCATATACCTCAATAACAAAAAACGAGTAACCCAATTTAAAACGGGGGAAAGGACCTGAATAGACATTTTTCTGAAGAAGATACACAAAATGTCAACAGGTACATGGAAAGAAGCTCAGCATCACTAGTCATTAAGAAAATGCAGAGTAAAACCACAATGAGATAGCATCTCCTGCTTGTTTGAATGGCCATCATCAAAAAAGACAATAGGTAATAAATGCTGAATTGAATGTGGAGAGAAGGAAACACTTGTGCACTGTTGGTGGGATTGTAAATTGGCACAGACACTATGAAAAACAGTATGGAGGATCCTCTAGAAATTACAAATAGAACTACCATATGATCCAGCAATTCCACTTCTGGGAATATAACCAAAGGAAACAAAACACAAAATTGAAAAGATATATGCACCCCCATCTTCATAGCATTATTTACAATAGCCAAGACTTGGGAACAGCCAAAGTGTCCACTGATGGATGAATGGCTAAAGAAGTTATATATACATATATAAATTCAGCCATTAAAAAAAAAAAATCAAACAAGGAAATCCCACCACTTGTAACAACATGGATGGACTTAGAAGACATTATTTTAAGTGAAATAACAGAAAGACAAATACTATATGATATTACTTACATGTGAAATCTAAAAAACAAAACAGAACAAAATAAAAGTAAAACAAAAAATAAATTAAAAAAATAAAAGCGAAACAGAATAACCAAATTCAGAGAAAATGAGAACAGATTTGTGGTTACCAGAGGTGGAAAGTAAGGAGAGGGGAAGTTGGGGAAGGTTACAGTTATAAGATAAATCAGTACTAGAAATGTAATGTACAGCATGATTACTCTAGCTAACACTGCTGTATGATACATAGGGAAGTATGATATGTAGGAAGTTGTTAAGAGTAAATCTTAAGAGTTCTCATCACAAAGAGAATTTTTTTGCCCCTGTAGTCTTTTTCTTTTCCTTTTCTTTTTATTTTATCTATATGAGAAGATGAATGTCAGCCGAACTTATTGTGGTATTTATTTCACAAGCTGTAAATCACACCATCATGCTGCACACCTTAAACTTACACAGTGACATATGTCAATTATTTCTCAATAAAATGGGGGGGGATGCTAGAACAAAGGGAACAACTGAAATAAGAAATCTGCTTCCTGGTCTTTAGCTCTAGTTTACTTTCAATTCATAGGAACTCACTCACACAAACCAATGAAATAAATCCACATAGAATTGAAAAGGAAAATATTAAAAAGTAAACACTCCAAGAGCATAGAGAGGTCTGAGGGACATTTTGTACGCAAAGTCAAAAGTTGGAACTACCTACGGTTAATTAACAGATCTCAATTGCTAGAGTAGGCCTGATATCTCAATTTATCTTCAAGCTTATTGTTAATTCTTTAGATTAACTTTACATTATAAACAAAATACATCACAATCTCTATATCATAGAGATCAGAGGAAGATGCAAAATCCACTGGCAAGAAAAAGCATGTGTATTCAAAATTCCTAAGTATTCTACCTGTGATTATCACACAGTGAGAGATAAAGGCAAGTGAGCATTCAGTTACTTTTAGAATTGCAAGTTCTGTGATAAGAAAGCAATTGTAACAACCTTGTAATCATTACTGCCTACCAGAAAATGTGTTAGTTGCTCTAGCTCCTAAATTTTACTATCCTAAGGAAGATAGAAGAATCAGATCAATGTGAAATAAAACCTTGCTTCAATGCAGCTGTTTTAGGGGAGATAAAGGAAGAACCAGAAGCCCTTGTCTCTGCTGAATGGATCTGAAGGGAAACATCATGGCAAGATTGAAACTTGGCCACAGGCTGAGGCCGAAGTTGTGTATGTCTTTGTTGTTACCAATGATGCCTTGACACCCAGTTTGACTTCTTAGCTTTCCCTTAAACAAGGGACCAAGTTAGGAGAGGTCTTAGCATTCATTAGTCAGTGCAAGATCCAAAAGTAATATTTATCAATAAAATATATACTTTGCCAGCCAAATTCAAGATTGCGAGAATGTATTGCTTTGCATCCAATTGTAACAATAATGGGAATTGCTGTTGTGTTTTTCTGCCCAAATCATTTCTGTCCACTAGAAAACTACCTGTACCTCTTCCTATTATTTCTTACAAAATTGAAAGTTTCCAAGTTTATACAAGTCCACTGGCCAGAAGAGTAGGCACATGACCTCACCTAGTTAATCATGATACTCCTTACCTCTATGCAAAGTGATAGGCCCAAGAGTTAAATACAAGTCCCAAGGAAAGCTAATTAGAGTCTTTCTATGTGATTTGGTAGATGGTTGCTGGGAAAGAAAGTATTCCCCTCTCTTGGGGTTATCTTTTATAAGGTTTCAGTTTGGAAAATATTCATGACCAAGCCTGTGTGTGACAGGGCTAGAATGAGATCAACAAACAAAGAGAAATAGAGATAAGCATAGCTAAAAATAAGAGAAAAAGAAAAACTGGAGGTGGGGGGGAGAAGAGAGACAGAGACAGAGAAAGAGTCCCAACACTGTTTGGCCCTAAAATCCAACACAGACTACGAATAGCCCCTCAATTTCCTGGATATGTTGGCAAACAAATATCTCCCACTCTTTTTAATCTGAAGTCAATTTGAGTTGGCTTTCGGAGATTTCCAACCAAAGAATCCTCAAATTTGCAGTGCCACTACGTTCCACTTATGAATTTTATTCCCAATAAACAAATCTCTGCTTCTAAGCCTGGGTGTTTGAAGAGCTTAATTTCTTCCATCTAAGTGGGTAGCTTGATTAGGACTCTGATAAATGACTAATTCCTTCTTTAGTCTACTACATAAGTCAGTTCCATCCAAAACAGCTGTTCTAAAAAGTTCCAAGTCCTCATTTCTAATCATAATGGAACATGACTGAACTCAATGTCTTGTCCTCAATTTCTCTTGAATGGGCAAGAATTCAGGACACCTTCAGGCAGATAGCTCTGTAAGATCACTTCTGTCCTTCATTCGAGTGCCTAGAACAGATTAGGCTGATGGAAGCAACAAAACTTCCCTGATAGCTTGACTGGTCTTTGTAAATCCTCACCAGAGAGGCTCCAACTTGTTCTGCTTGGGTAATTTCAGTATGTTATGGTCATTTCATAGAAACCTGAATTTGGATAAGGAATGGGAAAAGTTAAAGTGATACTGCCTAGAATCACACTGATCCTACTTGGAATTGACTTGTCTTCATAAGGAACCATTATAAAAAAGACAAATATAAACACAGATTTCCTGTTCAGGATTCAAATACTGAAAATCTTTTAGCAAGCCTAGCTCTAAAAAGAACAGACTAAAGTTTACCTGATCTGATTGTATGTACTAAATCGAAATCTAAAATTATCAGGTCTTTGTTCTATAAATCAATAGTTCAAAAGTCAATGAAATGTATTCCATATAATGACTAACCCAGAATTTCCCCATGTAAGACCTGAATTTTCAGCAACTGGCATTTAACAGATAGACATCCAGTTCTGAAGACTGGTAAAAGTATGTCTTCAGGGACAGGGTATCTAGTCTTCAAAGCCCCACTTTAATCTATTTCTGTTGCCATGAGTTTGTGTGTGTGTATGTGTGTGTGTGCGTGTGTGTGTATTGAGTACATTGCAAAATTCTAAAGTTCACTATGCCTGACACTACTAATTATTCTCAGATTTTGCCAAAACCTGATTCTTTGGATGTAAATGTTCAAGATTTGTTGAAGAATTCTGCTTTGTTACATATCATCTAACTCACCCAATTCTTTCTTCCATTTCATGATTTAAGTTTTATTTTGAGAGTCATGTTTTGCTTGATACCTGACTTAGTTCACTTATTTAGGGCTTTGGTTTTCAATTATTAATCTATTTGACCTGAATAACAAATTTTTGAGAAAGCCATCGATTTGAAATATATATATATATTAATATGAGGGTCTAAGTTCTGATATAGCTTTATAATAATCACAGTATCCAGTGTAATTCAAACATGTATACTTTCCAGTGCTCCTTTAGATCAACATACACCCATATTTTTAGTAGAATGCAAGGGCTTAAGCGTTTTCTGGGATTAGTAAATCAAATGACTTGAAATTATTATCTTCCATATAAAGAGAAAAACATCTGGCCTGCGTATGTGTTTCTTTATTAAAGCCATAGGAAAACACTACCATATTCAACATACATCTCATGATTTGGATCTAACACATTAATAGTAGCAATCATATTCCCAACATTAATCTCTGATTGGATACCATATAATCATCATGCTTCATTACTAGTCATAAACCATTTGATTGAACAAAATTTAAATTTTTTCTCTTTATTAGGAAATATCAAAGTTATTGGCAATTAAAATATGCTACAGATACTGCACTGACATTTGTGCACAAATTATTTGCCACCTGCTATCAACAGTTGACAATAACCCCTCAAAATCACTGACCTGTCCCTTCATCATTTCTTCCATGGCTGTTAGCCTTTCTCTACTCAATTGCAATCATCATTACAAATACTTGAGCATTTTCTCCTACCCCTTAACCTCCTCACTTGGTCGTACACTTTTCAAGGGCAAAGGCTACATTTGTGAACAAAGCCTAACACAGTGACTTTGACTTGGTAGGCACTTGATATATCTTTCTTTAAACAGGGAATCATTGATGAACAGCATAGGAAAATGAAGATGCTTCCGGTTGGTGCTATAGAGAAAAGAGGAGTTTTATCACCAATTATATTGGGGAAATGTTGGATTTCTAAAAAGTGTAATAGATTTTTTAACTTCAGAACTTTCAGTGCTTTAACAAATATCCCAAGGTGGTAGGTGGGGTGCAATACAGGTTATACAGGTTATAGCTTATAGGCATTCTTTAATTTGTTATAGATATTTGTGCAGACTGCTTCTAAGGATTCAGTTCTGCAGATCTCATTTTGAGAAATAATAGTGCAGTGATCAAGAACACGGGCGTTCCAGTATGGACTGTGTTCAGCCTTTATCTCTGACATTTACTAGCTGTGGAATCTTACATAAATTGTTGAATTATGACCTAATCAGATCTTATCAGAATCCTAATATGTCAAATGGGAACAATAGCTACATGTGATTCTATTCTAAGGATCAAATACAATAACATGTGTGAAGTGTTTATCATAATGCTAAATATTTAAGGCATTACTAATCTAAATAAATAATTGAATTGAGTGAATCCTAGGTCATCTTCATAGTATTTATCACTGGCTCTTAAATTTTCATTCTACTCAGCCATTCTTCAATTTATCCTCCCCTGGCAATCTCTTTCATTTTCCAGAAGTCTAGACCTGTTTTAAAGCACCTTGCAAAATGTCTAAGCTCCAAGAGAATATATGAATCAAGCCCAAGCCAAAAGGCTTTACCATGGGGAATTTAAAAATATCCTTTGGGACCAGTGACAGAACTTCTCATAGTATTTCAGTTCTTCAGGTTGCTAACCAGTCAACCTCCTTTCCCTTATAGAACCGTGTTTTGTTTCCCTTATGGAACATTATTTTCCATTGTTTGACCAAAGTTTACTTCATTAACTTATCCTTGGTCAAAGAACAAATCTATTTCCAAATATACATTCCAATGACTCTGCAAGCTCTTTTGAGAGCCGTTCTTCCCACTGCAGAAGGTTTTGGAGAAAATGTGCCCTTTCTCTAGCTATTTTCAGAAACTCTCCCTTTGTTTCAGAAACAATTCTGTTTAATTTTGGCCTTTTGTGCATGTGCAATAGCAGGTTTAATCCAATCAAGCGACAGCCTTCCTTCACTAGGTTATCAACTACAGCCAGAGTGAAGGCTATTGTCTGCCCATGGACCCGACTTCCACAATTTGCATGCTCCTTAATTCCAATTCTATTCTATTGTGCGGCTGTGCTTTACATTCTCAGCTGGAAGAAAAGTCAACCCAACGCAGCAGTATCTCTGATCAATGCAGAACGGCAAAAACATGCCTAAATCAGAGGTCATAATATGAGCTCAGAGGCTTTGGAAGTAATCAGCAGAGAAAAGGAAAACATACATAGAAAGCATTTTTCCCTCTTGTTGGTGCGTTCTCTTTACTCTATCCTCCTCACACAGTAACCCTATTCATGAACAAAGTAATACCTACGTATCAGCATGATAACTTCCCACTCATGGCAAACTGAAAACAAGCAACTGCAATAAAGAGAATAGTCACATAAGAATATGCTTCAGCAGAAGGATAAAAGTCTTTTGCAAAATGAATAAGAGGTGCCAGAGAAAGGGATATATACTGTATGAAGAAAAGAAATATGTCATGAGTTCTATTTCTTATTCCTGGTATCATTTGACACTGAGATTTTTCTATTATAATCAACACAGAAAGCATACAAAAATAGATAAACAGCACTATCCTGGAAATGGAGCATTTGTTTGCAAAGAAACTGATTTTAACCCCAGCTTCAGCAGCTGAGGGATCATTTAATAGAAGGGAATAGAGACATCGTCCGGCTAACACTCAGCGTAGGAAATGACAACAATCAATTGTCCCCCATGCAACTGCATCAATCATTTACAGGTGTTCATAGGCAGAGGGCCATTTGCACATCATTATCACATTCAAGGAAAGTGAAACAACCGACCTGTTCTATGTTGCCCAGAATCTGATATAATAAAAAGGAGTGGAAATACCTAGTAGGACATCAGAAACAATTCACAAGTATGATTTTGAGGGTCATAAAACTTCTGTATTTTAAAGCCTGAATTTTGAACACATCCCTGCTGTGGTGGTAAAAATGCTTTCTGATTGATATATCCATTCCGATGCAAAGGAACAAAATGTAAAACGATTAGTCTGAAGTTCAGATGTAGACCAAGGTAAGCTATTGATTCTGGAAATACATATTGAGTATCTACCACCATACTAAGTGCTAGAAAGTCAATGTATGTTCAGCAGGGTTCAGATCAGTACTTGGAGAGTTCAGTAGATATTTTTACTTATCTCACTTGACTATAAACTCTGGTCCATACTAGTGGGTGATGCAGATTACAGAGTACACAGTGGAACCTGAACAAAAGTCGAGTTTTACTGATACCCTAGTGTGGCAGGTCTGATATTCAACATCAGATGTAGTATAATTATACCCACATTTTAAGGCAGAGTTACCCTTACTCTGTAAGAAGACTTAATTTGGGGGTATTAAATAATTATTAATGATTTTTATTAATAGAGTAAGTAAAAGATAATTCTTATTGTCAGTACCCCTTGTGGTATCTTATTTCCAGAATGGTCACTATTAATTCCCTCTATCCCTGTATGAGCATCAGTCTCAAAACATCTCCTTAAATGGAGCTGAGCTGTATCATCATCACCAGTACACAAAATCTGAAGGATTAGAGTTTGGCTGTGATTTCTGAAGAATGTGACATACATTCTGTGTCGATGAGCATCACTTGTATTTAACCTGGTCCTTCTAATTCCAACTTTCAGTCATTTCATTTTACTGACATAAAGATCTAGGGTTAAATCAAAGAAAAGTTTTTTTTTTTCCCTTCCATCTTACTCAATAAATTTCTCTTATAGTCATCTTATTTTCAGGCTGCTTAATTGCTTGTATTCTAGTAATTTCTAGGTTATGGTTTTATTGGAACTCTAGTGTACAATAAAAAGGCACACAACTCTTCAAGAAGCCAATATGAATTCTGATCAAGTTGTATACCCTTGTCAAGTTTCAACCATGTCAATACTTTATAGACAGTAATTAATTTGGCTCAGGAGTTCATTTTACTTTGGCAGCACTATCTGTATTCCATCCTTCTGAAAATATGCTGATCTTCTGAACCCACTAGCTTATAATTTCACCAGTCAATGCTTGTGGAAGAAAAGTGTGATGGGATCATTTACCTACAGAAATCCTGGTTGCAGCAGGGCCACCCCAACAGCTTCTTAGGAATCTGAAGCTTCACAACCTAATTGTTTCAGTGTGTTTATTATAATGATATGTACCATATCAGTTCAATGCAAAGCAAAGTCCTATCCAAATTAGATGAAGGACCAAATACAAAACCAGAGAGACACATGATGGAAAACAAGCCAATATATGGCCCACTCTTCTTTGTATCTATGTCTCAATCTGTGTGTTGACATGCCTTCTTTTATTAATTCTTCTAAATACACAGCTTTATTTCTCTATGAATCCCATTTCCTTGTAACTTATTGCAAACCCCTTTTTTGAAGGGACTATCATTTAGTACAACCAATAGTCCTCTTATCTATTTTTCTGTCTAGGTAGCTGTTGTCTTTATTCAGAAGCTACATTTTTATGTAATCTTGAACAGAGACCTGATGTGGTGTGGGAAGGACTTGAGCAAGGGATATGAGGTCCCTAGAGGGCTAAAAATACACCAGAGATTAACAAATAAATAAGGGAATAAATAAATTTATTCATTTATTCATTTAAATTTATTTGTTATTTATTAACAAATAAATAAGTGAATAAATAAATGTATGAATGCACACACATAAATGCTATCAGCCAGTTATATATTAAATTATTTCACAACCACTTACAGAAACAATCCACCTTAACCTTCTAATTTTGAATAAAAGGTAAATCTATCCAAATGGCAAAACAGCAGGACAGCACAACAATGTAGGTCTCCCTGTTATCTTGGCTCTTCCTGTTTGCCAGGAAGCAGTATGTATCCCTGCCATTATTGTCACATTATAGCTTGCATAGTGTTTTAGAGATCAAAATATGATTTCACTTATAGTATCTCATTTATACTTGGCAGACAACTTCAGAAACACAGAGACAAGAGATTACACTTCATGTTTTATAAATGAAGAAACTGAGAGAGGTAATTTTTTTTTTTTTCTGAATGCATCCTATTAAGATAGAAAGTATATACTAAAATCAAGTCTTCTGGATTCTTGGGTTGGAGCCTTTTACCCAATTCATGTCATAAGGGCAAAGTCAGTGGCCTTGGATAGCCCTGAATACCTTCAGATCAGCTTCTTTTTTTGTTTGTTTGTTTTGTTTTGTTTTAATTTTAGAGAGAGAGAGAGTGTTCCAGGGAGGGGCAGCGAGAGAGGGTGAGAACGACTCTTAAGCAGGCTGAACTTGATGCAGAGCTACATCTCATGACCCTGAGATCACGGCCCTGAGAACATGACCTGAGTAGAAATCAAGAGTCGGACGCTTAACCGACTGAGCCGCTGAGGCGCCCCTCTCATATCACTTTCTGTTTGCATTAATGATAACTTTTTAAAGTAAATGTACTAGGGGCACCTGGGTGGCTCAGTTGGTTAAGCTACCAACTTCGACTCAGGTCATGATCTCACGGTTTGTGAGTTCGAGCCCCACGTCGGGCTCTGTGCTGACAGCTCAGAGCCTGGACCCTGCTTCTGATTCTGTGTCTCCTTCTCTCTCTGCCCCTCCCCCGCTCATGCTCTGTCTCTCTCTGTCTCAGAAATAAATAAACATTAAAAAAATTTTTTTTTAAATAAAAGTAAATGTACTCGAGACCAAAGCTTGGACCTACGTTCGAGTCGTGAAAATGGCGAAAGATGTCTAAGGGAATGAGATATAGCGCTTCAAGAAATCTCTCAGCTTCCCCATGATTGGGGTTGGCAGTCTAGGGACAAAGCAGGGTGGCATGCAGAATCTCTAAATCTAAAGTAACACTGGCCATTACAACAAAAAGGTAATTTACACACATCAATAAATCAAACTTACACCACTTCAGAGATTAATGGTTTTTCAAAAAAATTCTGTGGATTTGAATATAGAAGTGGCTCTGATTTCTTGGCAGTGCCATCAAGCTCATCTGACACTTTCTTTTGACCCTGGAGCATAGGTGCTCTTGCTTGGGGCCACTTAACTGCTTCATCTATCGGGGGACTGTGTCAGCGGGCATATCTCCCCACACAGTGTAGTCAGGATGAGCAAGCCCCAGGCATGTCCCCAATTTTTATCTCTCAGTCAGCACTGCACTGCCAGGAGAGCAGCTCCCTTGTCTCCAGCTAGTCCCTGGAAGAACGGTGACAGGTAATTATCAGAGTTAAATAGGCTTGGCATTGTCATTTTCAGAAACTGCTTGCAAAGCACACAAACTCCACTTGCTGCACTACCCCCACTACTCCAAGACAAATTAAAAGGATTTTTATTTAGAATTTCATGTTCCACAACCATTTTGTGAGTTGCTTTTTTTTTTTCTCCCCAGAGAGAACTTTCATTTGCTCTGAGTAATAGGTTTCAATTTGTTTGGTTTTTGTTTTTTGCTTTCAAGTCAAGAATTGATGGTGGCTGGCCAACAGTCCAGGTTATTACGGCCAATTAAGGATAAAAGATAGAGAGGCTTCAACTCAAGTGGTGCAAAAGATAGTGAAAATGTTCCATTCATCATGTTTCCAAAGTTTTCCCACAAAGGAATTTGTTTCTTGGATTGCCCTGTTAGATTTGAACAGTTTTTCTGTTTCCTGAGGACTGTTCACTTAAGGAACAATTCAACACAGTTTCCTCCAATCCACTGCCAAAGGGGTGGGGAATATTATTATTATAAAGTGTTGGAAACATATGGTTCAGTCTAAAACAGTAGAAATACTCTATATTGGTTTAAGTCTTTTTATTTTCATTAAGGAAAAACAGGCTGGTGACTAATATGCATTGGTCCTCATAGGATGCTTCTTTTCTATTTGCTGGCTTTTACAATTTTAACTTGAATTTTGAAAGAACTGTTTTCCAATGCCCTCCACATCTTAATCAACCTTTCAAATGTACATATCTCACAGCTGTCAGTAAACAGAGATCTTTTGTTTGTTTTCAAAGAAAGAGTCATGCCCTTCCATACATAAACCTTGCCCTTTGTTCCATCTCAATTGCTTTAATATATTTATCTTCTCAATAATTCCATTCTATAACTCAGTACCCCAAAGTGGTAAACTCAAACACAGCAATGAAGGCATTGTCAATTCTAATTTGAGAAGAGCTGCTGATCTTAAATCCTGAGGCTGTCTGCATAGCACTTAAACTTATAATTGAGTGATGAACAGCGTTTTTCAGTTTCTCTGGTAATCCAAGCCTGGGATTTTCAGTTATAATGACCGATCCTGGCTCTGTGTGAAAAGACTTCTAAATTTGACTTGGTGTCCAGAGGTCAGTTCAATAGGAGAGTCAGAGGGATAGGAAGATTGTCAAAGTCAGACATATGCCTGAGAGAATTCTGATAATTTAGTTTTCTGCCTGAGCATCCGATCATTTATTTAGCTTCCCTGAGAGATTTGGTAGCGTTTATTTGCTATTTTGCAATTGGAGTTTTCCTACAGAGCTTGTGGAGGGGGACAGGAAAGATCAGAACTAGTTAGTATCAACTTGAAGCATCTCTTCAGGGTACTTACAATAAATTGCATTCAAAGACAGAAAAGGGAGGAGGAGAAGAGACATGGGATGCTGAGTGGGAAAATGGAGAGAGAATGTCGCATCCATTTGCATTAAAGCACCCACTCTCCATCGTGAACATCATAACAAGTAGGGCAGAGTGAGACAATTAAGGTAATAGAGTTTCAGGGACTAACAAAGGCCAAAGTCTAAATCTACTGGAATTGAAATGGACCAGAGTATGCATTCTCCAAGAGACTAAAATAATAATTTATTGATTCCAGATCTAGAAAGATAAAGCTAATGGGGTCATATAGAAGAACTTCCATTGCAAACGTGACCTGCCCTGATGGAAGCCAGAGAATAGAGTTCAGAAGGGTGACTGCCTGCCTTCAAGGCTCCTGGATAGGAATCTCTGGGTTGTATGTACTCTACACTGAAATGTTTAATTAAGAGAAAATATCCAAATCAACACTGGATGGGCCATTTCTTCCTACCAAATGTTAAGTTTTGTGGGAAGTGTCAGAAGTTAGGCTCCACTGTGCTGCAGATGAAGTATTGGTGACCCTACTCTCCTCAGCCATCCCACTCCTCTTTATGAAAAGATATGGTAGTTCTTTATGCAGGGAGTTTGAAGAACATGAAACATTTTGAAACTGTCTCCTTTACGGTAGTGTCAGAACCTCCCACAGTCATTCCCTGTTTCAGTCCATTTTTTTTTCTTCATATGCATGGAACTGTTGAAAACCTGACTCATTCTATTTTTTTTTAATGTGTATTTATTGTTGAGAGACAGAGAAAGAGAGAGAGCACATGTGAGCTGGAGAGGGCCAGAAAGAGGGAGACCAGGATCTGATGCAAGCTCTGTGAAGTGAGTACAGAGCCCAGTGCAGAACTCATACTCAGCAATGTGAGATCTTGGCCCGAGCCAAAAATCAAGAGTCAGCAGCTTAACCAACTGAGCTACCCAGGTGCCCCAACAACCTGACTCATTCCGAAGGTGTCTTTATTGCTTCTAAACTGGTGGCTCACCCTTCCTACCCACGATTCTAATTACTTGTACTTGTTTCTTGGCCACCTTTCTTGACAACCAGCAAAACCCCCATCTCAATGTACCTGAAACCCAAGGTATCACATGCCACAAAAATCCATTTATCTTCTGACTTCCATGCTTGAATCACTGGATCCCATTTCCTATGGACAAACTCAGGAAAAATGTGCATTACCTTTTGACTCTTCTCTCTCTTCTGCAAATCATATCCACTAAATTCTCAATGCCTTCCCATTTTACCTTTCAGAGGGAATTACCTGATCATTCTTATCTTCATTACTCTCTTATTGCCTGTGTAAGGGAGGGGAAATAATTTTATCACTACCCTTCTAGGTTCTTGGCTAGAACACTCCTATTAAAAAAGGGGGGGGGGGCTGGGTGGCTCAGTCCGTTAAGCCACCGACTTTGGCTTGGGTCATGATCTCACGGTTTGTGAGTTCGAGCCCTGCATCGGGCTCTGTGCTGACAGGTCAGAGCCTGGAGCCTGTTTCGGATTCTCCCTCTCTCTCTGCTCCTCCCCCGCTCACACCCTGTCTCTCTCTCACAAATAAATAAACATTAAAAAAATTAAAAAGAAAAGACAGATTAACAGGGGAAAAGTAGAACTTTAGTTGTATACATGGGAGATACTCAGGAAAACTGAGTAATTCCCTGAAATGGCCCAAGCTACCACCTTAAATACCACCATTAAAGATAAAAGAAAGATGTTAGGGGCTGAGGATGGCAGGAGTCACTTATGGGAAGTTACCCAGAAAAGCACAATAAACAAGGATATGGTTGTTATGCAGATTTGTTGGTGCTTTCCCCACTCATCAGTTTTTAGAAGTGTGGTCATCTCCCTCTCCATCTCCAACAGAGAGAGATACCTTTACAAATGGAGATTTTCCTTATACCTGTAAATGTCTCTTAGGAAAAAGCAATTTCTTGGATGCCTGGGTCGCTCAGTTGGTTAAGCATCTGACTCTTGATTTCAGCTCAGGTCATGACTTGTGAGTTTGAGCCCCACATCAGGCTCTGCACTGTCAGATCCTCCCTCTCCCTCTCTCTTTGCCCCTTTTCCACTCATGCTCACTCTCTCTCTCTCTCTCTGGCTCTCAAAATAGATAAATAAACTTTAAAAAAAAAAAAAGGATAACTTCTCAATTTCAGATCTTCTCCTGTATCTGCTGTTTCTTAAAAATAACCGGTCTAGGGGCGCCTGGGTGGCGCAGTCGGTTGGGCGTCCGACTTCAGCCAGGTCACGATCTCGCGGTCCGTGAGTTCGAGCCCCGCGTCGGGCTCTGGGCTGATGGCTCGGAGCCTGGAGCCTGTTTCCGATTCTGTGTCTCCCTCTCTCTCTGCCCCTCGCCCGTTCATGCTCTGTCTCTCTGTCCCAAAAATAAATAAACGTTGAAAAAAAAAAAAAATAATCGGTCTAAAATAATTTTCTTTATGCCAAAGAGACACA
Source organism: Lynx canadensis (assembly GCF_007474595.2). Taxonomy (NCBI): domain Eukaryota; kingdom Metazoa; phylum Chordata; class Mammalia; order Carnivora; family Felidae; genus Lynx; species Lynx canadensis. Next base: position 130,057,577 of record NC_044310.1, on the reverse strand, counting down.
TATTGGGGTGACATATTCTGTTTTCCTTCACCTGAATTAACTTTCTAAAATGGAACTCATCGATGGGCGCCTGGGTGGCTCAGTCGGTTAAGTGTCCGACTTCAGCTTAGGTCACGATCTTGTGGTCCGTGAGTTTGAGCCCCGCGTGGGGCTCTGGGCTGACGGCTCAGAGCCTGGAGCCTGCTTCCGATTCTGTGTCTCCCTCTCTCTCTGCCCCTCCCCCCGTTCGTGCTCTGTCTCTCTCTGTCTCAAACATAGATAAACGTTAAATAAAATAAAATGGAACTCATTGATAGGGAAAGCTTGTTCTAATTCCTTGAATAGGACCTACAGAGAAAGGCCAGTCTACTTAAATGATATGATGCTTCTATGTAACCAATTTCCCACCTTATGTTTTACTTCAGCCATCACACACTGCTGTGACCTGGATTGTGTACCCCCAAAATTCATATGTTGAAGCCCTAAATCCCAATATATCAGAATCTGACTGTTTTTGGAGACAGAGCCTTTGAAATGGTGACTATGTTAAAATGAGGTCATTAGGGTAGGCCCTAAGCCAATCTGACCTGTGTCCTTACAAGAAGAGGTAATTTGGACATAAACATGTCTGCACACAGAGGAAAGAAGGGTGATGTAAAGACACAGGGAGAAAAAGGTCATATGTAAGCCAAGAGGAGAAGACACCAAACCTGCCAATACTTTAACCTTGGACTTCCCTTCTCTAGAACATAAAAACATAAAATCTGTAGTTTAAGCCACCCAAATGTATTTTTTATGGCAGCTCTAGTAAGCTAATGCATGCATCTTAAAACTTAGTAAAATGGTACTATTCTCCAGTTACAGAACCATGACTCCAGTATTTCTTGCTCAACATTTTGTACATTCTTTTTGGCATTTGATGCCTTTTCCCATCCCTACACTTGCTGTCCTCAATCCTTGGCTCAAACTTTTCCTTTTTCAGAAAGATATCATAGATTCCTGAAGCTGGAGATCTTCCTTCTTTTGACCACCAATAGCATTTTATTTGTAATTGTAGTAAGGTAACCAACTGATCCACCCAGGCATCCCACCAGTCCACGGTTCTTAAAAGCAAGCACCTTGTCTAAAACACGGTTGAAGCCTCCATAGCATCTTAAACTGTGCCCTACACACTGGAGGAGAGAACTGTACGTTCTGGAAGAAAATGGCCATGCTCACATTACTCACTATCTAGCTTCTAGCACCCACACAGCTTCTGTAAGAAGCGGTACTTGGAAAGTATTTATGGCATGACTATACGCTCAAACAGATGGATTAAATGGATAGAAACAATGCAGTTAAATTTCCTCCTATGACAAGCAGCAAAAATGATGTGTCGAAAAGTCAATGCCTAACTTTTAGTTTTCTAGTTAATTAGTTGTCTAGCTAGGACTACAAGTTGGAGCTCCTCAATTCATGGCTGTTTTCATAACTCAGTATTGCCTTCCTGGAATAATATGACCCTGTTAAAAAGTTAGTGCATTCAGGGCAGAGAAACAACATGAAATCATTAATGTGTATTATATTTTGTTCATTGTGTTACCAGCTTATTAGAGTACAAGGCTTTGAGAGAATGAGAACTTGATAATCAGTTGCATCAAGAATGCCATATTGGATAGTAGAAAATACAGATTGATGCCTGGCCATTTTCTCAAGTATGGTTTTTTATTGAGATGCCAGTTTGTCAGGATGAACATAAAGACATTAGACACCAAGCGTTTCCACGTGAAAAGAAGTGCTGAAAATGGAGATCAGGAAAGCAGGCAGGTAGGGAGTGCTCTGGTAACAAACTCAAATTACTTAGGTTTTATTTAGCAACTGTTATGGTATAATATTGACCCAGCCCTATCATTAAGTTCTACTTTAGAAGGTTAAATCAGGTGAAGGGGAGCATAATATGTCACCCCAATATATGCCTCTTAGGCATAAAAATTCTTTTAGGCTGATTATTTTTAAGAAACTGCAAACACAAGATGAGCTCAAAAAACTTAGAAGTTACCCTTTTGTAAGAAACATTTACAGGTATAAGGAAAATCTGCATTTTATAAATACAGGGTGTCTCTCTCTGTAGCAGGAGAGGGAGTTGACAATTTCTAGAAACTCCTCTGAATGGAAAGGCTCCAACAAATCTACATAGCAACCATACCCTTGTTTATTGTGCTTTCCTGGTAACTTCCAGAAGTGACTCCTGCCATCCCCTGAATGCTTTAATGTTTCAAATTCTGTTAGGTCAAGATCATTAATTACTAATACAGTCTATTTGCAATAGAACTCATGGTATATTTGCAATGAAACTCATGTTAAGATACAGACAATGCGTTCTTCAAGAGCTAATAGTTAATATGACTGACACTTTCTCTAATGCTTACTCTTATAACACAAAGCTTGCCACCCTTGACATCATTCACATTTTGGGCTAGATCATTCTTTCCTGGGGGTGGGGGGGAGTCATCCTGTACATTGTAGGATATTGTAGGATGTAGCAGCATCCCTGATCCATATACTCACCACATTCCAATAGCATCTCCCCACCGAGCTGTAACAATAAAAAATGTCTCAAGATATTGCCAAGTGATCCTTGGGGAATAAAATTATCCTGGGTTGAGAATCACTGTTCATAACAGAAAAGCTTTTTTGAGATTCTAGTATTTAAGGCAGGCTAACTCCTATTCAAACAAACAAAAGTAAAAACACAAATTTCAGTGGCTGAACTTAGCAGTTTATTTCTTGCTTTGAAACAGTCTACTGTGGGTCTGGATTGAGAGGGAGGGAGATGTGGGGTTTGTTTCATGCAGCGAACCAGGCTACTGTTGGCTTCCCAATCTTCAAGGATGCCCTGACTCTATACACAGTCAATAGATGGGGAAAGAGCTGGAAGGACCCTGTGCAGTAGATTTCCGACAGCCTGGCCTGAAATTGGAACATAAACCATCCACCACGTTCCACTAGTTGGAACTCAATCAGGACTCACTTAATTGCAGGGAAATCAGAAATGGAATGCAGCTCTGTGCAGAGAAAAGGAAACAGTCTTAGTAACACGGTTTCTTCTGCATGTCTAATAATACTAAAAGGGGGAGAGGGTTACATTTCTACTAAATGTGTCACAAATGAGGATGTTTTTGGCTTGTGCTGGGCCCAGAAAAGAATTTATTAGGAGTATCAGAATCCCTTCTCATCCCTCAGAGTTAGTTCTTCAGTTCCTGAACTAAAAATAACCTAAGCCACAAAGTGTGTGTCCTTAATCACTTTTTGGTTCCTGAGTAGAGTGGCCTCCATGTGACTTAATATATACTTATGTAAGTGTATCATTGATGGAAGTTCATGTGTGGCCTCTCTGAGATGATAATGTATTTTTTTAATCATCCAACATTTGGATAATTCCTAAAATTCAAAGTTAAAAACAAAACTGATTCTTATGATTGGTAGCCCTTCGTGTATGCAACAGACATTTATGTTCTCAAGAGGGCAGAAAACTGAATCACTTTTTTTTTAGTTTTTGTTTTTGTTTTCATTCATGGGACCTGTGTGTCCACTCTTCCATTGAGAACAAATACATGAAAGGGTAAGCTGGAACGGAGACAGTCCTGTCTAACTGTGGAGCAGAGAAAAGCTAATAGATCACACAAAGATCAAATCTGTGATCCCAGACCCATGACGTCTGGACTTTTACACGTTACAAGAATGAGCTGACCCTAGATGAAATATCTTCCTTCCACTTTCTTTTTGGAGATGCTCTACCTTCAGGAGTTTTACATCTCATCCCAGAGGTCTCTTCAAGCTGTTTCCTCTCAGTCTGACATATGTTATCAAGAAAAATCTATTCAAAAGCACATACCGATGCCGTGGAGTGTTGCAAAAACACCACCTCTGCTCTCTCTAAAGAGAGAATCGTGCAAACAGCTAACCACATTCAGTACAACAGAACAGCCTGACTGTAGAGCGTTCACAGACTGCAGAGTGCAGGTGATGGAATAATTAAGTTTAATTGGGGGACTATTAGCAAATGACTCATACAGAAGAGTGTAAGTGGAAACTTGAAGGGTATATGACTTTTAATAGGCTGGGAGTGAAGAAAAGATAATTGCAGGCTAAAGGAATAGTTTGATCAAAGGTGCAGAGGTGTTTTTATGTAACTGGTGTGTTGGGGGGGGGGGGCTGAGTAGTTGGCAACAGAATAATTAGCATAGGCAAAGGTCCTGAGCTAGAGATGATGGATTTACCTCACCCTCACTCCACTGTTCCTATTTAGTCTCACATTCTCAATTTCCTTAAACATGCCCTAGACATGGCTCACTCCCATTCCAACTGCTTTCCCCATGTGTTTTCGTACCAACAAAACATGTGCTACCTTCTAAATCTATACTTAGCCAATGCAAGTCCCCCTTCTTTCTCTCTCTCTCTCTCTCTCTCTCTCTCTCTCTCTCTCTCTCTTTGAGAGAGATGGCACAAGTGAGTGAGCACTAAGTGACAGAGATAATCCCAGAAGGGACAGAGAGAGAGGGAGAGAAGCAGGAGGTTGTTTGTTGTTGTTGTTGTTGTTGTTGTTGTTGTTTTACCCCATGTGGAACTCAAGGTCATGAATTGTGAGATCATGACCTTAGCCAAAGTCAGGTGTTTAACAACTGAGCCACCCAGGCCCCCAGTCTCTCTTTTCCATGAAGTTTTTCCCTTTGATGCCAACTCACTTCCACCCACCCCACCCCCCAATTCACGTATATTCATATCTTTCTTCCTAGACACGATTTTCACATCTAGAGGCAGAAGGTATCCCATTCCTATATAAATGGTATGTTTCATTCTTTAACTGAACTGTAAGATCCATGGGCAAAAGCATGACATTTACTGGCAACAACCTTCACTCCTGTGAATGCAGTTGCAATAAACTTTGTTCATGGTAAATTTTCAGGTAAATAGGTCAGAATCTTGAGGTGATAATGGGATAAGCTTTGGTATCTAATTGCAACTTTGAAATGGTAGTCAAAAAATGGTAGACAAAGATTTACCTTGCATTTGGTAGTGAGTATGGTTTAAATTCATCACTAACTGTCCTTCTGCCTATCACTCATCTTTTGTTGACCTGGCAAAAGGGTTTGCATATTTAACCCACTTTCTGGTTCTGGACAGCTGCACGGTCACCAGGAAGATATTCTGAGAGGGATGTTTCTGTGGCATCTAACAAGGAGAAGAGAATATCATCTTCTTCAATTCATAAAATGTATCTAGAAACTCTGAAATTATACCAAGCAAAGACAAGTTTTTGTTTTATTTTGTTTTTTTAATTGTAGTAGAACCAGACTTGAAAAGTATTAAAAGGGCAAATAAATTTTCTCTTTTTACACAATATGCCCAATTTTACTTGTAAAGAAAGATTTATGGAGGCCAATTGAGATAACCAGATAAAGTTAGGTTAAATCCAGAGGCCTGGGAGGTGGTCTGCTGTAATTTGAATTCTGGTTTTGTCATTAGCAATCTTCCTAAGGTCTCTGTGCTCAGTTTGCTCACTTGCAAGGTGGGTTATAATAGATGGCAGAAGTGAACTAATGAGCTCTAATTCATAGAGCTTTGAGCTGAGTTAATATATTCAAAATGCTTAGAGCACAGTACAGCACAAAGCAACTGTTCTCAAGCATTAAAGGAATTCCTAGCTTGGGGGCGCCTGGGTGGCTCAGTGGGTTAAGCCACCGACTTTGGCTCAGGTCATGATCTCTCAGTTTGTGAGTTCGAACCCCAAGTCGAGCCCCAAGTCGAGCCCCAAGTCAAGCCCCAAGTCGGGCTCTGTGCTGCTGGCTCAGAGCCTGGAGACTGCTTCATATTCTGTGTCTCCCTGTCTCTCAGCCCCTCCCCTGCTCATGCTCTGTCTCTCATTGTCTCTCAATAATAAATAAACGTTAAAAAAAAAAAAATTCCTAACCTGATAGAATTCCTTCGTGGGGAATTTCCACAATTCTAACACTCACATCTCCCCATCTCTCCATTTTCTGCTTTTGGTTTCCCCGAGTTCCCTTGTTAACAGGAAATAAACCATGCTAATGTTTGATGTGAACACAGTGTTGACATAAATAAATGGTTGATGTGGATACAGAGTTTTGGGCAAAGATCACAAAATTTTACAATTCTACAATGGCCAAAGATCTATTGAAACACAGAAAGAGTTCACTACAACTAAAATTTTTAGATCCAGACAGAATAGAGGTTCGGCTTGCTTGATATAATTCTTCTACCTTATTTTCAAAAATACAACTACACATTTTGCCATTTGGGGCACATTTAATTGATAAAAAATTAAAATTTTCTAAAATTTTTCTGGCCAACATCTATTCTCAGAAAGTACTTTGTATGATATACCAGTCACATATGAGAAGTTGTGTTTCCCAATAACAGAATAAGAGCCCTAACTAGAATTTGTCAAACTAATCTACTCTGTGCTGTCTCTGAAGATATCTTGTTTGTATCTGTGAGTGAGAGTTATTGTAAATAATGGTCCTTTCATTCTCTAGTGAGAAGCCTTTTGCTGAATGATCCTTATAAAGTACCTGAAGGACTGAGCTCAGCATATTCTCAAAAAATTTATGAACATGTTCACAATTTGGGGATTTAAAAATATTATCCAACTACTTTTCTTCTCCTAACAGAATGTAATAAAGTAATAGGTAAGAGTTTCTTATTCCTGGTGGTCATAAGTGTTTAATTCTTAACCAGAAGAGAAAAGGACTCCCTCTACATTTTCAAGCTGTTTCAGAAAACAAAACTGAATGGATTTGCTGACAATCTTATGTCCAAAGACAATGGTAGAAGTCAGTGCATTATGTAATGCAATTTTAAAACCTTCAGTTGTTTATGTGAATTTAATGGTTGATGAGATTTTTTCCCAAAATATACATGAGCATCCACATGACTATGATGAGATGAATAGGCCTAGAACCTGTGGCTTTCTTGACATGGGAAAGGAAATGATTGTAATTAATCCATTTACTTATGACAATTAAAAGATTAGCTCAGTTGATTTGCCAAGACTGTCTACAATGTTGTCATTACTTTTAAAATTAGAAAAGAGTAACAAAAATATACTCTGCTGCCTCAGCAGTTTTAGAAGGAAAAAGTCTTAATGCACCAAAAAAAAAAAAAAGAGAGAAAAACAAACACCCAGAATGATATAAGCATTTTATATTTTACCAAAAAAAAAAAAAAGATCTGCTTTTCCGTCTTCAGCATCCATCTCTTTTATGCATATTTTATGGAAATTCATTTTTTATGGTATTAAACTTGAAGCATTGATTTTAAGTTTTTAATAGCCACACATATTTTGTTATATTTTACACAGAAACATAATGTATTTAAAAATATAGACCTATTTAAGAGTAGCACTAAACCCTTCCAAATAGATATACTTTCAAGGTTATCAGATGCATCTTGATGCATAATTTGGAGATGAATGTGTTCTCTAACTGCAATTCGACTCTATTTGGGCTGTGGTTTACATAAAAATACAATTTTTAGAGAAAAATCATCATCCTATCTGAAAATGTTTCTGGGGATAGCTTGTTGTCCAGCAATCCATTCCCACAGATGATGGCAGATAAACTGCATATATTTAAAGGCAAGGAATGACACTCTGCTACAAGATGAATTAATTTATCGTTTTCACCTTAGGTGGTCCACTGGTGACGAGGGCTTAGAAACTGGATAGCTTCACTGCAGTTATGCTCCAGGAGAGCAATCTTCATCATTTCTCTTCTACTGCTTTCAAATTACATGGAGCTCTGTGCAGGAATAAACTGTAATGTATGGCTACGGCCCTAAACATGCGTATATGGCTTTACGGTATCATAAAATGAGAATCCTGTGCAGGCAATTATTATTTAAACTGCTTTACTATTGAGAAAGGCCACATGCTACATCTACATTTTTAGCTCTTTTACATAAAGATTCACCAAAACATTACTGAGAGTTAACGTGTTTCTATTCAGGGGATAGAAACAGGTATGGATTAGTTATTGAGGGGAAGATGCTCTATTGAGTACCTGACAAACTGGCCTTCAGTACAAATAACTTTATTATCTCACGTAACAAGAAGCTCAGGGAAAGGGTGTGTTAAAAGGCTGGTTGATCTGGTGGCCCAAAGGTGGTATCAAGGACCATATTTCTTTTTGGCTCCTTTCTTACCATTGTTCTTGGAGTGTTGTAATCCTCAGACTAGTTTTGCTTATTGTCAGAACATGTCTGACCCAACACAATAAAGGCAGAATCTTCCTTCTTTACCATCAGTAGAAAAATATTTCAATGTTAAATATTCATCTTTTTTTTCAATCTGGTTGAGCCTACATTAGTCTCATGTTGACTCCCTATCCAATACAGGTTGTGCCCTTAATGCTTTAAAGTTACTGGGCTCTGTTGCTAAAGTGCTATCATTTGAAGAAGAATGAATAGTTGGATAATATCAGGGTGCCTGTCAGTAAAGAATAAGGGGAAAATGACTGCTCTCATATGAAATCAACAGTGTCCACAAGAAATAACCAGGACAGACATGAATACCCAACTCAAACAAGTCATGTGCTATGAACTCGACTGATCTCTGGCAAATTATCAACCCCTGGAACTCATTTTTCATCTGCAAAATAAAGATTAGAATGTTGTCTTCTTAGCATGGTTTTGATGATTAAAAATAATATATACGAATCATTTAGCACAGAACCTGACACATATAAAGGTACAAAAGTACATGCTCAAAAAAGGTAGCAAGAAGGAGAAATTATTGCTGTTGTTTTTGTTACTAGTGTCATGGGCTGTAATATGGATGACCTGACAGCTGGCATACAGCTAGTAGAGCAAATTTATTCCAAGGAAAAGCAAATGTCACTCTCCAGAATACAACTAATTATCTTGTAAAGATGTTCATCAGGATCTACTGAGACTTAACCATTTAGAAAATAACTATATGGATCCCGTGACAGCAGACGTCACTTCAGAAATAAGTCAGGGACTCCAGGGTTGTCACAATGCCAGCCCTCATCCTGGTTCTCCATCCTGCCTGGGATAGGAGGGAATAGAGAGGCTTAATATCTTCCATGGGTCCTAAAGCTAAATAGGGTAACATGATGATTTCCTACGGAATTCTTCTGAGCTAACAGTATATATATGTTCCAATAGATCAATGCAGCTTTTCTCTTATTTTAGGGCAAAGTGAGTCTTGATGGTGTCTTAATTGATACATTCATAATTGGTTTTTAATGCAGTTTTAAACTTGTGAAATTTATTCTAATGGTATAAATCTGTTATTCTTTCCTACTACAAAGTGCTACCTATCTTTCTTTACAGAATACAGTTATCTTCCAAAAAACTTTCTGTTTTGATTGCTATAGGATGCATTATATAACTGATTCTTATGCCAAGAAGGTACAAGTTAATACTTTAATATAAATATAAATTATTTCCCAGACAATGACTCATTCATGGTTTAATTCAATAGATCTAAAATGTATTTAAAGCCTGTCTGGCTACCTTCCTGCAAAATGCTGTAATCATCCTTCTAACCCCTTCTTTTTCTTCCTATTTTTATCTCTTTATTCATATTTCAAGGTGCAATAGTGATGTATGTCTTCCTCACTCTATCTGTGATATATGATATACACATTAAAAGGCAGCAATCAAGTGCAGGTGTATTGATTAAATTAGGCTGTCATGAGGACGAGGCAGAAGAATTTTATATTTATTTAAGTCTCTCCATGTACTAATTCTGCCTGCCACTGTCCTCCACAGAATGTTTACTTTGGTTTCAGTACAGAAAACATAAGTTTCAATGTATAAATTAAATTTTAGGAAAAATAAATTCATAATTGTTTCTTTAAAAATGGAATATCACGTATTTGGTGATGGGGCAGAGCAAATGTTTGTGTTTAAAGGAGTTGTTTTTGAGCGTTAATAAAACAGGGAGGGAAATTGAAATATATTTAAAGTAAATTTACCTTACTTTTGAAAAGATTTAAAATTTAAAATACAAATAAAACATAATTGATAAAGCATACAAAAAAGTTAAAGGTAAATAGGTCAAAAACCTGAGCAAAATCTGTACTTACCATATATCTTACTGACCTTGGGCTGCTGTAACAAACACCATGGACAAGGTGGCTTTAGAAACAGGCATTCATTTCTCACAGTTCTAAAGGCTAGGAAGTCCAAGATTAAGGTGTTCCCAGATTCAGCCCATTTCCTAGCTTTCCACATTCTGGTTCTGTCTTCACATGGAGGAAAAAGTGCTAGTGACTTTTTCCCTTCTTGTAAGGGCAGCAATTCTATCTTGGGGATTCCCCCCAGCTCTAAACCTAATCATCTCTCAAAGGCCCCACCTCCTAATAACATAACATTAGGGGTTAGGGCTTCCACATATGAATTTCAGTCCATATACACTGTGACACAACAATTTCATGACTAGATGTTTATGCAGAAGAAAAATGATAAAGTTATGTCCATACAAAGATTCATGCATAAATGTTTATAGCAGCTTTACCCATAATTGCCAAAAACTAGAAGCAACTCAAATGTCTTCAACTGTAGAACATATGAATAATTTCTGATACAATCATAAAATGATATACTAATCAGCAAGCTATTGATTTCTATAATAACATGGGTGCATTTCAAAAGCATTGTGCTAAGTGAAAGAAAGCAGACAGAGAAATCAACTATGTGCTTCTGTTTAGGTGACATCCCAAAATACGAAAAATTATAGGGAAGAAATCAGATCAATAGTTGCCAGAAGCTGGGGTTAGAAGAGGGAATTGGCTGTACAGGAGCACATAGGAAATTTGAGGTTGATGAAAATATTCTATATGTTAATTGTGCCAGTTGTTATATGACAATAAAAATTCATCAAAATTCATGGAATTTTGTTCACCTATACAAAAATTATTCCTCAAGAAACACAACATTGACAAAAAACCCTGGGCTAACATATTCAAAGGATGCCCTTAGAAAATTCCTTTGAACAGACATAACTACCACCCCAGTTATTCATTAATGGTTAGCCATTAAAAATTAAATAGAACCCAATAGAACCCTAATTTTTGAGTGCTGAAACGACCTATACACTCGTTTCCACTTGTGAGAAATATCATTCTTATGACCTGGTTGTCTCAGAACTCCAGAATTACCTTAATGAACTCTAGGGGTTGCCTTGGGCATAGGCAGAATATTCTAGCTGCATGACTGTGTATTGAAGAACCTCAAGCTCAGCCTATTCAAAAGTCTTCCCCCTGGTTTGCCAATGGTCATGAAATTTCCATCAGTATCTCCCTTTCAGATTAAGGAACTGGAACAAGAAACTGGGATAGGAACTTTGAAGATGATATCAAGGCTAACACAACTCATTGAGAAGCCACAGGAATTAATGAGACATCCCAAGAGAAGCATGTTAAAGGAGCATTCTAACACACATCTGTCTTGATTCTGATCTTCTCTTTTCACTGAAAGACAATATAACAGAATTAAGACAGAGGTGATTAAGAAGAGGGATTTTATTTTATTTTTTTATTTTTTTTTATGAAATTTATTGACAAATTGGTTTCCATACAACACCCAGTGCTCATCCCAAAAGGTGCCCTCCTCAATACCCATCACCCACCCTCCCCTCCCTCCCACCCCCCATCAACCCTCAGTTTGTTCTCAGTTTTTAACAGTAAGAAGAGGGATTTTAAATGGTGGCTTTGCCCCTTAGAGCTCTGCTCTGTTAGTCAGATTCCTTAGCTACTTTAGGTCTCAGTTTCCTCATCAATAAGAAGGAGAAGAATAATATTTAACACTCAGAGTGGTTTACAGAGCACACACACATACTCACCTTATATGGTTAACATTCAGCGCATATACATATAGTAACTGACACATAGTAAATGCTTAGTAATGGGAGCTATATTAACAGTTATTATTACAGCATCCCTTCCCAATGTAAGCCTTTTTAATGTGTAAGACAGTGTTCAATGTTGGTGTAATAACAAACCTCCTCTACACTTAGTAGCTTAAATTAAAAGGTGCTTTATTATTATCAGTTGGGCAGTTCTGTGGCTATGTACCAGGCTTCACTGATCTAAGCTGGGCTTGCTCTTGTATCTTTGGTCAGCTGGCAGAGTATCCGGGAACTGGCTCTCATCAGGGATGACAGTGGTTATTGGGCCTCCTGTCTCATTATCTAGCAGGCTAGTTTGGGCTTGTTCACACAGTGGAGGTAGATTCCCAGGAGGTTAATAAAGGGAAAAGCCTCTTGACTTCTAAGCTCATAACTGACATAAGACACAGACTAGCCCCTTCTCTCCTGATGCTTACTGTTAATATTCTTTAGTCTTCAGACATCCCCAGTTTTTTTTGTTTTTGTTTTTGTTTTTGTTTTTGCTTTTTTTCTGGTTCTGGTTCATAACAGATTCCTAAGCATGTCTAATAAAGTGTAGCTTACAGCCCTCATACATAGCAGCTCTAAACAAAAATACTATGCATAACAGATACCTAGGATAACAGAGTCATGTACCTTGCATATTAATTGATCAGTAGACTTGACACTTCTCCACTGAATCTCATAATTCCTTATCTATCATCCCTTCTTTCATTATATTATGGTTGTTTATTTATACTCATGACATGACATATTATTTCTGGAAGATAGGGATTCAGTTTTATGCTCTTTATATCCTCACTGCCTGGTACATATCTGTTAAATAAACACTATTAGAATGATCATGTTGCAAGCAAGAGAGATGACTTCGATCAGGGATTATCAAGGGATAGTCTAAGAATTAAGGTGAATCATGAAGTCTGGGAAAGAATTCTATTTGGAGAAAAGTTTTAGTGAGCATTCCCGCCAACATGAAGGAAGCCTGGAGTCAGAAACAGACAATGGGGATAAAACAAGCAAAGAAGACTCATTTGCTTGGCTGGAGCAAAATATGTGCCTAGAGCATTAATGGAAGTTGGGACTAGAAATAAAGTCAGAAAAAGAATGCAAAGAGCCCCAGGTTAAAGAATTTACTTTAAATCCATTTATTATTTAATTAATGAGAGATAATTAACTTATTAATTAAATAATGAATGATAATTGAGCCATTAACTCTCATTGCCCATAAAGTTTATCAGACTAGTTAGACTTTACCTTGATAAACAAGGACATGGACAAATTAACCACAGATAATTACACTCTGAAGGGGGGTGACATTGATGAAAAGGGTCAATACATAACATTTTGTATGGAAAAGTCAAGTTCCTATGGATTATGGGAGTCATTAGGAATACCTACAAACTTCAAGGACTTAAAGAGAGAGCAGATATTGATAGAAAGGTAAGTCACAGATTGTGAAGATCCTTCATACTGGAGTCTCTGAAATGTACAGGCAGGGTTATGAGGATATATTCTCAACCAACATTAAACACAGTACACATAAATTTCCCCTCTATTTCACTGACCAGAACTTAGTTGCAAGGGCTCAATCTCCTGCAAGGATGCCTGGGAAATGTAGTCCTTTTTTGGCTTATCCAACTTTGATCGCTGAAAACATTATACAAAAAGTTGCACAATATAGTTCAACATTTTGTGCAGGGCACGATGTAACAGTTAGCAAGGTATGCTCCATACATACAAGTGTTTTTTTTCAAAATATTTAGGATTATCAGGTTTACTTGTGGCAAATAACAAAAGGGGAAGAGAACCATCTTACAATGTTTGGAGGAGAGAGAGTAGGACAGTTACAAAAGTAAAAACAAAAACAAAATCAAAACAAAACAAAACAAGACAAAACAAAAAAATAGTTTCCTTTAGTTGTCAGGAAGGAGTGAAAGATGGACAGGCACTCCATTGGGTAATCCTTTATGTAGGGGTCACCAGGAGATTCAATAGTATAGTTCACTCAGTCTATCACACAAAGTAACCCCTGCCTCCCATTCTATCATAACAACTTAGCATATCTTAACTTTTGTCTTTTCTCTTTATCCTTGCTGCCTGTTAACCATTAACAAAACACAAAGTTTTGTGTTTTGTTATTTATTTTAGCATAAGAGTTACTCATGAACTTAAATAATCCCCAAATAACAGGATTTATTTACCCCTTAAGGACTTATTTATTAGTAAAAGCTAATAGAAGCGTATTTTGGTTATGTTTTCATATTAACAAATCTTGGATATAAGCTGAAATCCAAATATATCTTCAAGACTTTATTTTCACTTCAACAACCCAAGATAGATTTTTTCCTCAAACCTGGACTATTGACAGAATTGTTTCTTAACTGGTATCACAGTCCTTCACACCTTTAATATTTAATATTTATACAAGCAAAGCAGCATTCCTAAATCCTGCCTGCCTTATGTCATCCCTCTGCTCAAATTTTAATGGTTCCCTTCTTCCTAAAAGAGACATATTAAGCTCTTAACTTTCCATTTAATGCTTTCCAAATTCAGACCCTAAATGTATCATTGCCTAAGCCTTTTTAGCCAGACAGGTTGATCTATCCCCAGACATACCTTACTCAGCCTTTCCCTTTTGGTTTTATAGGTGATTCCGTTCTTCCATCTTTTTCTATCTTATTCCTACCAAATCTAGAGGCCTCTGTAGACAGCAAATTTCACTTTAAATCAGGGCAACCTCATGAATCACCTTTCAATAAATGGGAATTCAGCCTCTGTCTCTTTCTGTCTTGTTGCTAGTTCTGGAAAGCAAGCCTCCTGATTCTACAACTGATCCCCACATTGTTTCTCAGTTCCCATTAATCTTTCCAAATAGAGTGGTATATTCCTGTGGATTTCTTCCCAGGCCGGAACTGGAATCCTAATGCTGAGCCTCAGTGCACTAAGGCCATTTACCTACTGTTTTCAGACTTTCCTGTCATTGACTTCCAGCCGGCTAGCCTAAGATGATGAATGCTCTTGGACCTAACTGCTGGGTCATCCATTAATGCAGGTAGGAACCCCTGATACCAGAAACTTTTCTGATTAATAATTCATTATTGTAGCTTGCTGTTTGGGTGGAAACAGATCAGTGGTGGGTTCCTACTTGAGGCTAGTGTCTAGGGGGTAAGAGTATCTTAGCAACGTTGTAAGCATGAGGTAAATCTTAGGAGGTCAGACTTAGATAGCATTCCATGAGGACTCAGGAAGTTTGGATGGGATGAGTATGATGTTAAAAAAGAGAATATAAAAGAACTGGGTTCTAGAAGTAAAACTATAGAAAGAAGCAGTGCAAAACTAACAATAGCTAACATTTATAGAAGGCATTGCCTTAGCACAGGCACTTCTAAGCTCTTTATTTACATTCACTTACTTACTAACCACAAACATCCAATGAGGTAGATTCCATTATCATGCACACTTTCTAGATAAAGGAAATGATGCACAGAGGTTAAATAAGTTGCCCAAGGACAGACACACAGTTTACAAGTGGCAGAACTTGTGTTTCAAGCAAACATAGTTTGATTCCAGAAACTTCATTCTTGAACATTATAAAATATTGCCAATATGTAAAGTGCAACTTCTCAATTTTGTTAAGTACAAAACTCGGCAATATTATGCCTATAATAAAGACTCCCATGATGCCTGTTACTGCTGTTGCCCATTAAATAGTAAATAACAATTATGTGATGGATCAGTTAACATTATAAAGCAAAGCTTCACTTTAGCTTCATTAAGTTTATTTTGAAGAAGACATATTAATGACTCTTTCTTAAGAAATCCTGCTGATTATCCTAATCCACAATTTTATGACAAGAAGTAATTGAGCATTAGAGAAAGGAACCAGAATTTATGGAAAATTTACATTTGAGATAATTTTAAGATTGTGGACAGAGCTGATGCCACCAAGGCAATAACTGAGGCCCTTCAGCTTGGAGAGGACTACACAGTAGTGTCCACTGTTGTTGCAAGATTTTTTTTCTATTTACCTCAATGCCCAGGGTTCATTGTCTCATCGTTTTGAAGAACGAAGGGGTGAAAACAAAATAAAATGAGAAGCAGGCACAAATTTGTTAGAGTATAAAATAAGATCAGAAAATAAGAATAGTATGAAAACTCTCTTTGCAGAGAGTGGGTATTCAAAAGTGAATGCCCTTGACTACAGGGAAGGGTCTTTGTTTTATGAGGTTTTGGTCTTCATCCCCCCTTTACCCCCCCCCCCCCTTCCTTCTCAGGTCCTACCGTTATTGGCTTGATAGCTCTAGGTGCTGGCTTATCCATTCCTGATTGGCTTGATTCCATTGTATGAATATGTCATTTTTTCATGGGTCATATGTTTTATGGCCTACTACTTATTATTAATTAGGTCTTCTGTCAAATTCCTGAGGGGAAGCTGAGGGGAGTAGGTGGTGTCTGTTACATTCTTAAGAGGAACCTTATGCCCAAGGGGGTTTGCTGCGGTCAGGCACTTCCAGCATAGTTCCAAAGTATGTGTTTTTCCACACCTAGGGACCTCAGGTCCTAACCTTCCCCTCTCTGCCTACTGAATCCTATCTTTTCCTATCATATTGTGACAGGTTTTCAGCCAGGTGGATGGACAGTGGGTCCCAAGATGGAGCAAGTGCTCCCAGGTTCAGCCATGGATCTATACTACCAAACAAAAAATAAGAAATACCTAGAAGAGAGAATCATGAAAAACAGGAGAGGAAAGTGAAAGGAGGATGGTCACAGGATATGGGTGGCTTGGAGTGGGGCTCTTAGTCCTAACATGACACTGTTTGAGTTATATTCAAGTACATCCTGAGCTTAATCCTGCAGCTGTGCTGAGAATCTCTGGGAGCCTATTCAGAAACCCTAAGAAATTACCCTTCTTCCCTGTGTCACAACAGCTAAAGGAACAGGGAATTTTTGTTATATGAGTAGATGCCTTTATCATTAACTCACCTGAAGTCGATTTAGATTGTTATGTCACTGATACTATGTCAGAAGCTTTACATAAGACAGCTAACTTAATTCAGTAACTCAGAACAAAACTTATCATTTCTTCATTTTTAGTGGGGAGGAAAAAAAACAAGTCTCAAAAAGTCTAACCTTTTAAATATTTGTTCTAACATTTCACACCTGGCGTAAGTGGTGAACCAAAACTTTGAACTCAAGGCTGTCCACATCTTGTGCTTTCTGCTAAACTCTGCTTCTTTTTACTTGAAGAAAAGAAGTACCATTGTTTTCTGTATGCAAATCAAGCTTCTCCTCTGCAAAGAAGTTGAATTGCTTCAGGGAAAAAAAGAGTAAGCAGAAAGTACACTCCTCTGATTAAGGGTGGAAAAATTGTAGGAAGAAGTTACCTCCTCAGTGAAAGGACCTTCCAGTTATCAGTTTTTACTGCCTTGGGGAGAAAAACAAAGGCAGACATAACCTATTTGTGAAAGTATTCCTTGTCACAAATGCAAATGATTTGGGTCTACTCATGAATAATAAGTGTCCAGTGTGTGTGTGTGTGTGATTGTATTTCCCTGGGAGGGAAGGATAAAGAAAACTATACACGTGTGGAGAGAGAGTAAGTGTAAAAGTGACTAGTCACCTGTACACTGTAACCTGTACACTGTAAAAGTGTAAAAGTGACTTGTCACCTGTACACTGTACTATTTTTAATTATTATTATATGCAGCTCATTGCAGAGTTTTCTGTCCATTGAATCTTTGGTGAGGGTCAAATTACATGCATTACAAAAAAGGCTGGGATTTATAGGTTAGGGGAAGGGAGAATAATTGACAAGTATTGAGCATCTATTCTGCTCTGTCCTATGTTAGCTGTTCTCCAATGTGAGACAGCCAGGATTTAAATCCATGTTTGGAAAAAAAAAAATCATGTCAATCTTTCTCCAAAGTTCATCCTCTTTCCACTAAAGGTAGTTTGTAGGTCCTTAAACATTTATCATTTCAGGTAAACCAAAATATTCAATCTATTCATACTAAATTACTGAAGCAATCACCTATTTTCTGAGTTTGCCTATAGTGTTCTTACACTTCAATCCATCAATTATAATGTTTCTAAACTTAAATGCTCCTAGTTTTCCAAAAAATAAAATCCAGAGTTCCCAGTCTGGTTCCACTGAAGCTGTTTAATTGTACCTTCCATTTCTTACCACCACTGATCTCCCATCCCAGCTGATCTCTTGACATGTCTGTTGAGTACAAACCATGCTTTTTTGTTTTTGTTTTGAACATTTGTTCTTGCTACACGAACAGTCTGGGTTATATTTTTCCTCTTTCAAACCTTTGAGTTCAGAGGACTATTCCCAACCTTGATACTTACTGCTTTCACCTTTTATAAGTACTGCTTTTTTTCTTGCTACTTCTTACATATATTTATGTTTTGTTCTGCCATCTGACTGCCTGCTCCTCGAGACAGTAACTCTATTTTATATTTTAAGTGAATTTAACAAACAGCTTTTGGGAATGAATTATGAGCCAGGCCATATGCTGGATGCATTAGACAAGGAGATACAAAGCTACGGCATCTTACTAAAGGATTTACCCATATGCTTATCCCACATCGTGTCCAGGACCATGGTTCTCATACAGCAAGTGCTCAGTAAACACACATAGGAGAGAAAAGCTGAAATGAAATTAAGAATGATCTTCCATTCTGAATGATCTCCAAGTCGATTTAAGTTTGTATATATGCTGTTAATGCCACGCAGCTAATTGCATCTTCAGCTCATTGGTGCTTCTGGGTTGCACTCCATTGTGTAACACAGGGTTTTCTCAAGTTTAATCAGTTCACATGCTATGCCTCCATGCTATGCCTCTGCTCATACATTCTGAACGTCATTTTGCTTTCTCTATGTGACTTCGACTCCATCATGCTTCTCCCCTCCCTTTTCCTTTATTTTCTCCTGGGTTTGTTTGTTTGTTTGTTTGCCACAGGAGAGGCATTTGCCTAGAGAGAGCCACTGAACTTCCAGAAAGAATATAGCTAACAACAACAACAACAAAAAGACTTGTTGGTCCTGAGCTCTTTTCTTTTTTGACAGTCACAAAGGTTACTATCATGGCTATTATGGTCTGGATGGTATTCATGAACACTAATTAATTAATTAAACTTAAGCTATTAAGGCCTCGGAGCTTAGATACCCAAGACCCATTGGCTCTCCCGGTTTGCAGTTGTGAAGACTCAAATTAACAGCCTTGTAATTATTGATCGAGTTCTTTTGCTTCAAACTACTGAACACAGGTTTGATTCTAGCATTCCACTGTGTGACTTCCAGGTACTATTATCACCGAATGTTTTAGGAGAGGATTTTTTTTCCTTTTACATTTCAGGAAAATAAAGGTTCTTTGGAAGAAATATATGAGGATCATTTTAAAGAATCCTAGTTTAATAAGCACACTTGTTAGTAAATCAGTGCATAGCGACAACAACTAACTTCTATAGTTTTAGTGGTTTGGGGCCGCATTGGGGGAAGAAAGTGTGTGTGTGTGTGTGTGTGTGTGTGTGTGTGTGCATATATCCATGCACATACATACTCAAACTTACATGGGTATGTACACATTGCATACATACACACACATGCACAAACACACCCACGTGTATAGGTATACGGGGATGTGGAATTATCATATATTGTGTATGGTATGACATATTCAACTTCAATATCCTCCTGCAATATTAACAATAATTATTTGTTGAGTGTTTACAATTGCCAGATTCTATAGTTAAGATTTTACAAGCACTATCTTAGTATATCCTGTCAGCAGCACCAAGACTTATTATTCCGCGTTTTGCAAATGAGGAAACTGAGGCTCACAGTAGCTAAGGTTAATTTACCTAAGACAAAATTCAATGCTTGGTCTTCCAGACAGCCTCTCAAATGATTTATATTCTTCTCTTCCCTGATCTGATTACTTGGTTGTGCTTTGACTGTCTCTCAGTTTCCCCTTGTCTCTCAATCTGGCTGTCCTTTGGCAACTTCTCAAAATCAACTGCAATCATGTCCTGAGCATCAATTTCTAGGAATTGAGAGTTGATGCTAGGGTGGGAAAGAAAGAAACGTGCAATTCAGTAGAATTGGCAGCATTTAAACAGAAACAGATACCTGCTGCATCACAGAACTTCAGATCCTAACGGTTGGAAAATGTCTGATACTCAAATACTTACTCCCTTTTCTTCTTTGTACTAAACATGCGCAGGTGACAAAGGACTATAGTGTCACTTGTGAGTATGACATCGGCAGAAAACCAAATCCATGGTTATAAGGCACATACTGTTTATTTGTGTTATTTGTAAGATAAAAAACACCTGGTGTTTTAATTGTGTTCTTTGTAGATATTTTATTAAGTCCCATGGCTCCTTCCTCAATATTTAAAGTAAGTTAATTTTACTTTGCCATTCATTTCAACTAACTTGTGAATTCCGTCCATGTGATTTCATCTATTTGTATAATATTGCAATGGGCACAATGGATTTTGCTATGTTTGTGTCATATATCTTAGATTGCAACCTGGAAACCCTATCAAACACAAGAGAGTTTGTCTGTCACAAGGAGTCAGAAACCATTTTGAAGATGCTCCCTTTTGTGAAGTATGGGACAATTTGAACCTTGACAAAGATAATAAGGGTGAAGGGACTGAAATACATCAAATATTTAAAAATCCCTGTATTTACAATAATACTAAGCATTGTACTGATCACCTTTGGAAGATGCTAGAGAAACCAACTTATGATTTTGAAAATAATAAAGGGAAATAATCGATTATGACTGATATTCCATGGTAATCTAATAGTAAATGAGGAAAGGATTTGTTTATGAAGTATTGCAGCTAACAGATGGAGAAGAATTAGAATATCAATATTTTGCAACTGTAACATATTAACAGAAGCAAAGTTCCTAATGTCCCTAAAAGAAAAATGACATGAAATAATATGCCTTCTGATTAGATTACACAATGCTTATTCAGTGATTTTGCTTAAATAAGTTGAATTTGCTTCCAAATTTGAGTTGCATACAAATCTAGGGGTCTTGTCAAAATGCAGATTCTGATTCAGTAGGGCTGGGATGTGGGGGGGATTCTGTGGGAGATGCTGGGGCTATGGGTCCAGGGACCACAGCTGGAGTGACAAAGCCTTATGTCTCATGACCATCACTGACCTAACTCACTCACTTCCCAGATGCTCTAACAGAGCATAACAGAGAGGATAAAAGCATTGACCCCAGAACCAAACTGCTGGGTTTAAATCCTGTCTCTACCAATTCTGTATGGCTTGAAGCAAATTATTTTTCTTCTCTGTGACACAGTTTTCTTATCTGTAAAATTAAGATAATAAAGTTAAGATCAAATGTGCTGATAGTCACAAGACACTTAGAACAACAAACTGATAGATAAATAGGTTTTTCTTCTTGCCTCCAGTCCTACCATCTATACTTTCATCAGAGTAATTTATCTAAAATGAAATCTGATCACGTCCCTTCCCAGTATGAACCCCCCACACCTTTACAATGACAACTTTTACAAGGCAAAGCCATCTCTAATTCTCATCCTTGCCCCTCAAAGCTCAGTCCATGTGCCAACAACATTGCCAGCAAATGCAAGGGAGCTTGTTAAACATGCAGAATCTCAGGCCCCATCCCAAACTTAAAGAAGCACTACCTGAATTTTAACAAGATCCCCAGTGATCTGAAGACACTGGAAAGTACTGCTTGAATTCAATCTTCCACCACGTCACATCCTGCATTTACTGTACCAGAAATATCCACTGATTCAGTTTCATGGAACACATCCCATTGTCTTTTCAACTCCATACCCTGTGTATGGTGTATTCTCTGCCTTCAATGCCCCCATCTTCTCTTTTTTTCTCCTGGGTCACTCCTGCTCAGCCTTTGAAATTAACACAGGAATCAGCTTCGCTAAGAAACGTTCCCTGTCCACCCCCACTAAGTTCCCTCCTCTAAGCTCTCCTGACACCTTCCTTTCTGTAGCCTACATTTTACAACACTATCTGTTTATTTTCTCCTACAGGTTATATTCTCTGCTATATATATATATATATATCTGCTATATATATATATATATATTCATGCCAAGTTTATACATTATATATATATAAACTCTAAGAGCTTAAACAATTCTGTAAAAACTAAGTACCTTTGTTAAATGTTTTTGAATAAATGACATATCTTCTAGACAAATAATCAGTTGTTCTTGAAGAAAGTTAGTAAATAGAAATATTACTCTACCCCCAACTCCCTCACACATACCCCTTTTCTTATCAGCAGCTGTGACTTTCTTAAAGTCACTGAGTTACTACTTAAGAGAAACCAGATATGACTGCTGATTTCAGAATCTTAGAGAATGATCATTTTTTCTCACACCAGCCAGCATTGTGACAGAAGTGATGGGAACAGCTAAGGAAAGAACACACTTGAGCGAAGTCTGGCTGCATTAGATTGCTGAACAGAAATATTGTGTCATCTCCATGAGTAGAGTGTTTTATATGCATTAATAGCATATTCAGACTAGTATTACCTCCATGTTACAACTGTGCAGTCCTTTCTCCTCCTCTATCCCACCAGCTGCTCTTTTCCATCAGCATGATAAACAGCAGACTAATTGGAGGAGAGGCAGGAAAACTATACCTGTCTTTCACTCCCAAAGTGGAAATGCCTGTTCTTAGTGGTGTCATAAGGCAATCTTGATTTTCCTTTCCTAGGCTCTTGAGCTGAGACAAATCTGAGTTCTGCTCATATTTTGGTGCCAGTTGAATGAATTAAATACATATAGAAAGTAAAAG